>NC_064254.1:71642063-71942063 GCF_003254725.2 Canis lupus dingo
ATTGACCTCACAGTCGGAGGGGCTGGTAAAGCGGTCTCCCCGGGGCTGCTCTCTGTGCCTGGTGCCCAGCGCGGTGTCGGCCCCTCTTACCAACAGCGTGAACCACGGACAACAGCAACGGGCATGAGCTCCAGGATGGCTGCGGCGTCACATCTGCCGTCCGGCCCCCCACACGGTTCTTCAGCAGCCACCGTGACCCGAAGCATTTTCAGAAGAGAAGTGGGGTTCAACGCAGTGAGGTTGTCCCATGAATAAAGCCATTATATCCTTTTATGCCAAGGAAAACTTACTGTAGAAGAGGAAATCCTCCTAGATTCAAAGTAAGCAAAACCAAAATCTTAAAATAGAAAAAGATACCCTAAATTATAAGAGAGAACATAACCTTAGCACCAATGAGCACAATATCAAACTCCATTAAAATCATAACTTTAAAAGACATGTTTCCTAAACGCTGTGTGTCCCTAGGGCCCGTTTCCTGGGGGTGTCATCAATGCAGGCCCGGAAAACCACACACTCGGACACCGGCCTTCGTGTTTGCCGCTCTGAGATCACCGCTTTGAAATCATTAGTAATTGCATCTTTGAATTTGGGTGTTATCAGAACAGGACAAGGAATACGCGTCGAGGGCCTGGTTCTCATCAGGACCTACTCCTTGCCGCTGCGGAAGGATGGAGCGCAGGGCGCGCGTCTCGTGCCTGGAGCCTGTGCTCAGCCTGCAGCGATCCCTGGCCCAGGTGTGTGTGACCCAAACTAACAAACAAATCAATCCTATAATTTGTACGTGTAATTTATATCAATCTATTTAAGGATAAATGAGAATCAATAAACCAAAGGCACTGTGGGAAAATGAAAAAGCTTTTCCTTAATTTTTGAACAAAAGACCCTGATTTTCATTATAAAATGAACACGGCACGTGGTTTAGAACACTGCGGGTTCCCTCTCTCCTAATGCGCGGTCTTATACCCGTACGGAATGAGCATTTAAGTGTGAAGGCTGCAATCTGGAACGCTGGACGTGATCGGCATATCGCAGACGCCCAACCTTGGTCCAGAGACTCAACGTTGATTTTTAAAAACATATCCACTACACTTTTTGGTCTTTTCTGTGTCACTAGATGACACTGTTTACGGGTAGATCGCGTCCTCCACCACCTCTTTCCTTCTGGGTGTGGGTCACACAGGGGTACCCCCGCTTCTCCTTTGTTTCTCTAAAATGACAGATCGCGGGGTCTGTTCTCTCCCCCACCCGCCCGATCCTCCCGCGCTGTCTGGGAGGCTGGGTGGCCTTGCACCCGGTCCTGCTCCGTGGCTCAGTCACCCACCTGCTCTGACCCCGCGTTGGCCCTGCTGGGCCCTGACTTTGGTCCCATGGTGGCAGCTGGGCCACCGGGGATGGGGAAATGCTCGTAGAGGAAGGGCTGCTGGACCACCGGGCCCTCTGGGATGGGCACCAGGCCACCTGTGCGGCCACCTTCCAGCCACCTGCCAGGCCCTGAGCCAGCAGCCTGGCCCCACCGCTGGCTGTGACCAGGGACACGGTGGTGCTCGAGCAGCAGGCTGGCCCTGTGACCCGATTGGCACCTGTCCTGGCCCTCGGTGGGAGGCAGAGGGTCGAAGGTCGGGACCCAAAGCTGCTTGGACCCTGTGTTCCAGGCCGCGACTGATGTAATACTGAGACCGAGGGACACGACACCATTCAAACCACGGGGGAGACAGACGCCCCGTCCGAGGCGTCTAACCTAGTGAAACAAGATTTATGGTAGAAGGTGGTCTCGTGCGGAGGTTTTTTTTTTTTAAATTCCATTGTGTCAAAGCTGGAGGAAGGAAGAGAGAAAGGAAACTGAGGTATTTGGCTTGATGGCCTCCTGCCCCCACCTCCCGGGCACTGGAGAAGGGATCCCCTTTGAGGCTCCTCCCAGCACTTCTGGAACAGCTGCCGCGTAGACCTGACTCCAACAGTGTTTGGGGCCTGCTCCCCAAGGTCACAAAGCAGGAGAGGATGGCGGGGACTCAGGGGCGGAGGGGATAGGGGGCGGAGGCGAACCTCCAGTGGTCACCTGTGCTGTTACCTGGAGAATCGTAAAGACCTTAGAATGTGCAGCCCACCCACACCCGGACTGGGGGACAGGCCACAGCCCGACCAGCACCCGGACCCGAGCACAGAGCTGCACGACCCTGGGCACAGGCTGCAGCCCCACCCAGCACCCGACCCTGGGCATAGAGTGCAGCCAACCCTGGGACATAGGCTGCAGCCTCACCCAGCACCCCGACCCCGGGCACAGAGCTGCAGCCCGACCCTGGGGAACAGGCCGCAGCCCACCCAGCACCCGACCCCAGGCACAGGTGCAGCCGACCCTGGGAACAGGCCGCAGCCCCACCCAGCACCCCACCCCAGGCACAGAGCTGCAGCCCGACCCTGGGGAACAGGCCGCAGCCCACCCAGCACCCTGACCCAGGCACAGGCTGCAGCCCCACCCAGCACCCCGACCCGGGCACTGCGCCGCAGCCCCACCCAGCACCCCGACCCCGGGCACAGAGCTGCAGCCGGACCCTGGGGCACAGGCCGAAGCTACCCAGTACCCAACCATGGCACAGAGCTGCAGCCCGACTTCCCGACCCCACTGCACACCCCTGCCCGGGCCGAGCCCCCACCCCCAGGCACTGCCGTGACAGGTCCCAGCTGGGGGCCAGCAGGCAGCCGGGCCTCATGCCGAGGAGCCACCCGCGGCCGGGACCCATGTCTTTCCTGTGGCTTGGAGCCCCGAGCCGCAGGCGGGGTTCCTGCGGGGTCGCAGGTGTAGCCGGTGTCCGTGTGGATGCGGCCCCCCTACTGTGCGTGGTGCCTGCTGGAGACCCGGAGGCTGCAGCAGGTGAGGATGCAGGTGTCCGCGGGTTGGATGCACCTGGCGGCGACCGCGCGCCCACGGAGGGTCCCCCGCAGCCTCCAGCTGCCTGGCTCGGGGATGGGCGGCCCCTGGGGCGCCCCATGCACATCCTCTGCTGGGCCAGGCCAGCCACCGGCAGCGCCCACGTGCCCCCGCCTGGTGCCTCCCGCCTCCACGTGCCCCCGCCTGGTGCCTCCAGGGCCTCCAGGTGCCTCCAGCCTCCAGTGCCTGTGCCGCCTCCAGGTGTCTCCAGGTGCCTCCGGGCCTCCACTCCAGGTGCCTCCAGGTGCCTCCAGGCCTCCTGGGCCTCCAGGTGCCTCCAGGCCTCCAGGTGCCTCCGGGCTGGGCACAGCGGGCAGCGGGACACGGGCAGGCCGCAGGGCTCGGGGAGCAGCAGGTGCCACAAGAGCCACACCTGCGGGGCACGGCTTGGGCTCCAGGAGGCCAGAGGCGGGAGCCCGAATCCCAGGGTGGCCCACAGGGACCGTGCAGGCACCCCAGACCCCAGAGGCCTCCTGGGTGACCCCCAAGCACCTGGCTCCTCACAGGGAGCTCAAGGCGCCGGTGGGACAGGGCTCAGGTCCTGAGCGCCACCGCGCTCGGCTCCTGGGGGCGAGCTGAGGGTAGGTTCGACTCTGGAAGGGAGCTGGAAGGTTGTTGTTGTTTTTTTTTTTAATATTTTATGTATTTATTTATGAGAGACAGAGAGAGAGAGAGAGAGAGAGGCAGAGACACAGGCAGAGGGAGAAGCAGGCTCCATGCAGGGAGGCCGACGTGGGATCTCGATCCCGGGACCCAGGATCACGGCCTGGGCTGAAGGCAGGCCTCAACCAATGGGCGCCCCAAGGTGTCCCGGAGCTGGAAGGTTTACGCGAATTCACGTTGAAACTTATTCTCGGGGGAAACCATCTCCATGTTCATCAGCTCCAGTATGCTCGCAAGCTGCTCTCTGAGCCTAACCACGGTTCTTCCTGAGAACTCTTTAAAAAGGCCAAACGCAGGAATTGTGTGTGAAAGGGAAGTTTTCGGCGCCTCTAAGGGTGCTGCAATGCACTTGTAATGACAGTTTTGACTATTATGAACCTTCATTCTTGCAATAGACTTCAGATTTTTTTTTTTTACTGATGTTGAGTCGAATTAGACAATGTACAGTCCCATTGAATCCTGTGATGTCCTTCAAAGATGTCATAACATCCATGAACCAAAAACAGTCTTGTGGCTGTCAGAGGGAAAAGAGAGGAAGAGGGCTTTAGTAGATGTGGAGGAGGGGGAGCAGGAGCAGGGAGCAGGGAGGAGCAGGAGCAGGGGAGGAGCAAGGAGCAGGAGCAGGGGAGGAGCAGGAGCAGGAGCAGGGGAGGAGCAGGAGGGGGAGGAGCAGGAGCAGGAGCAGGGGAGGAGCAGGAGCAGGAGCAGGAGCAGGGGAGGAGCAGGAGCAGGGGGAGGAGCAGGAGCAGGAGAGGGGAGAGGAGCAGGGAGCAGGGTAGGAGCAAAGAGCAGGAGCAGGGAGCAGGGAGGAGCAGGAGCAGGGGAGGAGCAAGAGCAGGAGCAGGGGAGGAGCAGGAGGAGGGTAGGAGCAAGAGCAGGAGCAGGGGAGGAGCAGGAGCAGGAGCAGGGGAGGAGCAGGAGCAGGAGCAGGGGAGGAGCAGGAGCAGGGAGGAGCAGGAGCAGGGAGCAGGAGGAGCAGAGGAGCAGGGAGGAGCAAGAGCAGGAGCAGGGGAGGAGCAGGGGAGGAGCAGGGGAGGAGCAGGAGCAGGGAGGAGCAAGAGCAGGAGCAGGGGAGGAGCAGGGAGGAGCAGGAGCAGGGGAGGAGCAGGAGCAGGGGAGGAGCAGGAGCAGGGGGGAGGGGAGGAGCAGGGAGGAGCAGGATCAGGAGCGGAGCAGGAGGAGCAACCAGGACCAGGCCCTGACCAGGGGGCCAAGTGCAGGTCCTTGTCCTCAGCGCCACCCCAGGTGTGAGCACACAGGCCCGGGGAGTGGCAGCAGCTTGAGGAGGAAGGGTGGTGAGCCGGGGCCTGGGGCGGGCTGGGGCCGCGCAGGGGCCTTGTCCTGCCACCCGCCCCGGCCTCGCTCCACACACTGTGGCACCCCGTACCCCCACCCCAACCCCCACTCTCACCCCCTGCCCTCACCCCCAGGACGCTCACTGCTCAGCTGGGCCCCACCCCACCTTCCTCTCTCCTCACCCCTCCAAGCTGAGGATGCTCCACTTCCTCTCTCCATCTGTGGCTTCTTGTTTGGTTTTTTTTTTTTTTTTTTTTAGATTTATTTATTTTAAAGAGAGAGAGAGAGACCACAGGAGTGAGCAGGGGAGTGCGGAGCCGGGCCAGGGCTTGACCCCAGCACCCCGAGACTCTGACCTGAGCAGGAACCAGGAGCTGAGGCTCAATGGACTGGCCTAGCCCCCCCCCGCCCCCACTCATCTTTTCAGCACCTTCGTATTTCGGGAAGTTTCCTTGAACCACATTTCCTCTGAGGAGCCCTTGGGTGCTGGAGGCCTCTCTCTCGGGCCCCGGACACCCTATTGCTCCACGCACCAGGCCACGTGCCAGTGCCCCGGCCCAGTGTTCCTCCCTTTAATCCGCAACCCCCGCCAGCACAGATTTGGGTGAACACGCCCCGGGCTGCCGTGCTGGCACGCGGTGGGACCTCCTTACAGGTCGTCAATGGAGGAACTGGGATTCCTTCCTGCAACGGTCCCCGTTCTTAGAAACGAACCTGTAGATTTTTTTTTTTTTTAGAATTTTTAAAAAGTATGTATGTATGTATTTATTTATTTATTTATTTATTTATTTATTTATTTATTTATGATAGACAGAGAGAGAGGGAGAGGCAGAGACCCAGGCAGAGGCAGAAGCAGGCTCCACGCGGAGCCTGAACCGGGAGTTGATCCCGGGTCTCCAGGATCGGCCCTGGGCCGAAGGCAGGCGCCCAACCGCTGAGCCACCCAGGGATCCCCAAACCTGCAGATTCTTACAGGATTTTGAAACAAAAAGAAAAACAACAATATTTTTACCTTGACTATAGTGTTTCTGACCTGGACTTAAAAAAACCTGAAAGGGAGCCCGGGCGGCCCAGCGGTGAACGTCTCCTTCAGCTCAGGGCGTGACCGGGGTCCCGGATCGAGTCCCACGTCGGGTCCCCGCATGTCGCTTCTCCCTCTGCCTGGCTCCTCTGCTCTCTCTGTTTTTCATGAATAAATAAATAAAATCTCAAAAAAAAAACAAACCCAAAACAACGAAAGCCTTAAAAATCATGAAAAAATGCCAGCCTTGTACAACAAAAGCAATGCAAAATGGTAATAATCCTACTGGCTTAACATTTTCTTCCCATTACCTTCTAGAACCTGATCAGAGACAGCGACGCTTGCAGCCCGCGTCGGGACGCTCTCCTGCAGCACAACACAGACACCCCTGCAGGCCTGCAGGTGCGCACATTACCTGAAGATGACCGAGTGCGGGGATTTCGTAATATCACGTGTGTTCTGCTGAGTCGAGTACATGGAAATGGTCACAGTGGTCACCCACTGACCACCAATTCTGGAGGGAGGTTTTTTTTTCCTTTTTTTTTGGTTATTTTGCTAAATCTCAATGATAAATGAAAATAAATCCTCGAGGACCGGTTTCTATGACAGGTCACCGTCTGCTGTAAACCAACACGGTTTTAAATTCTCTGGCCAGACACTCGGCGTCCGCTTCGGGAGCAGTTGGCTGACACGAGCCTGAAGCAGGTGGCGCGGAGCGGGCCGGGCGCGCGGCGGCTGGAGGTGTGCAGGCGCGGCCTGGCCGCAGCAGGGCTCACACCCGGCCGCCTCGCCCGCGGACGCCCAGCCTCCCGACCTTGCTCCCCATGCTGCACTTGTTACCCGACGCCAGTCACTGCTGAGGCCTGCAGAGGTCGAGGTGATGGAGCCGGCCGCGGCCTAGTAGAGTGACAATTGGCCCTGGCCGAGCCGGGAGGATGGAGAAGGGACCGGCCGGAGGGCACTGAACAAGGACATGGTGCAGAGGCGGCTACCCGGCCCCAGCAGTGATGACCCGCGTGGCTCATGGTGCGCAGGGCTTCCTGACGCTGCCTTAGGCAAAGTGGGACGAGGGCTTGCGATGAGCCCTTCACCGCCACCACGGCACCTGCTACCGAAGCCACGTGATGCTCAGCCTTTTAAGAGTAAGGGTTCATGGATGCCCTGCCCCTCCACGACTTAAATCTGCCCCACGTCACATGGGAAGCTTAAAGAGACGATTCACAGGTCTGGCGACAGGGACATTGACTGATGTCATCTTCGAACTTGAGCCACGTCCGACACCTTTTGGCTTCCGACTACATTTGTCGGGATCATTTGCGTTTTGTTATTTTGACATCTTTTCCCCCCTTTTAAACAACCATCGACGTTATTCTTTAAAACCGATGTGGATTTAAATGTGCATAGAGTCATAAGCATTTAACGACAGCATGACTTTTACTCAGTTATTCGGTAAAGCCTTACTGCCATCCTCCGAGTAACTGCCCTCGGAGAAGGCTGCAGCTATTGCTACTGAGCCATGTAGTCATTTTTAATAGAAAACTCCCTAAGGTGCGTGATACATCTGTCAGAGCACCCATCCCCACATTTCCTGGAACATAGCCCTTAATGGCACATGACATTCTCTAGGATGGTTGAGGCTTGTCACTCTGGGCATCGTGTTAAAGTCTGTGTGCCCAAGGATGCAGTCTCCAACTCCCCAGAGCCCCCGGCGGATATTCAGTAGAAGTGGAATTTTTGACCTCGGATCCTAATCTGACTTTGGCAAAAAGAATCTGGAAAAAAAAAAAAAAAAAGACAGATGTAAACAACTCAAATAAATAAAAGAGGAGGTAAGCCAAAATTTGGGGAAAATAACTGATAGGAGGTAATATCAAGTTGATGCAATATTAAAGGAGCTCAGTGATGATTATCCGCACACAAACCTCACGCTTGAGTGACCTCATGCATCCGTCACCTCTTTCAGCGGTGAGTCACCGGGTGTTTGTCCCCTTCCTGAAGGTCCCTCTTTATCCTTCCACTTCTACAGGCTTCCTTAGGGATTAGATGGGCGTGACCTGCAAGATCCACCAGTAGGTCCATCATCTCTCCAGCACCACGACTGCTGGCTTGACGCCGGCCTCTGAAATCCACTGACTTGTAAAGTAAATAAGAGAATACGCTCTGGGTCCAGGGAGGCCCAACCTATTGCACTGTCCCTGCTGCTCACTAGTGCTATGGTCTTGGGGGGTTTCCTGGCCTCCATAAATGAGAGCGAAGGAATGCTCACTCCACGCCCTGGTTTGAAAACTAAAGGAGGTAATGCGCCTAAGAGCTCGGCATCGTGGCTGGTACAGAAAGCCTCAAGTGGTAGATAATGATGCTACTTACACACTTAGTGGAAGCAACTAGTAAATGAGTAAACTTTTCTTTCTCCCTGACCACTCTCCCGCCCTTCTGCGCTCCGTACCCCCCACCTGGGATTGCCATCCTGCTCTCCTTTACAACCTTTTTTTATGTGTGTGTGTTTGTTTTGAGTTTTTGAGGGCTCTTTTTTTTTTTTTTTCCTGGCAAAGATCACTTCCAGTTCCTGTCTGGCAACTGTCCCTTCTCCATCAATCACAGCCCTACACCCTCACCCAGCTGTCACATTGCCACTCCTTACCCCATCGAATGTCCTCTGTCATGTTGCCAACTCTTCTCCTCCTGACACCAGGCATTAAAACTGTCAGTCATGTCTTTCGGCCGAATCCACTTCATAAAATATTAGGCATCCGCTTTATGAAACAGAATACATTGGAACGGAACCTTTTATTGACGACACAGGGTCATGTCATGAACACAATTATTTTTCTCCCACACAGTTATAAGAACCATTAAAGTATATAATGGTTGTTTGTCCTCGTGCTAAATGGATTTCTCTTAAAGTTATTGTCAAGAAGTATATGCGTCTCCAGACAAAGGTAGATGTGTCCCGTTGTCTGACAATGAAACGTATCTACTATGCCTGTGCCTATGCCCTAATTTCACTTCTACTGAACATCAGCCAGTGCCTATGCATAAGCATGCTCCTTTCACTTGTGCTTCAGTGCTTTCCTTTTTTGGTTGCTTATTTTTTTTTGTTTGTTTTGTTTTGTTCTTTGATTAAAAAAGAAGGGAAAGAGCTGATATTCCAAATAGATAGCAATGTATTTATACTCAGAATATAACTCTCCTCCTGAATGTGATAATTCTAATTTTCCGCTTAACAAAAAAATTATAATTCTTTTTTTTTTTTAAAGATTTATCCATTTATTTGAGAGAGAAAGAGAATGAGCACAAGCAGGGGGAGATGCAGAGGGAAAAGCAGACCGCTGATAAGCAGGAAGCCCGATGCAGGGCTCCATCCCAGGGACCTGGGATCGTGACCTGAGCCAAAGGCAGACGCTTAACCAGCTGAGCCACCCAGGTGCCCCCCAAATTGTAATTCTAACACCTAACTGACTTCTGTTAAATAGGTCTTTATTTATATGTGATTTTACTGTCAATATTCCAATCTTTTTGGAATTCTGGTGTTAGGTGGGACAAATATATATATGTAGTTGCATATAACATTACATATGTATAATGAATATAATACACCTAATATATATACCACATTTTGTACTGTATATATAATCTCTAGATTATAATGTTGTGCATATTATATATATATATATATATATTATAATATAATATATATATATATATATATTATACACATAATTGACTCCTGAAGAATAGTGGTTCAAGCTTCATGGGTCCACTTGTCCACTTGTCTATGGATTTTTTTAAAATATAGACGACTTTACTTTTGATTTTTTATTATTTTTTTATATTACATTAAATGTATTTTCCTTATCGTTTCTTAATGACATTATCTTTTCTCTATCTTACCTGGTTGTTAAGAATACAGTATATAATACATAAACATGAAAATATTGTTAATCAACTGTTCATATTATCAGTAAGGCTTCCGATCAATATAGGTGAATATAGGTGAATTTTTGATTGTGTGGGGCTCAGTGTTCGTGTTGTTCAAAGTCAACTATATATGTATTTATATGAATTTCATAATACTTCAACTATATATAGTTATAGATGAATTAAATATGGATTATGTTTATAATTCAACTACATAAAATGATAAGTTACATGATGTAGTTATGCAACTTATATAGATAGAGACGTGTATGAATTGCATTTATTTCCCTAAGTCTGCTTTAAAAATGACTACAAACTGGGCGGCTTAAAACAGTGGAAATTCATTCTCTCACATCTCTGGAGACTAAAAGTCTGAACTCAAGGCGCTCGAAGGCCATGTTCTTTCGGAGGCCTCTGGGAGAGGATCCTTCCTTGAGTTTTGGGGCTCCTGGTGGTGCAGCAATCCTGGAAATCCTAGGAAATGCTGTGCAATCACCGGCCACCAGAAGCCTCAGGGGCACTCAGACTCCTCTTTATCCTTCACCTTCTGCGTAAATCACCGCTTTGATCTTGCCAAGTCTGTTTCCCATCAACAAACACTTGATTTCCTGCCTTTCATTCTTCTTGTCATTCCTTTGGTTCAGTCCTCATGGTCGCTCATCGCTGTCATTTGCACTGTCGTGAGAGTAATAAAAAGGTCACCTTATTTCCACATCCATTCGTGGGATCCCCCATCCCACCACTGCTGAGACCGTGTTCTCATAAAATAAGATTCTGTTCCTGTTGTCATCTCATCAGACCCCTCATCCTTTACACCGACTGGGGCAGGCTTGGTACATATCAACAGGGCATGTGGGCGTAGTAGTAATCGTGCCCCAGTTTTCAGCTTAATACTTCATCGCACTCCACATGCGACCTGGGCTGTAACCCAGCAAAACAGCTGGATTAAACATACTTACCGGATGCAGAGCACTGTCTTTGGGATGTCTTGTCTGCCCATTTCCTGGGCAGGATCAAACCCTGCCTTTCTCTGCCCACATAGCATCTTGGAGCACATACCACTAGCACCCAGACTACATATCATTTTGTAATATTTTTGTAATATTGCAACGTGTATTTCTCCGCAAGTAGAGTAGGTAATAGTGGCATAAGATGGCGCGGGCCACATACTCAGTAAATCAGTCAAATCAGGCTCCTTCACTTTTTAGCTATGTCTAAAGAAGCAGGGTAGAAAAAAAGAGGGAGTAAATATTCAGAGTGAGAGAGAGAGGGAGGGGTGGGGGGCCTTGGGGTGGGCGGAGCAGATCAGGGAAGGAGGATTGGAGAGACTTGGATTTCCTGGTGGAAATCCTGAATGAACAGGGCTGACATATGGGATTGTGGAGACTGAGCACCCAGAGCAAAGCAGGTATCTGACATTCAGCAAATTCTTCTTTCATTTGTTCTGCAAATATGTCTGTATGTGCCAGGTGACTCTGGGAACCAAGGGTACAATCGTGAGTACAAGCCAGACGTCACTGTGTTCTGGAGGTTTTAATGCTTTTGCTCAACATCCGTTGTTTCATTTTGCTATTCCATTACCTTCATGGCTTCGCACAGCGCCTGTCCCAACTACATAGTAATATTTAATTAATTGAATAAAAATATAAAATCAGGAGTTGATTTCTGTACGGAACTGTGAATGCTTGAAAAACAACAAAAAACATCAGATAGTCAAGAGGGTCGTTTTTCTAATCCAGAGCTTTTAGGGGGAATTTCCTTAAGCACTGTTTTCTCCTAAAAATTTTTGCGTGCTGTCGGACTTGCAATGCTGCTCTGCTGTCAAGAGAACCAATCAATATGCAATTGATGTATACAATATATACGATATATCTAAGTTCATGTGATGGCATCTTGCTTTCATGGAATTCCTATATTTATATAGTAAGTTTTTTGTTGTTGTTGTTTTTGTTAAAGTGAAAATCCTTAGTATTTCTTTGACTTTTCTTGTTTGAATGTGGTTAAATAAAGGTCGCATTAGTTTCAGGTGTACAACAGAGTGATTCAACTCACTGTCCCACAGGGGTAGTCCCCTCCCTCACCATCCAGCACTATTACAATACCATTGACTATATTCTAATGTGCCTTTTGTTTCATCACTTATTCATTCCATAACTGGACGCCAGCATCTCCCACTCCCTTTCACTCGCTTGCACATCCCTCTATCCCTCTCCCCTCTGGCAAACATCAGTTTGGTTTCTGTGTTGATTGGTCTGATTTGTCTTTTGCTTCCTTATTCATCTGTTTAGTCTTTTAGATTCCACTAATAAGTGGAATCATATGGTATTTGTCTTTCTTGTACGGCTTATTTATTAGCATAAAAACCTCTTAGTTAGAAGGCAACATCCTCCTTTTTTCTCGCTGCTGATGGAAAAACTGACAGCCACTGTGGAAAACAGATAGAGGGATCCCTGGGTGGCGCAGCGGTTTGGCGCCTGCCTTGGCCCAGGGCGCTGACCTGGAGACCCGGGATCGAATCCACGCGGGCTCGTGCATGGAGCTTGCTTCTCCCTCTGCCTGCTGTCTCTCTCCTCTCTCTCTATCATAAATAAATAAAATTAAAAAAAAAAAAAAAAAAAACAGTATAGAAGTTCCTCAAAAAATTGGAGAAGTGATCTCCTTATCCATATCCGCCATCTATCAGTGGACACTTGGGTTGCTTCCATATGTTGGCATGAATAATGCTGCAATAAGCATGTGTATGCATTTTTTCAAATTAGTACTATACTTTCCTTTTTTTTTTTTTTTTTTAGTACTTACATTTCTTGATATAAAAACCCAGTAGTAGCATCACTGGGCATACGGTATTTCTATTTTTAATTTTTCGAGGAAGTTCCATACTGTTTACCACAGTGGTTGCACCAATTTACATTTCCAACAACAGTGTACATGCGTTCTTTTTCTCCACGTCCTCGCCAACACTTGCTATCTTGTCTTTTTGATTTAGCTTACACCCATTCTGATGGGCTCATGGTTTGATTTGACTTCTTGATGATGAGTGATATTGAGCATCTTTTCATATGTCTATTGGCCATCTGTGTGTCTTTTTTGAAAAATGTCTATTCAAATCCTTCACCCACTTTTTAATTGAATTGTTTATTTTTTTGGTGATAAGTTATATAAGTTCTTGTATATTTTGGATTCTTACCCCTTGGTAGATAATAATTTGCACGTATCTTCTCTTATTCTGTAGTTGTTTTCATTTTGTCGATGGTTTCCTTTGGTAGTCCTGATGGTTTATTTTTGCTTTTGTTTCCCACTGAGGAGACATATCTAGAAAAATATTGCCATCGCTGATGTCAGAGAAATTGCTGCTTGTGTTCTAGGATTTTATGGTTTCAGATCTAACATTTAGGTCTTTAATTTTGAGTTTATTTTTGCGTGTGTAAGAAAGTGGTCCAGTTTCATTATTTTGTGTCCAGTTTTCCAGCACTCATTTGATCCCTGTAACAAATCACGTGCACACAATATATAATCACATGGACATATATTTGTTGATCCACAAAAAAAAAAAAATATTGTAGACAATCGCATGCAACTGTGTGCACCTATATAAATGCTTCCCCGAGAGGACCCTAATACGAGGAGTTGTTAGCAAAACAGGAAACATCCCCTGATTTACAAGCAGGATAAATACGTTTTCTAAGACACTTGCTAACTTGCTTATAAATCCTGAGATGATTTTCAATAAAATTTGAAGTTTCCCATTTCTTATTAGAGACATTCTTTATTTTTCCAGTCTTTAGCTCCAGGTGGTTCTAAGGAACCTATCTTTGGTGTCCCCGCCAGCCCGGCTCTTCACTTCCACCTCCCGTGAGCCCCCTGTGCCCGGCCACACTCAGAATCCTCTCCTGCGTAGACACACATCTCTTTGACTGAGAAACTCCATCTCCAGCCATCACAACAAATGCTTTTAAAGTACTATTCTCAATGGTACATGTACGCATTATGCCCAGTTTCGAACTTTCCGGGTGTGAAGATTTGTCTCTTCCAACCCACATAACCTCCCCATCCAAAGTTTTGCTTGTTTAATAACAAAAAAAAACAAAAAACAAAAAACAAAAAACAAAAAAAAAAAACAAGGGAAGAGCATTACAAAGCTTCCAGGATATTATGAGAAACATGAGTTAGTCTCAAGAGACCTGTGTGTTTCCGACCATATGAAATGATTGGTCGATATTAAAAGGCCCTTTTCTACATCTGCTAAATGTAAACTTTGGACATTTCATCCTTCTTATATACTTATTTTCAATTCTTTCATAAATATAGATTAGTCAGCATTTCACATGTCTAATGGAGGGGCTTATAAAACAGTCTCTTGTGATTTTTTTTCCCAAGAAATATGGAATTGCCAGGTTAATGGATAACAGGCACATAATCAATGTTCATTTCTTTACACTTATTCTCTAAGTCATTTTCAGTCATTTTGTGTCTGGGACTCCTCTAAGACATTTTAATCAGCCCTGTATCAGCACACAAAATGATGTTCCACTGCCCCTGAAAGCACCCCCCCACAAATGGATGATGAATATTAAGAGAATAGTTGATGCACTTGCATTAATTTTTCTTTTTTTTTTACGATTTTTATTTATTTATTCATGAGAAACAGAGAGACAGAGAGGCAGAGACACAGGCAGAGGGACAAGCAGGCTCCATGCAGGGAGCCCGATGTGGGACTCGATCCTGGATCTCCAGGATCACACCCTGGGCCGAAGGCGGCGCTAAACCGCTGAGCCACCCGAGCTGCCCAACATTAATTTTTCTTTATTTGAGTAGAGATGACACACAAATGTTGAGTAGTTTCAGGCCTTCAACACAGTGATTGAACAGCTCTGTGACTTCGACTGTGCTCGTCACAGGTAGAGCTCCCATCTGTCACCCTACAAGGCTATGACACTATCACTGACTGTATTCCCTTTTATTCCCATTGCATTTTTTTTCCCATCGCATTTTTGTTTGTTTTTATTTCTTGCGTTTCAACAAAGTTACAATTTTACTTTCAAATCACAATTTTTATTTATTTATTTATTTATTTATATTTATTTAGCAAGTGAGAATTTACTTTGTGGTTTACAGTGTCTTTCTCCAAACTGTGTCTGATCCCCAAGCTTTTCTTTGTGTGGAGTCCAGAATTCTCATACTCTTTGGAATAGTCCCTAGAATTTTAGGAAACACCACTTCTTTTTGAATATGTATGTTTTTAGTGCTATAAGGTCTCAATATCTATCTGTATGTGAAATATACATTCACTTTCTAAGTCTTTTTGGTCCTGTCTCAACTTTCAGTGATTTCTGCTTCTGAGTTTACCATGACCAATATATGTTGGGTTGCAAGCTTATTTGTGTCCTGACATGGTCCACGAAGGCACTGATGCAAAAGTAAGAAAAACATACATGATGATAGGTAAGTGAAAATAAATGTCGGTGACCAAAAAATATGCATATAATCATAGAAGTCTGTAATAGGAGGAAGGAAAAACACAAACGTTCAAAAAATAAAATAAAAAACCTCTTGCTTTACTAAGATATAAAATTTTGCTTTGAGCTCTTTGTAAGTCAAGGTGCAAAGCGAAAACAATGCAGTAATTCTCATTTTACACAGATCTGTGAAAAGATATACACACAGACATACACACATGCAGGTTATGAGTGAAGTCAAAGCATTTAACAAAGACTTGGTCTTAACTCCATGTAATATTAACTTAGGGAATTGATGCATTGAATGCAGTTTTCAAAAACACAGTTAATTCAGAAGCTATAGCTTCCTTCGAAGAAAGTTTAGAGCACGGTATCCAAACACACCTTATTGAAAACAAGGATTCGAAAAACTGAAGGAAGGCTATGATTTCCATTCATTAAATCACTGAGTGTCTTGGAAAATGTAACGCTTGTTTACCAAATGACAAATATGTATGTATTTTACTCATGGAATTGATGAAAAAAATCTTTCATGATCAGTAAATACAAGACCAAGGAGACTGCGCACACCTGAAGCTTGACATTTATAAGGCATTTCCCGTGATATCCTAAATTCAAATTTGTTGCTAACATCTACCTTCAGGCAATTCTATCGGAGGAGTCAATACACAGAGGGCCTGGTAGCCACCTGTTAGTAAACTAAAGCTGGTTAGTTATGCAAAAATCAAAATGGAAGCAGTTTTGTAATGATGTTTCCAAAAATGCTTCGGGTCCCATTTCTGTCTAAAAACTGAAGTTGAAGTATTTGCATATTAGAACGTGTTTATTTTAGATCTTTGAAGAAGAACTATGCTCATCTTGGGGTAAACCCCATTGCCATACTCAAATCCATTTCAAATACGTTGTTTTTTTCTGGACAGGCATGTTTAAGTTTTTTGCAACCTTCCATTATTCCTCAAAATCATAATCATAAATGTCTATCTAAAACATAATCTAAAAAAAGAATAAAAATAAATAAAACATAATCTGTGTCTCAAATATCTTCTCCAGTGGTTATGTGTAGGAGTATTTTCCATGCTACGCTAAGCCACACTTTTCATTTATTACCCTCACTGCACTTCTAGATCACTGGGCTTTTATAATTCAACACGTGGACTTTGGGCCCCTGCACCGAACACCAAGCAAGACAGCACTTGCGGAAATCATTTTCACTCCATTAAAGTGAGCTCTGCGGAAGGCGCTTTCCTGATTATTTGAATCTTGCTCATTCATGTGCTGATGATCATGCATGTTTCACACACGATATCCAGGACTGCCTGCTCTGACAGTGGTAAGTCAGAAAAAGCTGAAAATAGAGTCATCTTTGGGAATTACCTAACGGAACAGACTCATCCTCTCGTATCCTCTATGGGAAAAACACAAATGTTCATTAACGTCAGTAAAGACTCTCCTAAATAATTTTAGTCATTGTTAGGCTGTACCGTCACTTTTATCTATTGGAAATTATTCGTGTCTTAATTCTGTTACTTTTTTAAAAGCTAATAGTTTGACGATATGTACAGTGGAGAAAATACACAAAGTGCTTCTTTAAAAAATATATAATATGTTGACGAGGACCTAGCATATCATTTGAACGTATATTCTCAACTTTTATATAGCATGTTTAGACAAGACTGCTGCTCTTAGGTCATGACAAGAAATAATAATAAAGGCAATTGACGAAAGAACTATTTTATAATTGCAAAGAAATTTTGAAAGAAATTGTTATTTTCTTATTTTCTTATTTATTCGATGCTTATTGGGTAGTAAATAATCTTTTGAGTGGTGCATTTTAAGCATCGGATAGAATATACTACTACATGTAAAATAAATTTCTAGCAAAAAAGGTAACAAAAAAGGGTAGAAGATATGGGCTTTGCCTCTCAAGGAGCTTAAAATCAAATAGCATAATGAGATGTAACAAGTTATCTAGTAATATAGAGCACCTAACACTTATGACTAGACGATGTATATAAAACCAAGGTTTCCGAGTGTCAGCATAGTCTAAGCTGGTCAGTCCCGGGCCAGGAGCTATGCCAAGTCCTTTGTTCGCTCTTGGTAGGTTGCTGGTATTTCCAGTAGTCAACTACACTGAGGAGAGCTGAGGATCAAGGATCTCTCCTTTTGTGCCCCACAAGCCAGTTCCTTTATTCTCCATGCCCATGACAGGTGGCAAATTTTCATCCCTTGATAGATAATAAAAATAATGGATTTTCGGCTACATGGTCATTAAGCTGAGCCTCGTCGGAAGAGCAGAATGCAGATGGATGAAAAGGATGTGTTGGGCAGAGGGAATGGTATGACTGCAGCTCAGAAGCTGCATTTGTGAGCCTTTGAGGAGAGACTGAAACATGACCTATCAGACAGGAGCAAAAGATTCACAGAGTAAGGGAGTGGGAGAAAACATCGGAATGGAATATTAGGGCCACGCTGTGGAGGGTTATATACATAAGACTAAGGAGTTTGGTAGACATTAAAGACTTATTGTTGAAACTTATTGTTGTATTGAGACAAATTGGAGAAGAGAGAGGTCGGAAGCTAGAAAACCAATTTAAGAAGTCACTACAGAAATTCGAATAGAAGTTGCTAATAATGTAAACCACATAGATGACTGCGGAAGTAAAAGTGTCCCTGCTATGGAAATTATTGAAAGGGAAGACTAAATATGACATTTTGGGAAGATTTAGTTACAGCGAGTTCTAAGAAGCTATTACTCTAAGAAGAATAAAAAAGAAAAAAATGCCTCTTGAATTTTGAGACCGAGTAGCTAAATCATACTAAAACTAACACTAACAAAAAGTAGAAAGTCAGTGGGAAGACTCAATTTTCACAAAGTGAGAACAAATTAGACTTTGGTTCTATGTGCATTCAAAGTTAAAAATTTTAAATATATTGAAGCAAAAATATCCAGCAGGGAGCTGAAGAAGGAAATTGAAAATAAAGAGATTTCTCAGGCCCCAAGTTGAGGATTAGTGAATGGTACAGTAAGGAGTCCTCATAAGTGAAGCCATGAGACTTAATGCCATTTGAGAATAGAGTGAGAGGAAGGAGGAAATTAAGAGTATAACCAAACTTCACTGGCACACAGAGGTTATTACACATTACAGATAAGAAGTTCCTTCCATTCTTACTATTCCTGGAAACCTCGTCTCCAATATAACCTCCCACCATAACAACTGGAAACAGTGTACGTGATCAAGAACTCAGCATGTGAAGTATCATCATTTAGAATCAATTCAGGGGGCGCCTCGATGGCTCAGTAGTTAAGGGTCTGCCTTTGGCTCAGGTCAGGATCCCAGAGTTCTGGGATTGAACCCCACATCGGGCTCCCTGCTCAGTGGGGAGCCTGCTTCTCCCTCTGCGTCTGCCTGCTACTACCCCGGCTTATGTGCTCGCGCTCTCTCTGTCAAACAAATAAAATCTTTTAAAAAATAAAATTAAAAAAAATTTAGAAATATTAAAAACATCAAGTCAAATCAAATATAATAGAGGCAATGACACAAAACCATAGCCATTTTAATTATAGGAGTTTTTAAAATCATAACATTAGCTGGAATGTATTAAAATAACATGATCCAAATTCTTATTTTATAAATAAGAAAACTTAACCCCCATGGGCAGACTGTTTTCAAAGATAAGCTCAACAATCTCATCCATCTCACGTGCCTTTTGCAATTTGGCATCCCTTCTATCAAGAAAGAGTACGTTTTCCTTCCTTTTGAATTGGGGCCTCTCTGTAAATTGTTTCAACTAAGAGAATGCTGTGAAAGTTTGGCCATGTGCCTTCTGGGCCTAGGCTTTAAGAAGTGTTGAATCCTCTATTTATGTTCTCAAAACTCAGCTGTCATAATATAAGGACACTGGTTGAGACACATAAAGGAAAGTGGGATCTCTAGCCGACAGGTAGTAAAACCAGCCAGCATGTTAGTTTTATTCATGTAGAAAACTCCATGTATACCCAAACACAACTTAAGTAACTTTACTTGTGACTGAACTCATCTTTGCTCCTCACCTCAATTTTCCCTGTGAATGTGTGTGAGGAGTAGGTGGGGAAAGGAGGAAACTGATGGATCCTTAATCTTGTTCATGGAGTAAAACACAGTGCTTTAGCCACATGCAGAAGAATGAAACTGGACCATTTTTTACACCATATACCAAAAATAGACTCAAAATGGATGAAAGACCTAAATGTGATACAGAAATCCATCAAAATCCTAGAGGAGAACACAGCAGCAACCTCTGTGACCTCAGCCACAGCAACTTCTTGCTGGACTCATCTCCAAAGGCAAGAGAAACAAAGGCAAAAATGAACTATTGGGACTTCATCAAGATAAAAAGCTTCTGCACAGCAAAGGAAACAGTCAACAAAACCAAAAGACAACCTACAGGATGGGAGAGGATATTTGCAAACACCGTATCAGATAAAGGGCTAGTGTCAAAAATCTATAAAGAACTTATCACACTAGACACCCAAAGAACAAGCAATCCAGTCAAGAAATGGGCAGAAGATATGAGCAGACATTTCTCCAAAGACCTACACATGAAAATAAATAATAAATAAATAAATAAATATATATATATATAAATATAAAAATAAAAAATAATAAAAATAAAAGACCTACACATGGCCAACAGACACATGAAAAAAAAAAATGCTGCACAACACTAGGCATCAGGGAAATACAAATCAAACCCACAATGAGATCCCTCATTGTGACCTCACACCAGTCAGAACGGCTAAAATTAACAAGTCAGGAAATGACAGATGTTGGTGAGGATGTGGAGAAGGGGGATCCATTCCCTTTATGGGAATGCAGGCTGGTGCAGCCACTCTGGAAAACAGCACGGAGGTTCCTCAAAAAATTGAGAACAGAGCTACCCTATGGCCCAGCAATTACACGACTAGGTATTTACCCCAAAGATGCAAATGTAGTGATCCAAAGGGGCACCTGCACCCCAATGTTCACAGCAGCAGTGTCCACAACAGCCAAACTATGGAAAGAGCCCAGGTGTCCACTGACAGATGAATGGATAAAGAAGATGTGGTAAATATACCATGCACTACTACTCAGCCAAAAAAAGAAAATGAAATCTTGCCATTTGCCATGATGTGGATGGAACTAGAAGGTATTGGACTAAACAAAAAAATAAATCAGAGAAAGACACTAATCGTATGATCTCACTCAAGGAATTTAAGAAACAAAATAGAGGATCATGGGGAAGAGAGGGAAAAATAAAACAAGACAAAATCAGAAAGGGAGACAAACCATAAGAGACTCTTAATCAGGGGATCCCTGGGTGGCTCAGTGGTTTGGCACCTGCCTTTGGCCCAGGGTGTGATCCTAGAGACCCGGGACCAAGTCCCACGTCAGGCTCCCTGCATAGAGCCTGCTTCTCCCTCTGCCTGTGTCTCTGCCTCTCTCTCTCTATGTCTATCATGAATAAATAAATAAAATATTTCTAAAAAAGAGACTCCTAATCATAGGAAACAAACTGAGGGTTCCTGGAGGGGAGGGGCCTGGGAGGACAGGGTAGCTGGGTGAGGGACACTAAGGAGGGCGGATGATGCAATGAGCACTGAGTGTTACAGAAGACCGATGAATTACTGACCTTCACCTCTGAAACTAATAATACATTATATGTTAGTTAAAGGAATTTAGATTTTTAAAAAGTAAAATAATAAAAATTTTTAGATTTTAAAAAGCATAACAGAGTGTTTTAAAAGATTTAAAATTGCTTTTGGTGGCAGGACATGAGACAGACAATGACACGAGACAGACAAAAGGCTGTTAGTCACACACCAAAGGAGTGAAGGGCATCATGTAAGGCCACAGTTTAGTACTTGGGACGGGGTGACCGCCCACTGGAGCTGTAAGGGGCAAGTGATGGATGGCAGGCGGGTTGGAGTTAGCTTGTGTGGCAGGTTCCCGGGGATTGGCTGATTTGAAGATTTCACCAGCTCCAGGGCTTCCAGGCTGGCCCTAGTCATCGGGCACCTGAGCCAGGGTGACTCGAGTGGGGTACAGTGGCCCCTGAGTGTATGGGAAGAGGTTGGGTGTGGACTTAACTGTTCAAGAAGTACAACTGACTGGTGTCCAGCTAAGGCCTCAAAATTGGGTTCTTACAGCGATTTAAGAAAAAATCCCATAGGGTCACTACCAACTTTCTGAACCATGTCCTGATGATACAACTCAACCTCTGTAGAATACATGTCTAACATTTTACTCCCCCGATCTCCAGGATAGCACTAGGTGTGAAGGAACCTTCCTTAACCTTGGGACCCTGGAGAAGAAGCTTCTGGTCCTTGAGACCCACAAGGTACCTCCTGCTTGTTGGCTTCTCCCTGTTGGCTTCTGTCATTGCTGTGTCCACAGTTGGGACCGTTCTTATTTATTTTTGGCATTGTCCAAGCCAGTCATCTGAAGCCTCTGATGGGGCTACCTCTGACCCCCGACTGCTCCCTTCTCCCACCAAAACCCCACTAAGCTCTAGATGTGAGAGCATCTACATGTAGCCGCTGTTGGACAGTAATTCTTAAACTCAGCTTCACCTTATCATCACCTGGGGCATTTCTGAAAATTATGCACGTAATAAAACCAGACTCTCTTAGTAGGGTGTGGCCTGGAGTTAGTTGTGCACACAGGATAGAGACAATTGCACTTACGTTGCCCTGAGAGGAACAGGGCATTTCTCTTTCTCGGCTACTACCTTGCCCTTCCCCGGGGTTCACAGGTGCATTTTCAGATTTTCTCTCTAGCTTGCTAGAGTCAATAAAGACTGAGAAAGTCAGGGTGGAAGGTGGCATGTGTACATTCCCATCATTTAAGGCCTCATGCTACAATTTCTACTCATATGTGTGTCAAGGAAGAAGGGGGGAGGTCAAGAAAAGTCATGGAGCTTCCGTGCCTGCTTCAAGGAGTGCACATTTTCCGTGGCTCCCCTCCCGTGTGCACTGCGAAGCCTGAATCCTAACATCCCCAACCTGAGTCTCTCCTCTTTCAAGCCAGAATAAAGTTCTTAATAAACAGTCTACCATTGCCTTCCCTGCCAAGACTGACACCCTACAAGGTTTCAAAAAAAGCCTCAGTGTCCCTGTCCATCCAGGGACTTTTGGTATTGATTCTCCTAAAAAAAACCATTTCCTTTTGTTCTCATTGTGGCCCCTCTTCTATTTCACATTATCTCTTTTTTTTTTTTTTTCAGAGAACAAACTAGACACATGAACATTGATTAGAACTTTTGTATGTAATGGCCCTAAAGATACAGTGATGGACAAGATAGAGGTGGGCCTCGTTAGCGATGCAGAGGGTATTAATCTCCAGCCATGTAAAAATACAACTTTCTTGTTTTGTGGCACAACTATGGATGTAAGTCCGGTGGTTCCCAGCAGGTAACTTGCATTTTTGTCTTCTTAACAAGGGTCACTTACAGAGCAAAAGTTTTTAATTTTGATGAAGTCAAATATATTGATTTCCCTTTTTTACGCTTCCATGCTTTGGGTGTCAGCTCTTTGCCTTAGATCCTGAAGATTTTCTCCTCTTTTTTTTTTTTTTTTTTCCCAAAAGTCTCATTGTTTTACATTTTAATGTCTGAAGTATTTTAAAGTGATTTTTCTAGAGGATGTGAGACTTACTTTAAGGTTTGCTTATTTATTCATAACTGTTCATGTGACAAAGGACTAATTTCTAAAATGTGTACATTTTAAAACTCAACAGTAAAAAAAAAAAACAAAAAACGAGCAATTCAATTAGAAAATAAGCAAAACACACGAAGAAACATTTCACCAAAAAGAATATACAGATGGTATATAAGCCTATAAACAGATATTCAAAATCCAGCCACTGAGGAAATGAAAATTAAGAGTTTGATGAGATTTCACTATACATCTATATTTTAAGTTGACATACACGAATTTATGCAGTTTCGTAGATTACAATTTTTTGTAGATTGAAAATATCAATATTTTAAAACTAAACCGTTATCCCATAAAATATAACATAAATATAATGTCATAAACATTTAATACCTACCATTATTCACTTAAAGTATTCTGAAAGATTTCCATTTTTCCATTTGAATTCATATTTCTATTCTGCTTCTACTTCAAAAATCCATCCTAACATATTTTATGGTTAAGAGTTTTTTATGATTAAAACTCTTTGATATTCCCATCCTGCCTTCAATAAAAATATGTATATTGAAAAAAAATGTTTAGAATGGACTGCTAATGGGTACAGAACTTCTTCAACAGGGACAAAAATGTCCTAAACTTAGATTGTGGTGATGATTGCAATATAGTCTAAGTATACTAATACATTAAGGTTTTTTTAATAATAAGTTTATTTTTTATTGGTGTTCAATTTGCCAACATACGAATAACACCCAGTGCTCATCCCGTCAAGTGCCCCCCTCAGTGCCCATCACCCGGTCACCCCCACCTCCGCCCTCCCCCCTTCCACCACCCCTAGTTCGTTTCCCAGAGTTAGGAGTCTTTATGTTCTGTCTCCCTTTCTGATATTTCCCACACATTTCTTCTCCCTTCCCTTCTATTCCCTTTCACTATTATTTATATTCCCCAAATGAAAGAGACCATATAATGTTTGTCCTTCTCCGACTGACTTACTTCACTCAGCATCATACCCTCCAGTTCCATCCACGTCGAAGCAAATGGTGGGTATTTGTCATTTCTAATGGCTGAGGAATATTCCATTGTCCACATAGACCACATCTTCTTTATCCATCATCTTTCGATGGACACCGAGGCTCCTTCCACAGTTTGGCTATTGTGGACATTGCTGCTAGAAACATCGGGGTGCAGGTGTCCCAGCGTTTCACTGCATCTGCATCTTTGGGGTAAATCCCCAGCAGTGCAGTTGCTGGGTCGTAGGGCAGCTCTATTTCTAACTCTTTGAGGAACCTCCACACAGTTTCCCAGAGTGGCTGCACCAGTTCACATTCCTACCCACAGTGCAGAGGGTTCCCCTTTCTCCGCATCCTCTCCAACATTTGTGGTTTCCTGCCTTGTTAATGTTCCCCATTCTCACTGGTGTGAGGTGGGATCTCCTTGTGGTTTTGATTTGTATTTCCCTGATGGCCAGTGACGCGGAGCATTTTCTCATGTGCTTGTTGGCCATGTCTATGTCTTCCTCTGTGAGATTTCTGTTCATGTCTTTTGCCCATTTCATGGTTGGATTGTTTGTTTCTTTGGTGTTGAGTTTAAGAAGTACTTTATAGATCTTGGAAACTAGCCCTTTTCTGATGGGTCATTTGCAAATCTCTTCTCCCATTCTGTAGGTTGTCTTTTGGTTTTGTTGACTGTATCCTTTGCTGTTCAGAAGCTTCTTATCTTGATGAAGTCCCAATAGTTCATTTTTGCTTTTGTTTCTTTTGCCTTCGTGGATGAATCTTGCAAGAAGTTGCTGTGGCCGAGTTCAAAAAGGGTGTTGCCTGTGTTCTCCTCTAGGATTTTGATGGAATCTTGTTTCGTTATGGACTGAGTGTTTGTGTCCTCCAAAATTCATGTGTTAACATCTAATCCCCGGTGTGATAGTATTTGGAGGCAAGGCCTTAGGGAGGTAACTAGTTCTTGAAGTCGGAGTCCTCAGGAATGAGACTGGTGCTCTCATAAGAGGCCCAGGAGCCCACCAGTTGTGTTTCCACCATGTGAGTAAGTAGAGTCAGCAGTCGGCCGCCCGGCAGAGGCTGGGCCCAGAACCCAGGCACGCCGGCATCCTGAACTCAGACTGCCAGCCTGAGTGAGGACGGTGAGAAATAAATCCCTGCTGTTTATAAGCCACCCAGGCTGTGGCCTTTGAGTAGCAGCCCAAACAGATTATGACAATCGTGCACCTCAAATGGGTCACTTGCATGGAAAGTAAATTATATCTCTTGTAAGTAAAGCTGTTCAGAAAACTGTATAGAGCAAGAAAATAAAGAAAATCGTAATCTAGTGCTTGGAAAGATGATGCCAAATTTAAAAGTGACAGAGGGAAAACCATGCCTCTCCTAGTTGGAGCTCCACTCGGGAGCACGATGTTCGGTGTGAATGGAAGCCCCAAATAAGGGAAAGATAATAATCGAGCCTCTGTGTATTTTAAAGGAGTCCAAGACTCCAGGGCCCTGATAAATAGCTTCTGGGGCTGTAAAATAATTTACAGGTTCGGTCATTATCTACCATCTATTCTGTGAGAAATTCGGGAGAATTGAGGGGGGCCTTCTTTTTAGAGAAGGATATTTATACAGAATTGTCAAAGGTGCCCTGGGTAGACTGAAAAAAAAAAATCAGGTGGACATACTAGTGTGCGTGTGTCTATTTCTCTTTCATTGACCTTTTTGTCTGTCTTTCCACAGTTTTGATAAGGAAATATAGAATAATTCTTAAATCACATAAATCGATTCTACTTTATTCTTTTTAAGTTGTTTTGTCAATTCTATTTCTTTGCTTTAGACAAATATACATATATATAATATATATTTATATATATATTTTACATAATCTTGCCTCTATCTACAGAAAATCTTGATGGGATTTTGTTAAGAATTTGCAGATCCTGTATATCAATTTGAGGATAAGTGACATCTTTACCAAGTCTTCTAATCAACAGAGTCTATTTCTCATGTATTCAGACCTTCTGAGGCTTCCCTCATCAGCACTGTATGGTGTTCACAGCACAGGTCTTGTATATATGTTTTGTTAAGATTACATCCAAGTAATTCTTTTCATTAAGCAATCATAAATGCCATTGCATTTTTTATGTTGATATGTCTTTAATGTTAGTATGTAGATTTATAATTGATTTTTATATGTTGAACTCATGCCCTATAATCTTGCTAAGGGCATTTCCTAGTTCTATGGCCTTTTTCACAGAATCCTTGGGATTTTCTACGCAATCTATATGTTTTCTGCATATAGGGAGAGTTTATTTCTTCCTTTCCCATCGCTCTATCTTTTATAAACTTTTCTTCCCTTATTACCCAGGCTAAGACTTCCAATACTACGTTGCACACCAATGGTAAGAGTGAAAATCCCTATATTAAGGGAAAATCATTCAATACATTCAGCATCACATATGACATTAGCTGTAGGGTTTTTTGTAGATCTTTATCAAATTGAGATTATCCTCTTCTATTCCTAGTTCCCTGAAAATATATTTGTTTTTGGCTTTGTTTTGTTTTTTCTTATCCATTAACAAGTTTTATTTGAATATGTATCAATATTGATAACTTATTTTCTCCTTGGTAATGAGGAATCTTATAATATTCGCAAGTGGGAATAATCATTTATGACACACTTTTCAGCTTCTTAAAAATTTATCTTCCAAAAATCTTACTTTTTTATCCTGTTGCCTGCAATACCAACCCAGAGTTTCTCATTCAATGTAAGGTATCTTTTTTACCCCCGTATAATCCCTATTAACATGCATATATATATATAGTGCCTGATGTGACAGCCATATGAACTAGCTAGTGCCATTCAATACATGACCATGGACCTGTTGATTACCTTACATAGAGCTTGAAGGGGCATTGGAAAGGTGAACGTTGTGAGGGAAATCTGGGATAACTCTGAAGGAAATAAAGGACATGTTTTGAGATTTCTAAAGACCTGAAAAAGAATGATTGATAGGAGAAAATCTAGATGACTTTGGGAATGGCAAGGACCTTTTAGATACAGCTTCAAAAGCACAAAAGTGAAAAATAGTTGATAAACTGGACTTTATTAAATTTAAAACTTCTACAATGCAAAAGACAATGTTAAGAGAATGAGAAGCCACAGACTGGGAGAAAATATTTGCAAAAGACCCATGATTTAAAAAAAAGACAACAACTATTCAAAATATCAAAGAATTCCTAAAATTCAAAAAAAGAGAGCAAACAAACCAATTACAAAATGGGCCAAAGACATTAAACAAGCACAAAGAAGATACAGAGATGACAGATAAGCATATGGAAACATATTCTACGTCATATGCCATCAGCGGAGCACAAATTACAACAACGAGATATCACCACACGCCCAGAACAGGGATAGAGCCAAACACTGTTGACAAAGTGGAACAACAGAAATTCTCCTTCATTCCTGGTGGGATTGCAAAATGGCACAGCCACTTTGGAAAAGAGCTTGGAGGTTTCTTACAAAACTAAACCTGCTAAAGCTACCCCGTGACCCAGCAAATCACACTTCTTGGCGTTTACAAAAAGGAGTTGAAAACTTATGTTCACACAAAAACGGGCACACAGATGTTTCTGCGGCTTTACTCATAATTGCCAAAGCTTGGGCACAACCAACATGCCCTTGAGTAGGTGAATGAATAAATGAACTGTGGTACCTCCAAATAATAGAATACTTCTAAAAGGATGAATTCAAACCGTGAAAGACATGGAACTTTAAACACATAGTACCAAGTGAAAGACCATCGGAAAACCTAAATACTCTATGATTCCAATTCTTTGACATTCTGAAAAAGGCAGGACTCTGAGGACAGTAAAAAAGACCAGTGATTGTCAGAGGTTGGAGATGGGAGAGGAATGGAGGAGGTCAGAGTGCACAGGATTTGGAAACAGTGATAATATTCCATCTGACACCGTAACGATGGACCCATGTCATTGTACGATGGTCAAAGCTCATAGAGTACCCAAGCCTGAAAGTGAACCCAAATGGAAACTATGAACTTTGAGCGATAATGAGGTGTCAGTTTAGCCTCCTTGATCATAATAAAGGTACCATTCTAGGGGAGGATGTTGGTGATTAGGGTGGCCGTGCATGTATGGAGGCACAGTATATGGGAAATCTCTGTACCCTCCCCCTAATTTTGTTGTGAACCTTAAATTACTCTAAAAAATAGTATGATTTTTTAAAAGGAAGAATCAAAAGGATGCACCATTCAAGTGCTCTATGGCTTTGGCTGAGCCATCTGAGTTCCCATGTTCCCTGTGTGCCTCCAGACTATATGCCACACGGACAGGGAACTTTTGATATATATGTTTATATTCATATTTATTTCTTTATAGTTAAGATTTTTAGGTTTTGATTTTTATTCATGTGTTTCACTACTTGAGGTATTATTTACTGATTGTCTTTTGTACGTCATTCTCCATGCTAACGATATTTTCCCTTTTAATATTTCACAATCCAAAGTGAATTCGTAAAATACTAAGACAGCCACGCTACCACAGGGTGTTAGAGAAAAGGGGTTTTCATGACCCAAACCTGAGCATACCTATATATGTATTAGTAACAGTGAACTGAATCTATTAAATGCTTTAATCCTGACTCATTTGGCAATGCTCCTAAAACTCAGCCCAAATATCCTGGAGAGTAATGCATGCTAATGAAACCAGAGAGGCGGAGGCTGGGTGAACATAAGAGCTATAAATACTGGATGCTTGTGACTAAACATGCTGAGGTGTGCCAGGAAGATTTAAGTCTCACTAATTATCAGGAGCTTGAACCAAATGAGGTATCTGTTCTGTTATGGCTTGACTCAGAAAGTCAAGCCTTATTATTATTGTTTCAAGTTCAATAGCTTTAAAAATAGGTATGTGTGGCTTCTAATGATTATTCAGTATTTTGTTTAATAAACTTCCATTTGTTTCTTGATCCAGTGAAAGAAAATAACACCTAGAATTAATTTGGTGCTCTGTAAAGTTGTACTGTTTTTTTTTTTTTTTAATAGCTTACCTCTATACTAGTCTTTCTAACCTAATCATGGAAGGAAATTATAAGGAGAGAAGGTCTCTTAAAAATGGCCCCATATATCCAGAGAAAGGCCACGTCAGTTCAAAACCCTCTGGAAGATCTCTTTTGTTGTTGTTGCTGTTGCTGTTTTTTAAAAGATTGTATTCATTTATTCATGAGAGACACAGAGAGAGGCAGAGACCCAGGCAGAGGGAGAAGCAGGCTCCATGCAGGGAGCCCAACCTGGGACTCAATCCAGGGACCCCAGGGTCACACCCTGAGCTGAAGGCAGATGCTCAACCGCCACCCAGGCCTCCGTCTGGAAGACCTTCTTATAGGGAAGGTGTAATTAATTTTTTAGGGATCACAGAGGAAAATTCCAGGCTCTGGGGCACAAAGAGCAGTATGACAAGAGAGAATAGGCGAAGCAAACCAGAACCAACCTGTTTAGTGAAAGAGTGAACTTTTCAGATGCATTGCAGCCTGGGTGTTGGAAGCGCACTGCAGACTCCCCACGCTGCATCCCTGCCCATAACCGTACACTGCAGGGTGGAGGATTCTCCAGCCTACCACCGCTCTCACTAGCCAAGCTCTGCTCCTTCAGTTGCAGCACGAGATAGCTGCATGGGAATATACATATTTCATAAAGCTGAACTGCTAAGTGATGACACTAGAATCCGTACACTTAATCAACAGATACGTATTTACTATCTGCTGTAAAGAAAACACCATGCTAAGGACAAAAGATTATCTTTATATGGTTGACCTAGCCCTTGCCCTTGAGGAACTTATACCTGGTGAGAGGATAAGGATTATAGACCAATAGTAATGCATCATAATTTTTTTAATAAGGGATACACACACACACACACACACACACATACACGTATATAATAAGAGTTTCAGAAGGAAAATAAAATTACATTCTCCCACTCACCTTTAAGTGAATGAATTGATTAGTGCCTCTAGATGTCAGTTTTAGTTAATCATTAAAGTAAAACAATAAACGGACTTCTATCTTCCTCCAGGCTTTATTTTACTGGAAAATAATAACCCAAAAAACAGCAAATAAACAAGCAGAACCCAGAGTTCCCAACAGACTGTAGCACAATTCATGGGTTGGTTATCACTATAGTCCTCAAGCAAAAACCTCCTTCTGATAAGTAGTTTTGGGGCTGTCAGTTATGGAGAGAGAGACTGTGGATTGCTGGGACCAAAGCAGGATTGGTCCAAATCCAAAAACTGGATTTCTGGGCAAATCTTTTTCCTGCATAATTTGAGATGTCATTTTCCTAATTCACCAGGTGGGGAACACACAGGCTATGCAGCTCTGACATATTAGAAGTAGTTGTAGGTTCTGCATAATGGTTCTTGGCCATTCTCATGGGCCAAGAAATGCTTCCTAAGTGTCTTTGGAGATACCTTAAATCCTGCAGTACTCCATGACAGAACAACTCATACGTTACTCAGTAATGCCTAGCTAATTTTCCATACTGGGGCGAATACAAGTACTAGGCCTCCCTATGTACCCAATGTATTATTATAACTGATATTAGAAAAAAATATTGTGACTAGATGGTTGGCAAACTCAATGACCTCGATCAACAAGTCCACGATGAAGCAGATTCTTTCACTCTAAATCATCACACCTGGGATAATACGTTATATGGCCGCCCTGATTATAAAAGACTTACATCTCATCACTACAAAAAAAAAAAAAAATCGTATTTGTCCTTTCTGGTATTTAATCCTATGCTAATAGCATGTTCTACTGAACAGTTTCCTGAAGGATTACCTAGGTCTATTGGTTACCTCATATTTTTCTAATCATGGTGGATAATGAAAATAGAAGATCCTAACTTAATGGTAACTTTCCTTTAGACATTGTTTTATTAGTATACCGAGGGATAAGAGGCGTCAGTTCATTGTGTAACTATGGACCCTCACTGAGTTGAGATGTGTTCCACGGAACAGTCCGCTCTTACACACGTGTGCAAGAAACATTCATAAGCACCTACTTTATTCCAAGAATGACACTAATCATTGGCAATTGAAAAATAAATAATGACAACTGCTAGAGGTATAGTGCTTTCTACATGCTGGGTACGTTACTAAGCACTTCGTATATATTAGTTTATTTAATCTTCATCACGAATTTATGAAGTAGGCATCAGATCTCCCTTTTTTCATGGATAAAGACCAAGACATGGAGGGTTTTGCTAAGACATCCCAAGTCAAAAAGTGGTAAACAGCTAAGACGGGTTTTTGAACCCAGAAAGTCTGGCTTTAGCCAGTAAGGTATGACATAGCCACTAGGCTAGACAGGCTTGTGGATTTGTTACAGGAGAGATTGAATTATTTTTACAATTTTCTGATAATTTTCAAATCGATGTCACATCATTGCTTCTTATCTGGGACTTTGAATTCCTCTTATGGCTGTCAAGTGACGAAGGGACCGGAATGCACAAGCTGATTTTAGTTGGCGGGATTCTGGTGGCAAGTGTTAGAGGAGTGGAGCTAGGAACTCTAAAATGCTAAGAGCTTCGTAGCTTTTAGCTAATAACTCTTCAGGAAAACAGCAAGCAAACCAACAGAAATTAGGATATTGACCTGTCGGGGTTATGTTCCAGCGAGAAAATTTCTTTAGGGCTTCTCAAAACTTGTAGGACTTTTTTTTTTTTTTTTTAACTTGTAGGACTTTGTTGGTGCTTAAATAGATGGTTCTATGCAGCATTATTATCATAATTTTAAAGCGTAGGTAACATCTAGCAACTAAAAAAAAGGAACTATTGCCATTAAGTAAGAGTAAAACTGTTGATGTGAATGAAGCAATATGGCCTGTTAAGGGTCATTCAGTTGTAAATCAATTACCTAAAGCTGACTCTCTGGGCATATCTTGTTTGAAAAGTTATCCCCAGTCATTAGAAATGGGGAAAAAAGAACTTGAAACATTCAAATTTCAAAGAGATTTTGACTGGTTTGGAGGACAGTTTTCCGCACCTTGAAATTCTCCATACTACAGTTAGGACTTTTCAGTTGTGCTGATTAGATTAAATGTTCCCATCCACAGAGACCTAATAGCGATACAAATGCAGAGATAGAGTTTGTCTCCAGATGTAAAGACATGACGTAAGATGGTGTTTGTCCAGAAATGAACACCTATTTGCTCACTGGGTTGCCATTGGTTTTTACCCCTGATTTTTACTGATGGCATTTTCTGTTTAGGTTTTGAGAATACGATTCAAACTGCAGGCAGTACCCGGAGGTGACAGAGATGTCTTACTGATATGATGCTCTTCTCTGAAATTAAATGGAAAAGATTAACACATCACGGATGCACAAAGTCGTCTCAAAACCCACAAAATCTCCCCGTCTTTCAAGATTTGGTATTGCAGTGAACGAATATTTTTGGTGGCTGTTTTAATTGCTTTCTTGGGATAAATCCTGTAAATGTTGAGGCCCCCTTGTCCCTGAAGCCCCTTGAAAGGCCAGACAGCGCAAGTTTTGGAAAATGGGATACAGCTGATGCCCTGTGCACGCCGCCGGGAGAAGATCTCGGAGTCCGGAGGGCAAGGATCAAGGAGACAGAAGAGAAGAAGGGGCGCAGGGGGGCGGCCCTGCCGGCAGAGAGGGAGCCAGGGGCGGGAACCCCGGTGACAGGAGGGATGGAAGTCCCCAGAGGCGTCTCCGGGGTCTGCAGGGCAGGTGGCGAGCGCCCGGGCCCAGGCCGCCCGCAGGCCCCCAGCATCACATCTCTGTGCTGCTGGAAAGGCAGGCGCGTGACACGGTGAAGGGCACTGTCACACCTGGACAGGTGCTCGGAGAAGAGACCCCGGGGTGGGGTGGTCAGGACAGCAGCTCTCCCCTGCAACGCCCGGCACCCCGGAAGGCTGTGGCCTCAGCAGGCTGCCGGGCCGAGGCTGGCGGCAGTCGTGGGCAGCTCCGGGGCCGGGATGCGGCGGCTGCCCCTCCGTGCGTTACCACGACTAAAGGAAAATTCTTTGGGTTGGGAGGATATGGTCTTTTGAGCAGCAACGAAGAAGTCGGAAGGGGAAGCTCACAAGGGGACGGTGGACGGGGCTCGCCCGGCCGCCGGCAGGTCGGGGCCCGGCCCAGGCCCAGCCCCGGTCCTCAGGCCTGGTGGCCGCAGAGGCGCGGGGCGGCCGAGGCAGGTGCTCCCGGCAAGGCCTTTGGTTCTCGTTGCATCCGCCCTGGCCCCGTGGCACGGCGAGGAGGAGTCCAGCACCCGGCCTCCCTGCTTCCTACGGCTTACACGTCGGAAAGCGGCCGCTTCTTTCCGCACATCCCGGCCACAGCCTGCCCGCTCCAGGCCGCGGGTGCAGGTGGACGCAGCGCCGAGGCGGACAGACCCAGTTCACCGACGGGCCCGACGGGGCCAGAGCCCAGGTGCACCGTGGAGCCCCCCAGCCTCTCCTGGTGCTGCCCCCAGCTCCAGTTAGGATGGGTCTGCAGCCGCCGCGCTTGGCCTGACCCACCGCAGCGGCCGCGGCTGGGACGGGCCAAGGGACCCTGGGGTGCAGGCTGCGGCCACCCGGGGAGCACCTGCTCCCCCCTGGGCTTCCAGGCCATGCAGCCCCCCTGAGCCCGGTGAAAGCGCCCGATGCTCACTCACTGCGGTTGTAGCTGAGAACGTGTTAGGAAGGATTCGGAGCACGTTTGTCCATTCTCCTTTGTCCCCTCGTCGCCTGGAGCAGGCAGCTCCGGCTCACCGCTTGGCCTGACACGCTGTGTCGCTGCACGCCGGGCCCTCTGCCCCAAGCTGGTCCCGTCTGTGGTGGAACAGCCCCGGGGGGCCCGAGCCTTTAAGGCAGGCAGCGATGGATCCCTCGAGGGGCACTGGCGTGGCCCGACAATCGCCACCACGGCTCATGTTTTGGGAAATGAATGAAACCAGGAGAGGCTCACGGGCGGGAAGAGGAGGACGGAGCCCGAGCCGGGGACACTGGGGGGCCTGCGGGGGGGAAGGCCGAGGGGAGGCCTGGGGGACGTAGGACAAGGTGACGGTCCTCGTCGGACTGTGTAGCTTATGACTCCAGGGACAGCACCATTAAAAGTGAGGGAACAGCCCGCAGTGACCTTGTCAGCTCAGACAAGGTCGAGGTTGGCGGGTGGTATTGGAGCGAGGGACTCCCGGGGCCCCCAGCCAGGCCGCCTCTGCGTCTGGGGCCCCCCTTCCGTGACTCCTCAGCTAGTTGCCCCCACCTACCCCAGCCGCATAGGTTCCTTCTCTTACTGAGTTGTTAAAGGATCAATAACATAAAATATGCCCAGCCGGGCGCAGGGTAAACGGTCAGTGCGGCGTAGGCAGGGGGACGTGTTGGGAAGCTTGACTTTAATTAAAGACCTTTGATGGCTGCGCTCCAGAGGCTTTCCACTAAGGAAGGAAGGAAACGGTGTAAGATGGGGGGACGGGGTTTGAGTACCCCCCCTTCTATAGTCAGTAGGGAAGAGTTGATGGTCAGTATTACACTGAATTTTCCACAAAGACGTGCCTCTCGAAGCTTTTATTTTGATTTCCGGACAAAGGTAATGGGAATGAGAGACTTGATGGGATTAACGAACGAAGGACCTGGACACGCTGTATTTCAAAGAATGCCTGGGCCGCAAGCTGTCTAGTTGGCCTCAGGTCTTCCTCGGCCTCCATGTGACTCTCCTCTTCCCCTTATCCCTTGAGTTGTTCTGGTTGACGGACGTTCCCCTTCACACTCTACGCACCTTGAGAACTGCAGCCACCCTCTGTGTCCCTCGGGGTCTTCTGAGAAGCAGATGCCAGCAGGATGGGATTAAACCAGCAAGGGTTTCATTAAGGGAAATGCTGAATGGGGGTAGGAGACAGGTCAAGAGGAAGCCTCCTAGACCCACATGGCATTTAAGAGAGGTTTTCCACATGGCAACGGGGCTCCTTTCACCCAAGCTGGTGGACTAGGCTCTCCCAAGACTGGGTCTGCCATCTGGGTGTCTCTGCGCCATCCCTGCCACCGTGGCAGTGGGCGTGGCCTCAGCCCGGGCAAGGGACTTCAACCTCCCGTTGCTGGGCCCTTCTGGTGTCAGCCTGGTGTACTTTCAAGGCCTCCACCCCGATGGAGGTTATCAACTCCCCATGTCAGTCCCCAGTAGGGACCTCAATCCTGGGCTCTGGCGTGACTTTATGTTATGCAGTGAGTAGCCCACAGAATCCTCCAACCCAAAGAGTCCCCAGTTAGAATCACCAACTTTCCCTCTGTCCTTGCCCGGTGCTCCTACTTCCCTCTGTTTTATTTTAGGCTCCTATGTTTAATAGCAGCAAAATCTACCCAGTTAACCCAAACCTGAGTTAAGCCCCAAACCCCAACTGTGCAGTGTTTTCCAGCACGGCCCCCTCGCCTGAGCCTGTCCCTCTGTATCATCATTACCTTAGATTATTGCAGGACCTGCAGGACCCTAGCGTCTTTGACGCTTAACTGTTGCAATAGGCTCCTGTGTCCTTGCCTCCAGAAATGCCCCCTTAGAAATACATTTTCCACATTGTTTCAGTTGTGTCCCCAGGAAAGTTCTCATCTTATCAGATTACTCTCTTGCCCACATCCCCCAGGCAGGTTGTTTCACCCTGTTTTGAAGAAGCTCAACACTTGCATACATGATACGTAGGTTGGGGCTCTGCTTGCCGCTCCGGCCTTATTCTCTGTGAATCTCTACCAGCCCCCCTGGGCTCTGGCGATAGAGGAATTGCCGGACTTAATCTAACTCAAACCACACTTTATATGCCTCTTGTTTCTTTTTTCATACTATTTCTATTGCCTGGAGTGTCCTTCCCCCCGGTTTGCATGGCTAGTTCCCACGATTGTCCTCAAGACCAAAAGAAAATCGATACCTCAAACAAAACTGAAGAATTTGACATAATTCGGTACCTAAGTTTCAATTAATAATGGTGAAGACAAGTGAAAACAAGGAAAGAAAATGATATTATTTTAAGGATATTACAGTAGGGACACAGGTTTTTTGTTGTTGTTGTTATTTGATCACGACTGTAGGAAGATAAAGCAGTGAATTTGGTCTAATATTTTAAGATAAAGGTGCCTGGGTGGCTCAGGTCATGATCCCAGGGTCCTGGGATCAAGCCCCACATCAGGCTCTCTGCTCAGTGGGGAGTCTGCTTCTCCTTCTCCCTCTGCCTCTCCCCCTGCTTGTGCTCACTCTCTCTCTCTCTCTCTCTGTCAAATAAATAAATAAATAAAATGTTTTAAAAATAATAAATAAATAAATAAATATTTTAGGCTAGAATGGAAAATTCAGGAGATAGTTGGACACGATTGTATTGACGATTGTATTGTTATTGTGTTTTTAAGTAATCATTTTTCATTTTTTACATATTTAATTTTTTTTTTTAAGTAAGCTCCACATCCAGTGTGGAGCCCACTGCAGGGCTTGAACTCATGACCTTGAGATCCACACCTGAACTCAGCTCAAGAGCTGGGCACTTAACTGATTAAGCCACCCAGGCACCCCAATAATCATTTCATATTTTAAAGATACAGGGAACCGTGTTTACGAATGAAATCATAAGAAGCCTGGGATTTCCATCAAAATAATCCAATGGAAGAATGTAATCAGTCCGAGGTAGGGAAGGCAATGAACTGAGAGTAGCTTAAACTGAGGGGTAGCCCCATGGAAGTACCTTACTATACTATTGTCTGTTTTATACGTGTTTTAAATTTTTCCACAATAAGTATTTTAAGGACTATTGGAAATAGAATTAATAACATGGCAGAAAAATAAGAGAGGAAGTGTTATTCAGTATTAAAGACATTGATGGGGGAGCCTGGATGGCTCAGGGGGTTGAGCTTCCGACCGCTGGTTTAGATCAGGCCATGATCTCAGGGTGCTGAGAGGGAGCCCCACATCAGGCTCCACGCTGAGTGCAGAGTCCGCTTGTGGTTCTCTCCCTCTCCCTCGGCCCCTCCCCCACCCCCTCAAATAAGTAAACAAAATATTTTTAAAAAAAAGACATCACTAGGTGTCTAGTGCATAGAGATTGTGAAATACATACATGTGATTTGCAAGGTTGAATGAATAGCTACAAGACCCTTTTAAGGGAAGAGGTTTTTAATATTTATTTATTCATTTTAGAGAGAGAGAGAGAGAGAATGCATGAGCAGGGGGAGGGGCAGGCAGAGAGGGAGGGGGAGGATCTCCTGCAGTCTCCCCGCAGAGCGTGGATCCTGACCTGAGCAGAAATCAAAGGTCGGAGGCTTACCTGACTGAGCCCCCAGGTGCCCCGCGAAGAATTTTTTTTTTTTAAATGGAAGTAAAGTTGATGAAAGTCTTTATCAAACTTTATAACAAGAGTCAAGGAAACAAAATAAGTACAACCCAGATATCAGTGTGTGTGCAGGGCTGTGTGAAGGGAAGGGTGGGAATGGGGTGAAGAAGAACCAAGGATGTCAAAAAAAGAAAAAAAAAATAATAATGCAAGCCGTAGGGTTTGGAGACCCGCAGAGCAGTTTCTGATCACAGAAGAAGAAAAAAAAATGTCCTGATCCCTGAAGTTGAAGCCTGAGAATGTGAGCCCTGCCTGAGAGCAGTCCCGCTGCCTCACGTAGAGGGTGTGCTCCGGGGCTCACCCCGGCAAAAACCCAGGGATACCCAGAAATGATTTTCCTTCTGGAAGGAGTGGCGTATGGCAGATTTCAAAATTGATGCCTCGGATGTTCCTGTAGCTTCCAAGCATCTTTAAAATTCTGGAGCCTTTGTACAGTGCACACGAGGGAAGGTGATATTTCCTGATTGATCTTCCCTGAGACTCTAGAAAGACAGACAAAGGTACCATCTCTACCCTCCCCACGGCCCCTACCCTAGCTTGTGCTGCCTTGGAGAACTCAACAATATGAAAGAAGCCATTCTTTACCTCTGATTATTGATTTCATCTCATTTTCATACTGTCACTCATGATAGATACAGTTAATTTTTGCTGTTCTTTATGTATATTGGATATTGTCATTTATACCATTAATCACACGCATAATTGTCATAAGAACAGAAATGCCTTTTCTTAGACATTTCATTCTAAAATATAATTATCCAGACATCCTGCTGTTAATGGCATTGAATCCTAATTACTTTAAAATGAAGCCATTATTCATAAACTTAGAGCCTGCACACACGTGTTTACGGTAAGTAGATGGGACAATATTATAAAATTTATTATCTACAGTAGAGCTTATTTTCTAGGAGCTGATTTAACGGTTCAGCTTCCTAGTACTGCTTTTTTTTTTTTTTTTTTTGACCAATCTCATTAACTTATGATAAAGTTCACCAGGTCATATTTAGTCTAAACAATGATGGTTGAAACCGTCCCTCCCCGAGAGCGGACGCTCAGAACCGCTTTGCAAACAACACGGTTAATGACAAAGTCCCTCATGACACAAACTGGGGCACTAGAAAAATGACATCTTCCATTATGATTATTTTTCTGGATTTAATGAAAGATAAATTATGTCGGAGAAGTGGACCAACAAGTTATTTCTCAAATAATTTGTGATCTAATGATAGGAGTCGTAACCCAATAATCGTACATTACATTTCCAGGCTGCTTTATATTTTTCAGAGTGTTTTCACATCCATTGTCATAGTTGATCTGAAATATTTTACTTGTAGGTATTTAGCCATTTAAAGTTCTGTTCACATGATCAGCCCCAGCAAAACCTTCACATATTCCTTAGGAATTGCTGATGAACTCACGACTCTCAAATGCCCGTTTGCATTTGCCTATTCTCTTCCTCTTTTTGTTTTAAAGACTAAGAAAAAATATGCATATAGAATAAAATAAAATTCATTTAGACTAAAAAAAATGTTCTATCCTTCTGGTTGGTTTTTCTATCTCTTTTACTATTTATCACCCTCTGCATGTCTGCCCATCCTTTCACCCCAACGACGGTATTCATTTTTTTTCCCTTTCATGTCTTGGTCACTCACATATTGGAATCTTGTGTTAATTTTAAAGGGCACTTCTTGAGTAAATATTCCAAATAATTTCTGTACCTTCTTGTTCTATCTTCTGTCAAATCCATCAATACTGTATTCAGGTCTATCAATGTGTGTAAAACCACTCTGATATTTTTTTTTTGTGAAATACTTTACTAATTTACCAACTTAATGCTTAATCTCCACCTCCGTGCCAGCATTCATGAACTCTTATCTTTTTGATGATGGCCATTCTAACAAGTAAAAGGTGATATCTCGTCGTGTTTTGATTTCCGTTTGCCTAATGACTAGCAATGGTGGGCATCTTTTCATCTTTAATTTTTTTCATCATTAATTTTATTATTTCATCATTATTTTTAATGGAGAAAGTTTGAAAACCACCCACATATCCTATACCACTTAAACAGTTGAAAAAGTAAATTATGCTATGGCCACACAATGGGTATGAAGAGACTTTTTAAAGCAACGTGGCTCCATTTTTTTTTTTAATCATTGCTTTTATTGTTTCTTATTGTCCTTATTTCTTCCACTGCCACCACCAATATGTCAAGGTCTCTATGTGGTCTCCTCAGCTTTCATGACTTTTAAAGTACAGGGCCGCTGCAAGAGTAAAGCAGACTCCGGGTTCCCCACTACCGTATCTAATTAGGCAACTAAGCATGCCTCTCCACACTTCTGTCCTACCAAGTCACAGAACTAGATAAAATATCAGCAGCTCAGTCTCCATCTCATAACTATTTCAAGCCAGGTGCACTTGTTTGAGCTTTTATTTCGGATAGATAAAGATGTCATAAAATTAATTTTTTTGTCTATTTTCTTATACCTGGTGGCCTTAAAATGGATATCATTAAATTCATTTTTATTACCCCTCTGCTGATACCTCACCACTAGGGAAATAGAAGGTGTTTGCAGGACAAAGACACACAGACATATGGGATTTTGTGGGGCTGAACACATCAGATTTCACAGTTTATGGGCTTTAGACTCATATAGCCTATACGTTCAATTTCCCAGCCCAGCATGGTCTTTAATGAAGCTACTTAAAGTTATGCACATAAAGTGTTTTATTTTTATGGAAGGAAATACTTATGAGGAAAAGCTAGGGTCGAAAAAAGAGAGACACAAAATTAAAATGCAGTTTGATCCTAAGTATATAAGATAATATGCCCAGATGGAAAGATGTGTACTAATATAAACCTCCCCCCATGGCGGGGGGGAATCTTGCCCTGAGGAATGAAGTATTTGGGGAGTTTTCTCAAGCTCTCCAGGCCACCACTGTCTCCAATTTCGATTAAGGACTACATTTCTCTCGGCCCTCTTCCTCCACACGTATGTGCACAAACACACACACACACACACACGCAAATGCACAGCATATGTTTTAAGCCTCACTGGCTAACTGGAATTATTCGTGGGAGATTCTGTAAACATGTAAACTATTAGATACAAAAAAAAAATATGATAGAGAATAACTGACAGAAATCCTGAGGGTTAACACTGGTTAGTAAGATATGAGTAGTTTTTTAAAAATGTGCTTTATTGTTCATGTTTTCTGCAATAAACACGTAATTTTAGAACCAGAAAAAAATAAATATTTATGTATTATTTGTTTTTTTAAACCTAATTTCTAATTAGGTTTAAAATTTCCTAAATAAATATTTATGTATTATTTGTTTTTTTTAAACCTAATTTCTAATTAGGTTTAAAATTTCCTAATTTCCTAGGAAATTAATTTCCTAATTTTTTTAAACACAAGCAGAACACTTGTGTTTTAAAACAAATCTGTCAGAATGTTATCTGCTTTCAATTTCTCGCATTTAAAAAAAAATCTTATTAACATTGAAATACGAAAGAACTAACCTTTGTAACATTCTAGATTTCCCATGAACTTCCTCTTCCAACTCAGGAAAGCTGGCCTCCAAGCCAGCCAAGACATTCCATGGGGCATGGACACACTTACCAGGAGGGGAAGGGTCTGCTCTGCCTGTGGAAGATGTAGCAGCAGCAGCGGTGGTCCTAATGCTAATGGTTAGGGGACGCTGCATATTTCCCGGGCACACTGTTCTCATACGTGTGTAGGTGGGATCCCTACATCCTTATGAAGTAGATGCTCCTTTTCTGTCCTAGTGAGGAGACATACTGAGGCACCGGGAGACCAAATAACCTGCAGAAGTTCACCTAGGAAGGAATGGGAGAGCCCAGGACTGGGGCCACGGGGACCGCCTCTCGAACCCGCTGGGCTAAGCTCATGCTCCAATACATAAGACACATGATTCAAGGAGCCCCAGAAACTCCGGGGTCTATTTCCACTTGATTTCTGACTATGTCTAAAACCCCTCTCTAAGCACACTTGCTGACACATCACAAGCTCTCATTAAAGAAACATGGAGTATTTTTAACATTATAATATTATTATTATATCCTCTTTTGTCATTTCACTTTTATCCTTTCTAATTTATTTTCCTTCCTATAAAGAATTCTAAAAAAAAGAATGTCCATCTTTCACTCTACACACCTTTTGCATTTTTTTTCAATTTTTAGAGATCCATTATCAATTGAACTTATTAATGTTTTCACTAAATATAATATGATTTCTTGACTTCCTTCCTTTCATTATTTCTAGGATTGTCTTCTGCATAAATGACAGTATACTTAACAGGCAGCCCAAAATCTAAAAGAATATTTTTGTGACCTTGTCATTCACATGGTTACAGATGTGTAATGTTGGCTAGAATCTACAATCAAATTATTCAACAGATGGCTCGTGTGTCATTCTGGAAAAATAATGTGAATTTCAACTTCCTAATAAATTCCTTAATATCACTTATTTTTTGACATTATAACTCTTTTTTAGCACCTTCATATTACTATTTGTAACTCACCCTGCCATGTTTTTGTTTTGTTTTGTTTTGTTTTGTTTTTTCTTTGACCTGCCATGTTTTCTTAGTGTTTCATTCATTCATTTATTCAATTCCTATGCATTTGTTATCTGGCATATGTTAAACATTGTACCAGACTCTGGAATTCAAGAATGGCAAGCACAGCTCTGTCAAATATTGTAGTTATTAGAGGAGATAAACAAAAAAGTCATTTACAAATAGCACGGTCTTTTATTGAAATAAAGGAAGAATATCTAACTGTCTCCGAGAGTGGGAGGGGGAGTGGTTAGAAAAATGATATCAGAAAACACTTCCCCCAAAATAAAAAAAGTTAAAGTGCCAGAGTTAGCTAAGGCCAAATACGGATGTGAGTGTACACGCTTGTGTGTGTGTGTGTGTGTGTGTGTGTGTGTGTGAAAGAGAGAGAGTTCATGTTGTGGGGAGAGAATGATAGAGAAGAAAAATTGGAGGGATAGGAAGAATTGCCAAAAGGGGAAAAGCAGCTGGAGGCAGAGGGTTTATAATGCAGTATCACCACCTGCACCTGCTCAGCATGGATACAGCCAAAGACAAAGCCAAGTGGTTTTAGAGGTCAAGTGCCTTCATTCTTTTGCTTACACATCAATCCACTCAACAAATATGTAGTCGACACCTGCAATACGCCAAGCCTAGTTCAGATTTAGGATATATAATAATTACCAACAAGGCAAACTACACTAATGCCTTAGAAAAAACTCACATCCTAGTCAAATGAATAATAAGCAAAACATGGATATAAGGAGGAGGACCCTGTGTATTATGCAAATGCACTTACATTTTGTCCTGAAGATATAGGAAGTCATTGAAGTGTTTTAAACAAGGAGCCATTTGAGCTGATGTTCATGCAGCCAGGCCTCTCTGGCATAATTCCGGATTGGACTATAGACAGGGTCAGTAAGTAGGTAGCTGAATCATTAGAGGTACGGTAAGCATCTGACCCAAGACGCTGAGTGGAAATGGAGAGAAATGGGTAATGAAGTATGCCAGGTTTCCAGCATGAAATTTTAGGCAAGTGGTAGAAGTACCAAGACAGGAAATATGGAAAGAACTGGTTGAGAGAAATGGGTGGAGATAAGAAATTTAATTTTGGACATGTTGAGTGAGAGGTGCCTGTGGAACTTGCAAGTAGAGCTGTCCAGTTGAATGCACTTCCCTGAATTTTTATAGGTCTGGGCTGAAAATATAAATTAATGCTTTTTCATTATGGGGTAACAGATAAAGACCTGGGACTATACGTAATTATCAAAGAAGACTATACAGAGGACAGAGAAAATAAGGACTTGGGCAAATCTCAAAACAATACCATTGGTTTCTAACAAACGTGCATCTCAGAAATACCTGGGGTAGATTTATAAACTACCGATTCCCGAGGTGATTTCAGACCATTTAATGAGCATCTCTAGAGTCTACAGTTAGAATTTGGTTTAATTTTTTCAAAGCTACATATATGATCTATATGCGTTAATAATTTCATTTTTAAACAATTAAGAGAGGAACATCTCAGGGATCCTTGGGTGGCTCAGCGGTTTGGTGCCTGCCTTCAGCCCAGGCCATGACCCTGGGATCCCAGATCTCTACCTCTCTCTGTGTGTGTCTCTAATGAATAAATAAATCAAACCTTTAAAAAAAAAAAAAAAAGTCCACCTATTTAAAAAAAAAAAAAAAGGAACATCTGGAAAGGATCCCAGAAAAGATGAGAAAAAGGAAGAAAATCACGAGAAAGATGTATATATACATTGTTTAGACAGAATTAATTGTATATATATCTTCCTCCCTATAGAGATTAGGTACTTTTTGAGGGCAATATGCCCATCTTTGGCAAGTACTCAGGGACACATGTTGCAGTGGTTAGTAAATGTGTCTGTGTATTTACTTTCCACATTAAATTGCCCATAAACTCTTCCTTATTGGAGACCTACTAAATCTGAACTATTTGTTCCCTTGACTGAAACATAACTCCATCCTCCCACCCAGCTAGCCTTAAAGATAGAAAATCTAGGACTTCACAAATGCATTCATCAAACTTAACAGACCTCATAATGTTTTAAAAGAATCCTTTATTTGCATTTTTCAAATAAAAAATATACCTCACATTATTTTTCTTGGATCACAAATAAATCTTGGGGAAATTAGGCTCCCTCCATGTGACTTATGCAAAATACATCCTGGGGTTTGTTGCATCTAAACAACGTAATCTAAACTGGTCCAATTACACCTTGATTTACAGACTGACATTTAAACCCTGCATCTTACTATGTATGTTTTCCCACTCATGGCCCTGGAGGAAGTAGGCAGCACATGGTCACATGTGGAACTTTCTGCACAGTTGGAATCCCTTTCCCGTCTCTCAATCCATCTTCAGAGCTGTTGTGTGAGCAGCTTTTTACAAATTTAACAATTTTTTTTTGTTTGTTTGTTTAAGAGAGAGAGAGAGAGAGCATAAGCAGGGGGAGGGCCGTGGGCGAAGGGGAGAGAATCTCAAGCAGACTCCTTGTTGAGCACTGAGCCCGATGCAGAGCTCTATCTCACGACCCAGAGATCATGAACTGAGCCAAAATCAAGAGTCAGACGCTTAACTGAATGAGCCGCCCAGGTGCCCCAAGCAAACACATTTCAATAAATTCCCTTTCACCTGGCTGCAATCACTCGGTCCAGGGGGTGGACATTTCTCCAAGCAGAGCCAATGAGTCCCTTCTGTAAAACTTCTGAATCTAGAACCAAAAAAAAAAAAAAACACAATCTAAAAAAAAAAAAAAAAACCACACAATCTCTTTCTATTGTGTGAAGAAGAGACCAAAAGTTTCGGAAAATACAGGAGTCCTATTTTTCATGAGAAGTAAGCCAGTCTCCAGCAAGAAAGAACACAGAAGGAAATAGAATCAGAGTCTAAATATAAATAGAAAAGTCATCCATCTCCAAGCCCTGGTTCTATTAGCTCCCAAATCCCAGGCGTATCCCTTCCCTTCCCATATCTTGATTGGTCTACTTCTTTCTTAGATTGATATATCATCATCCTTTCGATAATTTCATCCTCTTGCTTAAGCTAGTTCAAACTGAAGGTGTACGACTTCCAGGGTAACTAGTCCCAATTGATTCATTTGTTTTTAAATCCCTGTTATGTCTAATGTGCAACTATGTGCATGTATTCTGATCATTTCTACCCTGCGTGTTTGCGTGGTTTCCATTGTGTAATAGAGAAAATGGCATTCGAACATGTTTTCCCAGAGTGTGGTGTTATTTCTTTCATAACGACCACAATGTACGGTTCGAGTTGGTTCTTTGGATAGCGTACAAATAGCCATTCGAAAGGCCTTGGAAGTGGATTCCTACCACATAAATGTGACATTGCGGCTGTTTTAAAATATGATCATTCAGCATGCCTTTTAATGACCGTTGTTTCACTTATTTATTGATTCTACCAACTGTAGCTTCAAATCTGGGTCCCTGGATTCTTGGTCTCCACACATCTCAGTCAATTTCTGTTTACAGCACCATTTAATGAGCGTTATGTGGCATGTTTTGGCGAAGGCTTTTAATTAAAAGAAATCTTTATGACATTGGAATGTGAAATTAGGAAGATTTAACTGTGGTGTTTTATTATATAACTTATTTTCTTTTATAGTGTCTTAATTTGATGGTCTAATCAACCTGAATTTCTACTTAAACAGCCTATAAATAGAAACATAGAAATAATTAGATATTTTTGAAGGAAAGTAATTTTGGCAAATAAATATCTTCAATCCCAAGAAGGATACATCTTTCCAATTTCAGATATTATCTCATGAAACCTAAAAAATGGGAAAGTGTGAAGCTATCTTGTTAAAAGTTAAACAATAAGCTTGTTTTTAGCATATATTTTATTATTAAAAGCTTTGAAATAAAATTGTCCCTTTTACATTTTCAAGCACTTCTCAGATTCTAAATATTTCACAGCTTACTTATTTTTCTATTATGTGATTTTTGGAATTTGATTTTTTTAATAATATCCCTGATGCTTCATCTATAACTCGAACTGCTTTGTACATTCTTTTCTAAATGAAGAGATTCATTAAGCCAAGACTCAGCATAGAGCTGAGCAAAGGTCACAATGAGAAGGGAAATTGAAATCAACAGTGGGACTGAAGCTTGATATGAAATGATGTCCCATTTTTGGTGTTAGTTTATGACCTAAAAGTTCTGTAAGCAAGTCTTTGGCCAATGGAAAAATTCATTTCAACCAAAGACTTTCTCCCTACCTCACCAATGGAATTGAGGGCACGCATCATGAATCCCTTTATGTTTCCAGATCCAGCCCCATAAACAGAAATGGTGCTAGGTCTTTATTACTGCTTACCTCCCTTCTATCTCAAAATGTGAAATGTAAAATATCCTATTTATTATGTAACACCTGCCTCCCATCTTTGTCCTTGATTTCATTTTCTCCTATCTTCCCAGCACTTCCCAGAGACCACACCTCCCTAGTTAATCAAACTCCTTCAGGACCTTTATTTTTTTTTTTTTTTAATTTAAATGCAAGTTAGTTAACATATCGTGGATTATTAGTTTCAAGGATAGGATTGAACACCACTAGGTACGTACCCAAAGAATTCAACTTTTCTTTCTATTGGCACTTTGACAGCAGCTTTTAAACATTTATCTTTTTAAAAAGATTTTATTTATGTATTTGAGAGAGAGGGAAAGAGAGAAAGAGAGCTCGGAAGGAGAGGGAGAGGGAGAAGCAGACTCCCCGCTGAGCAGTCTGATGTGAGGCTCAATCCCAGGATCATGACCTGAGCTGAAGGCAGACACTTAACCGACAGAGCCACCCAGATGCCCCTAAACATTTCAAATCTCTCCTATTTCTACATTATCAGTATAGATTTCTTATTTTTCAAATCAATTTCATTGAGATATGAATACAAGGCACTTATTTTAAGTGTGCACTTCAATCCATTTTGACCATCAAGATATAGAACGTTTCCATCACTACAAAAAGTTTTCTCATGCCCTTTCACAATAAATACCAAACCCAAGCAGCCACCGATTTGCTTTCTGCCACCATATATTTGTCTTGCCTGTTCTGAAATGCCATATGACATCTATGAAATCATATGCTCTCATGGCTTCTTTTGCCCAGTGTAATGTTTCTTCGATGCCTTCATGTTGTGCATTATCAACAGTTGATTCCTCTTTAATTGGTGAGTAGTATTTCATTAGACAGATCACAATTTGTTTCCCCATTTACCTATCGAATGACATTTGGGTTATTTCCAGTTTTGAGCTATTGTGACTGCAGTGCTTTAATATTCAAATATAAGTCTTTGTGTGGATATATGTTTTTTTTTCACTAAATACCTTAGAATTGAATTGCTGAATCATCTAAGTAAACAAATAACTTTTTAAAGAAACTACTGAACTACTCCAAAATAGTTGTACCATTTTACATTTCCACCAACAATATATAAGAGCTCCAGTTGCTCCAAATTTTCCCCACTCCTCAGTGTTCCTGGTCTTTTAAATAGGTAGAGATAAGTGTTTCATTGTTATTTTAATCTGCATTTTTCTGACGATTAAAGATGTGGACTGTCTTTTCACAAAGTTATTGGCCATTTTTATAGCTCCTTTGGTGAAGTGTCTATAAATACCTTGCCTAATTTTAATAGTTTAACTGTTCTGTTCTTCTTAAAATTGAGGTATAAGTTTTCTTCATATCTTCTTGATAAAAGTGATTTTTCAAATACATAGATTATTTTCTACATGATATATAATGTAATATGATATAATCTATAATATATAGAATATTTTCTCTTAGTGCTACATTCATAAATTATTTTAACTGTGTCTTTTGAAGAGCAGAATACATTGTTGAAATGAAATTTCTCTCTCTCCTTTTTTTTTTGGCCTTTTATGCTTTTGACATTCAGCCTAAGAAATCTTTGCCTACTCAAAGGTCGTAACAATTTTCTATGTGGTTTTTCTTTTGAGAAATATTATAGTTTTCGCTTCCATGTTTAGATCTATGATTCATTTTAAGCTAATTTTTATGATTAGTATAAGGTAAGATTTGACTTCATTCTTTTTTCAAAAAAGTACATATGATCACAGCCTTTGTTGAACAAATTTTCCCTTCTTCACTGTTATCTTTGTCAAAAATATATACATATATATATATATGGTTATATTTGAAGATTCTCAATTGTTTTATTTTACTCTGTGGGCAGTGGAGTACCATCTTGATTATTTGATTTCAACAGTAAATCTTGAAATCAGGCAATGTAAGTAATGTATGTCCTCCAACTTTGTTCTCTCTTTTCCAAAAGCATTTGGTTTATTCCTGTTTTTTTGAATTTCCATATACTTTTGGGATATGCATGAAATTTCTATCCAAAACACTACTGAACATTTTAACAGGACTGCATGAAATCTATAGATTAATTTTGGAGGAAGTGACATCTTACTAGTACTAAATTTTCCAATTCAATAACATGATATATATCTCTATTTCTTGCAATCTTCTTTAAATTCCCTTATAGTGTCTTATATTTTTATTCCCTTAAAGTGTCTTATATTTTTAATTTAAAGGCATTGCACAAAATTTGTTTAAGCTTATCTCTAAATATGTAATGAATTTTCGTGCTCTTTTCAATGGAACAATTTTTATTTCAATTTCAGATTGTTCTGGGGAAAAAATGTAATAGACTTGTATAATGATCCTGCATCCTGCCATATTACTAAACAGATTTATTAATTCTAGTAAAAGTTTTGTATATTTCTTATAAGTCTATCATGTATTCAAGTCATCTGCAAATAAAGACAAATTCTTTTCATTTCCAATCTGTATGTTTCTTTCTCTTATTACACTGATATGGATTTCCAGTACGACGTTAAATGGAAGTGATAAGAGTGAATGTCCCTGCTTTAAACTTGATTTCAAAGAGAAATGTTTCAGTCTTTCAAAAGTAAGTTTGATGATAACTATAGGTTTTTCATAGACATCCTTTATTAGGCTGAAGAAGTTCTTTCTCTGTTCCTAGTTTGCTGAGAGGTTTTTTTTTCATCATTTGCTGTTAAATCTTGTTAAATACTCTCATTCATTGAGAAGATCACAGGGGTTACTTTTGTGCTGTTATTATGGTGAATCACATTCATTATTTTCAAAACTGAAACCAACTTTACTTTTCTGGTTGAGCACTACATGTTCATCATGAATTATCTCTTCTATGCGCTCCCTGAATTGTACTGTTAATACTTTCAATTTGGCTTCCATGCATTGTCCTTTTCCTATTATTGCCATGGTTTCATATTTCTCTTTCTCAGGGCTTTTCTTGTCATTCACCCTCCTCATTCTATGGTCTTCCTGTATAACCTCATCTATATTCATGATTTCAATTGTCACCTCCACGGCAATGGTTCTTCAAATTATATCTCCAGGCCTTTTTCTTACACAAACTGTGAACCCATGTCCTACCTCCTGCTATCCTCTTTAACCTCATTGTCCTATATGTATGACAGTCAGAACCTAATGTTTATTTTCCTTCTTGCCAGAGCATAATCCCCGTATAATCTTCAAATTTTACTTGATACCTCTACAACAATTGAACGTCATAAAAGATCTAAAATTTAGCCTCCTCTGTTTCCTTTCTTTTACCCTTGATAGCCAATCAATCATATAAGTTATCTTATTTTATCTCAAATAAGTCTTAAACATTCCACTTTTTGTTCCTGAGTATCTCTTTTCTATTTCATACTACAGTAACCTCTTAATTCTTTTCTGAATTTCATGTTACACCAATCTTATTTATCATAATATCAGATGCCACTTGCTTAATTATAACCTTTAATAACTCCTCATTGGTTGCTCATTAAAATCTAATTTTTTTAGTGTAATGTACAAGTCCCTTTGTCACCCTGTTTTTTCTTGCCAAACACATTTTAGTATTCTCCATATCATATATTAAATAACTAGAGCAATATAGAATTGCTTGAAATTTCCTGGACATGCTCAATTTTTTATATTTTATCTCCAGCTCCTTGCTTATTGCTTCATAAGACAATCAGAACACTTAACATCCAGAAAGCCTTCTTGTCCTCTGACCTTCAACTCCAGTTTGAGTGAGTTGTTTCTACTCAGAGCCCTCAAAGCACCTTGGAGACCTGCATTATTGTACTTTTCACCTTGTACCAAAAGTATCTATTATTTATGCCTATGTTCTCCAAGTGAATACTGTCCCAAGGGTAAGAACCTTCTCATTCTTCTTTCTATTTTTAATTCATCTTCTATCTTTGTGCCTGGTACAAAATATATGTTAAATTGGATTGAAGTTTAGACCCCAATCTCAGAGTTAAATTTCTTTCTTAGAAGAGTGGAATGTAATGAAAGGAGGAAAAAAATGCTCCTCTATGATTCACTATACCTTACTTTCAGATCTAAACATTAATTCAAGGGGAAATAAGTGGGAAGCTGGCTTTTTTTTTTTTTTTTTTTTTTTTTTTTTTTACATTATGGGAAAGAAATAAAACTATTTCCAATACAATGAAAAAGATGTATTACTTACTTTGACCTGTAAAAGATAACACAAGCAAAAACTGACACAAAATTAAAACAAGGAAGCAAAACCTCTGCATTGACTGCAATGACATAAAAATAGTTAACTAAAGGTTAGCCAGATCCCGAGGAAGAGCTAGGTAGGACGGGAATAGATCAGTAACTTCTGTCATAACCGTATTTAGCTAAAGGTTTTCACCAGTTTTATAACTAATAACCTTAGCACATGTTATGTGCTAGGTTTTGTAAATAATTTGTGTTTACTAAATAACAGTAGGTATATGATTCTCATTCTAGAGTGTGCATACAGGCATCCTGAATTAATCTGTTTTTCCTTTAAAAATCAATGGAGCCATCATCCCTAAGGACGTTGCTAACAAAGCTTATTTCTTCCCCAGGACAACTATGTCTGGACTCTCAATTTGTCCCTTATTCCTGGGTATCTTCAAGTCTAGAGCATGAGGTCTGATATGGGAATACTAAAAGTCATCTAATATTCTTTTTTGTCTCCCTTTTAGCTGTGGCTACTGTAAAAAATATATATATTTCTATAAAGGACTTTAACACTGGGAGGTCATAAAATTTCAGAAGTAGAATGAAAGAGAGAGAAAGAGGATCTGAAGAGCTGCTGCACACTGCCAGCCCATGGGCTGAATCCAGCTGCAGACAGCACGGTTTGGTTTGGTTTGGTTTGGTTTGGTTTGATCTGCTTGTTTGTTTGGGGCCCCATGTTTTTGATGCTTTTATACTAGATATACACTTTTCGATTTGTCTGCAGTTCTCAGGACTTACACAAGATTATTTCTGTTATTTTGGTCACGGTAACGACCCATATGACCTATGAAGCCATTTGCATTTAGGACTTCAGGGATAAGTTCATTCATTGTTTCTTTTTAAGGAATCCAGGGCTACAAAAATAACCTAATTGTCCAATTTTACAAACCTGGTCAGCAGCAGATTCAGCCTGGTATTTTATAGTTCTTTCAGACCTCCGACCTTAGGCAGTGTCTAATATGATTTGCTGTCTCTGGGCTGTGGTCTCTTAGTTCTATGATGTGGGAAGCAGTTGAAAGTGGGAAGGGGAGTGGATATAAACAAAAGGAGAAAAATGCAAACTTTTGAAACAATTTGCATATGCCTGGATGTGTGGGTGTGGATGGAGGAAATTTATATATAAGAGCAGGGATGTGTAATTTAAAAAAAAAACACCTCCAAAGCAGTGCCAATAAACAATATGAATTTAAGGAGTCTAATGAAAGACTATGCTCAGTGAAAGTGATTTAGGCTGTGGGTCAAGTAATGAAATTTGGATCATATAAGAAAATCTGGGAACACTGACCATTTATCATCTCAGGCATATAATAAGAGTAACAGTGGAAGTAAAGAGAATGAAAACAGGAAGAAACAAAGGGAGATCATCAATTTAGCTGCCGTGTTTGAAGGTGAGAAATATATAGCTTTTTCTGGGCTTCAAAAAACAACGGCCTTTGGCCAAGTCTCAGCTGCAGTGTTATCTTCAGTCGAGTTTTTTTGATTATGGATTTGTTTGGAAACTTGCTACAGTGGCACTTTGCTGTAATTTGCCCGGCCTTCCGCAAAAGAATTGCATTCAGCTCTCATCTAGCCACCTTTTCATGCAGATTTGTGGTGCATTGTTTCTTGCCTCTGGAGGATTCCATGACATTAAAACACTGCCCTGTGAAGACAGTGCTTCGGAAGAGCAGTCAAAACCCAGCCGAGACTCCGCACCGCACCGTAGCCACCGCGTTTGCCGTGGAGCCTCTTGTCAGCAGCATATCCTTGGAACACCTCTTCTGGGAGTAAAGACCAAGAGTGGAAACACCGGGGGTGACGCAGCCCAAAGTGACTGCCGTCACCTACAAAGGTCTCGAAGCTGGGTGTGGACAGTCATGGCAGATTTAGCAAGCACAGATGGCCAAGTTTTAACTGTGTTCACGGACTATCTGCAAGGCACAGGAAAGAAGGGTGATGTGATTCTTGGGGTGACAATAAGGACAGAATCGAATTCCTTTACCGTGGTTTGCACTCTATAGTCCTTTCATCTCCATCCATGTTACTTGGGATATGACCGTGCACGTGAAAGCCAACAACTCAACTAAAATCATTATGATGAGATTTTCCAGTCAAAACAATCATTGGCAGTTCAGTCTTGCAAATCTATTGTCAAAATAAAAAACACTTCCGGAGCAGCACTGCCTGACTACTCTGGCCAAGATGATGTGTAATAGGCTTTTAAGTTACCCAGGCTCTCGTTAGAATCCAGGATCTGCCTCCTACCTTCTTTGCTTTGTGTGTGAATATGTGTGTATGCGGGGCGGGGGGGGGGGGGTATCTATATTTAAATTCTTTTTTATTTCAATATTTCAATGGTCTGATTATTAGTTTTATTGTATGTAGAAATGTGATTTTTGTTTACTTCTATATCCGATGCTTAAGTAAAATAATACATGAGAAATACAGTGTTTGGTTTATAGAAACACACAAAAAGAGGTGACTAATATTAAATGTAATCATGATAAAACATTTTGCCTCCACACAGTAAGACAGAGCTTTTTGACTCATATTTCAGGCTGATTATCATAGTTGCTTGTGGAATGATTTTTTTTTTAAATGAATAATGTTAGGCCTTTACTCCTACAATGAGAAGATCTGGGGTAGGGCCCAGGAATCTGAGTTCTAACATGTTTCCTGGTTTTCCTAAGGATCGTTCAAATACATTTTGAAACATTAATATGGCACAAAGGGATTTGTAAGGAAAAGGAGAGAGAAGATAAATATAAGATTATCTCTCTTTAAAAATTCTTAGATCTTAAGATAAATCCTCTATCGACAGAGCCATTAATTTATTTTTCAAGTACCAGCACCTCTAGTCAGTTTGGTAGTAAGGAGGAGGATTTGAAACCTGGCAGACAGGGGGGCTGTGTCAAGTGCTTGTCTTTCCCTTGATGGATTCTGCGACTGAATCCTCCATTGCTGGTGGAAAGGGGGAGAAGGGATTACGAACCACAGTGTTCCCCCCAAACACCAAATCACTGGTTCCACAATATGCATTTCTTATTATTTGTGTTCTAACCCCTACGCTTTGAGCTACCATGTTTAGTCTTCCAGTTGCAATGTGTAAAGAGTAAAAGTTTTAGAAACAGAAGCTTTTATTTAAGAGTGTAGCTCCCCCCACCCTCCGGTGTGACTTTTGGCTACTTCCTAGAGACATTTTCTAAGGAGCTGTCACACTCTCCGATCGATGCCTCCATCAGAATCCTGGCCACTAAATAGTACTGGACAGCTCAATGCCCACTGCTTGCACACTGGGGGCCCCACGCACATGAGGGAAGTATAATTGAAAGGGGAAAAGTCAACAAATATATATTTGGTGAGACAGAAAATTTGCATTCTAAGATTGGGCCAGGTGTCCAGATTTTCCATCAAAGTAACTCCAGGATTTGATGGTCCACCCTCATAATGAAACATCATACAGTTATTCAAAGTTATGCTAAAAATTGTGAAGATATTATATCATTAAAAAAAGAAGCAAAGTAAATATAGCATATTTTAAGATTTTTTTTTTCTGTATCAGGATATTTTTTCCAAAGATTTTACGTATTTATCTGACAGAAAGAGAGAGCACAAGCAGGGAAAGCGGAAGGCAGAGGCAGAGGGAGAAGCAGGCTTCCCGCTGAGCAGGGATCCTGATGTGGGGCTCGATCCCAAGACCCTGGGCCTATGACCTGGGCCCAAGGCAGATGCTTCATTGACTGAGCCACCCCGACATCCATCTATATCAGGATCTTAAAACATATCCATAATTCTTGGGTGAGGGTGTGATGTTAATTTTAATATTCTCTTATCCTTTTAAAATATTCAATAATGGTAATAATATATTACCTTTGTATTCCAAAAAACAAAAAAATAGTAACACTTTTGGTTTTCTCTCACTGGGGCACTTTAACTCATTCGGGAATTTTCTTGCTTCACTCTCAGGCTTATGACTGATGCATCAACATGCTGGAAGCCCGGCAGAAATGCCCTGGACCAGTTCCCTGCTTCCCATAATTCACAGAGATTAAAGAATTGCAACTTGCAGATCTTTCTTTGTGGTGACCTAGGAGAGGAGGCACAAATTTTAATTGGTCCTGATCAATTCTAAACTCTTCTCTATAGCAACGTGGAAGAAGAGGAGACTGAGGTTATAAACATGACACGGAGCCAAGTCAGAACTTAAAATTCAAGAGGCAGCATCTACCGAAACAGACTCTTGACAGGAATTGCCATGGAAGGTAAGCAATGAAAAAAAGACAAAAAAAAAGAAAAAACAAAACAAAACAAAACAAAACCCCATCACTGATTTTTGCAACAGTTGCAACATGTGTTAAGGTCTAGAAAATAGGCTTACCAATAGAATATGCTTACACCCCCATCCGCCCCTCAAAAAAAAAAGAAAATCAATAAGAAGCAAAACTAAAACCAAGCTGAAATTATTCTGCCAAAAATAACTGTAAATGCTGGGGGTGTAGGTTCTTGAAAATCTTCATGTCATTGCCAATGGGTGTTCATGTGGCTTGTGCCTAAAGGTAAGTTATTTGCAAAAAGAAAAGGATGAGAGAATATCTGAACAAATTTATATTGAAAACCAATGGGGCTGAACTGGAAATAACCTCTACATCCCTTTTAAATGCTCAGTCCAGTGTGCACTATATCCGGATAAAAAAGCTTTTTACCGGTTGCCGCAGAGAAGTTTCTGTGTGAACGACCTAACAGGAACATACAGGAGAAAATGCAGGACGTTTCTGTGTGTGTTAAATGTGTCCTATTTCTTTGCTCAAAAAGCTAGCCAATAATAACCTGGCTTGTTATTTAAGTAGAATGATGAAATAGATATATTCTTATGATAGGATTTTAAAAAATAGATACAACCAAAACCGGTTATTTTTAAAATAAAACAGTGATGTTTTACTCTGTTTCCATACTTATATCTTTTTATATAATTTTAAGTATCCAAGTTCTTAGTTTTATGATGTCATTTTATTTACATTTTCACCTGAGTTAGGAAAAGGACACACACAAATATGTACAATGCTCTTTAGAAATGACAAACTTTCCCTTCTTTACTCTTGATTGCTAAATTTTGCCAATCAAGTGCAAGTCTTTGTTTTTGCCTCTCTTTGGCATACCTTTTGTGTTGCTAAATGATGAGCAGTCTGGAGCTTGGTGTGACTCAAGATTGCCAGATTTTCTTAAACATCAGTGTGGGAAATGGGGAGCACAACTTAATAGAGCAAACCTCCCAGGAGGGTGCTATTTGAAGCTCAGTAAGAAAAAAAAAGAAAAAGGAAAAGAAAAAATAAATAAATAAATAAAAAAGAAAAAGAAAAAAAAAAGAATGAAGCTCAGTAAGGGGGTATATAAAAACATTTTCCCCTCCCTAATTAAACAGTATATTCACAGCATTCATGTGTGTAAGGAAATTATCCCATTGAAACAAACACACGTCTATCAAGAGGAAAATACATTAATATCCACTCACTTACTGAGCCACCGTTTTTTAACCATTTACAGTGGGTCAACAACACTGTGATTTTGTCCCCCACCTAAAGAGAGGATGTAACAGGACATGTAGCAGTTAAAGTCAAAGACGATAAGATGTTGATTTTGTCAACTTTCCAAGAAGAAAGAACCATGTTTTCAAAGGCAAGGAGGTGAAGAAGAGCTCAGAGATTCAGAGAACAGTGACTAGCCCCGTTGGGACCAATAGGGATAAGATGGAAATGGATGCAAGGTAATGGAGAATGGAGAACAGTAGGGGATTAGAAAAAAGTAAGTGGGGCTTGATTATTCGACATTAACACACACTAAGTTTCCAAGATTTTCCAGCTGCCAAACTCAAATCCTGAGCCTTGATCAAATGACTCAATGAAAAGCATGGAGAGATGCCACCTGGGCGACACGCATGCTGTATTGATGCATTCTCGTCAGGGCATCTGTGGAGGTTTGATAGGGAGGTGCGTCAGCCTTTCGAGTATCGATAATCCCAGAGTTTAAAGGTATCTACAAACATTCCCTTTCCTTTAGAAATTCATCAAGGTTAGGGCAACATGAATTAATTAAACCTATCTCGAAGCTATCGATCTAGTCTTCTCAGATCTTTTCATAGAAAATCAAGTCCCTTGGGTTTATTACCTAAATCACAAAGTAATACTTCATTTCATTTATTTTAAGTTAATAGTCAGGTATCGAAAATTATTCCCCTAGTTCTAGTATTCTGAGAGTCCATCTTCAATTACGTTCATTCCTTCATAATCGCAGATTGTAACTTCCATTCTAAACTCATTGTACCATGAACACGCTAAGGGATAACCTCCAAGAACTCTCCGCTGTGCGTAGTTAGAGTGAACTTGCAGCTGGATGTTTGGATAAACTCTATGCTCATCTCTGGGAACGGCCAAGATAAAGACGAGACGTGCTATTTAAAGTCCAAAACTTCTTTGAGAGTGTCCTATATGAGCCGGCTTGCAGTGTGTAGGGGGCATAGCTGCACGTATTGTACCTGGTTCGTTGGTCACTCTGCTAATTTTAGCCTGTGTACCTCATAGAGTACAAAAAAAAAAAAAAAAAGGAAAAACCCTCTCATTCAGTAAACTAGTACCTGAGCGCTCTTAAAAATCAAATATCTCTTCCATGTCTTGGATGGTCCCTAATCCCAAGACCAAGCCTACACATCCTGCTTGACTATGCAATCCCTGGAGAGCTGCCCCTGGGAGTCCTGGGCCATTCCACAACTGCCCGTGCTGTGACTCCTGCTGCCCCACACACTGCGGGTGTGCCTCACTTAGTCACGTGAGACCTTCCCTGCAGTCACCCACACTTCTCCAGCCCAGCCAAGACATCAGACTCTTTCATCCTTTTCCACCCAAATAATTTTTACACAGCAGAGAACCTCAGAAATTGTAAGGCATATCTCAAACATTTCCTGATGTCTTATGTTTATTTATAAAAATATAAATGATGCTATGTCCCCCATGACACCATAATGAGACTGGTATTCTGAGAAATATGCAACACTCTGGGTTTCTTATATCCTCAGGAACCCTCCTCAAGCCCATATTGGTCACCCTAGATCTTAGACCTTTATAACAGGGCTTTACACGATGACTTTTATTTTCCCATAAGTTTCCCCCAAAAGTTCGTTCATCTTTTCTGGGAAAGCTTTGTTAGCTTTAAACTGTCAGGGGATGATCACTAAGCAAAAGCACTTACTTGGCATCAAAAACTTCTATCTGGGGTACACAGCGTTGGGCAGCAACCCAAATAATGTTCCACCAGGGAGCAGAAGTCAGGGGTTTTTAAAGCAAAAAGGAAAAAAGAAAAAAAAAAAAAAGAAAAAAAAAAAGCAAAAAGGGGGAATGCTTGTATAGGTAGTTTGCAAAGAATTTTGGTCGGTGCTGGTGGCAGAAAGCTGGGCTTGGCTATAATTGGTTGCTAAGGCTGCCACTAACAGAAGCCCCTTCCCCTAAGTTGCGGGTGTCCATGCGGAGTCCTTGGAAAAATTGCGGTGTGGCCCAGTTGAAAAGTTCATCGATCTACCCAGTGAGGACGTGCCTGAGGCCCATCTCCTTCTGGTCTCCCAACCCCATTTTAAACCCTCTGGACACAGTGACTTTATTTCCTTGCACGTTTCACAGCCTCTGCCCCACTGAAGAGGGAGCTGCTTGTGATCATCACTGCTTGATTTGACTGCAGTCAGGCTGCTAGGAGTTTCCTTGTAAACATTTTTAAAAGAACCAGACTCGGGAAAGAGCTTAGATCAGAAGTGAGAAGCCCACAAAGTGCTGAGATTTGATTCTTACTCAGATCTGCCGTGTAACTCACCGTTTCGACTTGGGAGAGCAGTTTCCCTCTCGGGGCTAATCTATTTATTCGACAAATGTTTGAAGCTATTGATCTAGTCTTCTCAAATCTTTTCATAGAAAATCAAGTCCCGTGGGTTCATTACCTAAATCACAAAGTAATACTTCATTTCATTTATTCTAAGTTAATAGTCAGGTATCGAAAATTAGCCCCCTAGTTCTAGTATTCTGGGAGTCCATCTACAATTACGTTCATTCTTTCATAATCGCAGATCGTAACTTCCATTCTAAACTCATTGTACTATGAACACGGTGCCAGCTGCTGGGAGGGAGGGAAAAAATAAGTAAGAGAAGCATAGCCCTCTCCCTCATGGGCCCATACTCAAGTGGACCAAGATCTTGAAAGCCCCCCGAGTGCTAAAGTTCAATGGCAATAGTCACCTGATTCCATTATTTAGCATCCTGGCCTTGCCCTTTGTTAACTCTCCTTCTCTTTTTATAGCTTCAAACTCTCGTAAATATGAAACCATGGTCTCAAGGGAAAGGCTTTCTCATTTCTGAAATAATTGATTAGAGGAAAGATGCTTCTTCAGCTTTCCCTTTTCCAAAATAAATATTTTTATCTATAAGCTTAGAAATATTTTAATTCTCTTTCCTTGACATTTGAGTTGAGATGATCGTTTTGAGGCGATCGTCTTGGAAGGCGTACTGGATGCTTAGAGTAATTGCTAAAAATACTATCTTTAATAAAACTGAAGATATCTATACACCACTACAGCTCCTCTGCAAGAAAGTCGGGGTGTAGGTTTAGTTTCTCTCTTATATAAGATATTTGAACCTAATTCTCTTGTCTTCTAAATCAGAAGTTCTTCTTCCTTCCAAACCGAACATTCAGAAAGCCACAGCACCTTCATATTCCCATTGCTAACCCTCGTTAGGCAACACATTTTAAGGACATAATGCCGGGTTGGCGGGCTAACCCTTACGGCACTGTGACCCGCAGGAAACTGAGCAACGAGCTGAATTCGGTGAAAGCTGATAAAAGCTCCGGCTCAGGTTCCTAAGATGGGCTCCAACGCAATAGGACAACAATGTAACTTAATACCAAGCAGAGCAATGATACACCTGTGTTCAAGTTTCCTGAATTACTGTGCCTAGAACTACAACTTTTCAGCTATTTACGTACTTCTGTGTCTCTAAATAACACCTGTGATGTAGCAAGAATAGAAATTTGTTCTGGCTTTGCCTATTCAGGAAACAAATCTTGCCTTCCCTACGGTTATATGCTGCAGAATGAGGGGAAAATATGCTGATTGAAGTACTTTTCTTCATGCAATTGTGAATTTGTGTATTTTCCTCTATCAGCATAACCTTTCCCTTTTGTGCTATATTTCTCTGCATCTCAGGTTATAATTTGCATGTTCCTTCTTTGGGTAAAGGAACGCACGGTGACCAAATGCCAACTCTGAATATGTTAAATAGGAAAAGCACAGTCATTCATGTGAAAACATCATTCCAAAGCGTCAAACTGAGGTCTCCTAGACAATAAATAACCGAGTAGTAGCTGTGTGGTTTTGAATTCATCTTTTTAAATGTGAATATAATCTTCACAACGCATTAGCAGGGTTTCCGCGAGCACACACGTCCAATGCTCCCTCGCAGTGACATGACAGACTAACTCCCAGGTTGTCCAAACCCAAGACTGAAAGGCATTGGAAGACTTTGTGAAGGAGCCCAAGCTTAAACGAATCCAATGATAAAAGTGTATCTGCCATTTTTCTCCATTTAAATGAAAGCTAAGCTACAGCTTATGAATTTGTTGGAACAAATTTCACAAATTCACGCAATTTTTCACTTAGCCTGCATCAATTGTTTCAAATACTTTACAGACTGACCATGCTCTGTGTTTTGGGCACAAATCCAAAGCTTTTCACTAAAAAATGAAAGGGGAGAAAAGGTGCAAGGATGCATCAACCCTAACATGCATATGGAGTCAGGATATTAAAATTCATGAAGTCCTGTCAACTGAACTGATGCAAACTCTATTTGTCCGAAATACATGATGACATTGCAAGCAGCAAAGATGAAAACAGCTCGCGAAGGCTTTTTCTGACGCTATTTCATTTCTCGGAATATCAAGTGAGCTGCCTTCCTCCAGGTAGGAGCCACATGCAGATTCGTAATTCTGTAGTCAGGCCCGAGCTGGTTTTCCAAACAGGAGTTTTCCATGCCTCTGTTCTCCTTCTGGCCACCTTCCCGGCATGCTCGCTTGCATATGGAACAGAAGAATTCTCTGAACCGTGATCACGTTTTCTCAGACAAGCAATGTCCTCTCTTGTCGCCTGACTTGAATTGAAACCCAGCAAGCCCCACGGATACATTTGTATTCATACCCAGTAAAACACTCCTTTAAATTATTGTCTCGGGGACTATTCCAAAGAGCTCTGACTGGTGGCCCCCCGCAGGAAGGCAGCCTTAATGCATCTGGGAATGGGCCGGAAGGTGCACTCACCTGCCCGAAGAATCCTGACAAGCCCTTAGGTAAAGAGCCAACAAAACACGGCTACCAGCGCTAGGAGCTTAAACTGCAGACTTTCTGAAGTTTTGCAAATTAAATTGGACAAGCCAGTTTCTTCTAATTTGTAAATTAAACAGGGCAAGTAAATGCTTTGAAATCTTCGGCTCTGTCACTCACATTTTCTTAGAGTCATCAATCATCATGAATCTTTTCATTAAAGCTCTTACAGAACGTGATCTATTCTTAAATACACATTGAAAATAGTCTTGAAAAATTCCTTGCGATCAAAGACCCGTGTCTTCTGTGGATTCTGTGAAAGGTTTAGCATTTGGCTGACACCATTCAAGTTTAATTATAATCTCAAGGATAATTATGTGTAGATCCAGGAGGGACTGCGGGAGGTCAAAAGTCCAAAGACCCACCTTCAGGCTATGTGGCTGCTAAGCCTTCTTGGGAGCTGAGAATTTATCCTATTTCAGAGAGCTCTAAAACAGAAAAATCTCATGACTATCCACTTGCTCCTTAAATTATATAACCTGTCTTGGTTAGCAGTTTTCTTGCTTTAACATCTACTCTTTTGTTGTGGCTTAAACACTCATCCTCTAGACTAGAGCACTGTCCAATATAACTTTGTGCAAAGATGACGTGCTCTACCTCTGTGTGTCTAATACAATTGTCACTAACCATGTGTGGCTATTAAACGCTTGAAATGTGACTAATGTAACTGAGGGACTGAAGTTAGAATTTTGTTTAATTAATTTTCAATGGAATTTAAATAGCCACATACTGCTGGCGGCTAAACAGCGTAGAGTGTTACTCTAGAGATTATGTTCACCATACTTTTTAGTTGAAGATACCATCCTCATTTTTTCATTTGTCCAGTAGATACACAGAGAGGATGCACAGTTCTAGCTGGAAGGAATATAGTCGTGAAAAACAGAGAAAAGCACCATTTCGCAGAAAATTTTCATCCTAGTGGGAAGAAGCACAAGTAAACTACAAGATGCCTAGAAGAAGCAATAAATACAGTAAAGGAAAACAGCAGGGGAATGTGATGAATAGTAACGTCCAGTTGTTAGAATTACTATTGCATGTAGAGTGGTCATGTGGGTCCTTTCTGGGGAGGTGAGATTGGAGCTGAGACCTGAATAAGAAAGAGCCATTCCTGCTCAGAACCGGAGAGAAGCATCCCAGGAAGAAGGAAAAACAAGAGCGAAGGCCTGAGGCGGGACCTACCTAGACTTGTTAGAGAAACAGAAGGAAGGATCAGTGTGAATTGAACTCAGCAAATGGTGGAGAGAGGGACTAAGAGAAGATCAAAGAGGTAAATGAAGTTAGATCAAGCAGGACTTTATAGAGACCATGGGAAGGCGTTTGCTTTTATTCTAAATGAATAGAAAAGATTGTAAGACCCAGGGGCACTGTGATTTACATGTCATCATGATCATGTTTAATGGAATAATGCAGCAACACAGACACAGAAATAGCTGTGTTCTGTTTCCTGGCGGGGATGGGGGCAGAACTGGGTGATGGGCACTAAGGGAGGGCACGTGATGTGATGAGCACAGGGTGTTATACCCAATTGGTGAATTATTCAACACTGCGTCTGAAACCAATGATGTTCTATATGTTGGCTAATTGAATTCAAATATTAACTAATTAATTAAAAATGTCATTGTATTCTAGAGACTGGCGATTTAGAAAAATTAGAAATTATTAATTGCCAGCACTTTTTGCTTAATTTCATTTTAGAAAGGGCTTGGTAAAACTGTATTCTTTGCCTCTAAGGCTCCCGTCCCAAATCTTAATCTGATATATACCCAGGACAGTGAAATTATGGAGAAACAAGAACGAAGAGGAAAGTCGTTTGTCTATTTTTCATCTCATTCTATAGGTAACTTTTTGAATAAAATAATATAAAATGAACAACAATTTTCTTTATAGCCTTCTCAAGATGTTTTTCTTCTGTGTACCAACAGATTCTTTTTACAGCCTCTTGATACCAAAGCAACCAAGGAAAGGAATTTAGCTCTACCTACCAAAAAGCCAATTCAAAATGGAAAAACTATCTAGCTTCTATAAGTGATGATCATCTGGGGGGTGCCAGAGATGGGCAGAGACAAGAGACAGCTGCAACCTGTGATTCCCTTAGTCCACAAGACTAATTCAGCTGTCCCATCCTTGAATCCCTGCCTGTGTTCCTCCTGGAGCCATGCGTTTGCACAGCACAAACAGACCTCGGGATGACCAGTCTTGCCTTAAGAGGACACATGAGGTATCTTCTGTGAGATCCTTTATATGACAATGGCCAACAACACTTTCAAATGAGATCCTTTTATAAGCAACTTGTCTTCCCCAAAGTAAAACTCGGATGCTAATAGATACCAATGGTAACTCCCGAGTTTTACAAAACCGACAATGCCCCGTGCAGATCTGCGGTTGTCGTCAACCATGTAGTTTCTATGAGATACATCCAGAACCTCCCTTCTTAGCAACTGAACCAGCTCATCCCCACAGCTCTGAAGGTGATAATTCTACGCATTTTTGAGAGGGCAGGATCTCCCCAGCTGTAGCCTGATAACTACAACCATGTTAAAACATCGGATCGATAGCCCAGAGCTAAATAGAGCCCCAAGAGGGAACCCCTTTTTGCCAGAGATGTTTGAATCTTTCCCTAAGTGGCAGGCCCCAATCACTGCCAAAATATCTACTCTTATTAACTCATCAAGTTAGTTCCATCAGGATGGATTCAAAGTATATCCTACCCAATCTTCTAAAAGGGAAATCTTCTCATTTCCCCAAATTACTGTCCCATTAGTCAGCTGGCCAATCCTTTTAAACTCTGCTAGGATTCTTTCCAACAAATTTTAAAATTGAGGTGTTAAATCTAATATCCTCCCTAATAAGTAAGCAGATGTTTTAAGCACAACCATTTCTCTACAGATCATTGACTTGCTTTGGTCCATCTAGCTGTAAAAATAATTATGAAAACATGAGACCTTCTAGCACTTCAAAACATGTTAACTCTAGAGAAATGGCTATAGGATGTATGTACAATCTTGATTCTCTTATAACTAAAATCGATGGCTTGAAATGTTATAAAATATTGCTATTGGTAAACAGGATACAAGTTTGAGGAGTTCTTCAAAGAGTGACATTTTGGCTGGGCCATAAGGATTTTCAGAGAAAGAGATACTGGGGTTCAGGGGCATTCCCACCAAAGCCAAGGTACAAAATTAAGAAATCAGAAAAAAAATGTGCTTGTTGAACTGCAAGTAGTTGAGCATATTCTATGATTTGTAGCATATTCTATGATTATTTAAAAGAAAAGGAAGATAAAAATGAAAAGGTGGGTGGAAGCCAGACTATGAAAAACAAACCTTGAGGTAAATAATTCCTGCAGACTGTATTCTGCAAGCAATGGAGAAACACTGAAGATTTACGAAAGCGAGAGTTGCTTATTCCCACATCCAGTCTCACTCAATTCTGGAGATGCACAGCAAGTGTATGCTTGAGATGGAGAACGTACAACATGGTCACCATTAGCAGGGAGGTTAGGTGTAGCATAGAGGATAAAATCCCAGGCTCTGAGCAGGACTACCACCTTAAATTCCAGTTCTGTCACATGTTAGCTGCTTGGCGTTGGACAAGTTAATATCTCTGTATTTCATTTTCCTCACGTACAAAAGAAGGAACAGTCATGCTACATTACGTAAAATAGCATCTTATCAGATATACGTAACATCTTAAGAACTATTTATTAGTGGTACTTGGAACAGCACCTGATACGCAGTAATCAATCAAGGATGGTGATGAGGATTACTTTGCAAGCACTGTCCTGTATGTTCTACATACATCATCTGATAACATCCACACAATAAGCCACACAACAAATCAACACAATAATCTAATATTAACGATTCGACTAATAGATCCATACAACAGTTTTCATTTTACGGCAGAGGTAATTGAGACTCAAAGATGGTTCATGCAATTTTACAAGGTTGCATACCTTTTAGATTAGAGGGCTAAGATTCCAATGGAGTCTTCCCCAGGATCTGCCCTCTTAATCACCACCCTTTCTGCTTGAGGCAGCTGTGTTAATTAAATTAAAGTGGTGTAACAAGAGAGAAGTACATTTCACCAGTCTTCTCCTCAAGATGAAGAATTACATGGCATTAGCAGGGTCCGTGGTAACATCATTTTAGATGTTCCATTAACCAAACATTTTATCTCCATCCACACGATCACACACCAACCCCAAATTCTCAAGAATAAGTAGATTTGGCCTGAGCCCACTTTATATATCCAAAGATTACTTTCCAGAAAAGTCTACATCTGATCATCCATCAACTTTCCACCTCCCTTTACTTACTCTACTTCTTTCTAATCAATAGAAGTGGCATGATTAGGGCTGCACTTTAGACAGATTGCTCTGGCATCCGTAGGTTGGTTGGATGGAAGCAGGAAGAGACTGGAAAAAGGAGCCCAGATCAGAAACTATTGTAGCAGTTTTGGAAGACAAAAAGGGCCTGAAATTAGGAACTAGCAATAGGATTTTTTTAAAGGAAAAAAAAAATGGGAAAAAGGTGTGCTTGTTCCTTGTTGAACTGGAAGTAGTTGAGATTTTTTTTTCTAGCATATTCTATGATTATTCAAAAGAAAAGGAAGATAAAGCTAAAAAGATGGGTGGAAGCCAGATTATAAAAGCCTCGAGGTAAATAATTACTATGGATTGTATTCTGCAAGCAATGGAAAGACACTGAAGATTTATGAAAATGAGAGCTGTTTATTCCCACATCCAGTCTCACGCAGTTCTAGAGATAGATGCACAACTACTGTATGCTTGAGAGAGAGGCTACACCATAGCAGAGACGTGCTAAAAAGGAAGGGATTTAACAGCTAATTCTACAGAGAAGATGAGAAGGAAAGAGGAAGGTTGGATCTAGAACGACCAGGACAGTACAAACCATACAAGAGGTGGTGTGTGGTGCCTTCAAGATGCTGTAGGGAATGAGGGGGCACACAAAAAGATAGCCTGAGAAACCCAAACCCAAGTGGAAAAGAGGACTAATTACATTTCCTTGAGTTCTGTGCCCCACTATCTTGACTAAATGCTATAAAAATTTCAACTTTGAACCAAAACTTATAGCGTCTTCTTTACTAAGTTTTCAATTTCTAGGAACCTTCAATGCAGTAGCGATGATGGCCTCCTCACATTCCTGCCCCTGAAAATATAGATCAAAATTTCAAACTTTTTAGCAAATTGCCTATCCCTGCCTGTTCTTCTGAGTACGACATGCAGAATGAAAATAAGATAAATGCTAAAAGAATGGGAAGATAATAAATGTAACTTGGAGTGTGTCTAGTTGAGCTATTAAGGGTACAATCCAAATATGGGCCTAAGATTTAGTAGGAGAAAACAGAGATATATATTTGGGAGTCTTGTAAGTAGGGAGAATTGCTAAACTATGAAAGATAAAGATACAAAAAACGAGTGTTTAGGAGAGAAGAGACCTGGCCCAAGAATAGAACATAAGGGACTGCGTAAATGTAATGGAAAGCAAGCCAGGGAAAGTTGCCCAGAAAGAATACTGGAGTGGTAGGAGAATTGTGTTCTCATGGAAGCCAAGGAATTGGAGATTGCCTGCAACACGTCAGATTCAGAAGATTATAGGGGATAGTATTATTTTGACTTGCCCATATCCCTGCGCTCGGATAACAGCACATTCTACCCCTCCTTCCAATGAGGGACAGCTTGCAATTAGTATCGAGGAAAATACTTCCCAACACCAGTCATGGTCCTAATTGGGGTATGGGTCTTAAAACTGAACCCATCCTCTCCTGAGACACAGATGTGCCCTGAGTCCCAAGCTGGGCCAGACATAGCTCTTCAGGCTCTGACCATAACTACTAGGACTCAAACATGGAACCACGGTCCAATCAATTAGAATCCTTCTCCTGCATGTGGGAGGAAAAGATGAGGAATAATTACCCTTAAGGTTGACGAAACTATAGAAATGTGAGCCTGGAACTTTGAACTAATGGCTTTGTGCCCACAATCGGGAGGACCTACCCCACCGACGTTGAGAGAGAAAGTAAAGAAAGACGGAGGAAAGCGTCCTGACCAAGTTCAAATCCCAGAGGGCCCTATTGCCAAGCTCATTCCTACTCTTCCAAGACTGACTTTTTACCACTTCTTTTAATCTGCACACTTCCCTACAATGACTCTAATAAATGTCCCCCTTTCCCCTGTTCGGTCTCTTCATTGAAAGGCTTCTGCCGCTAAGCATCAAGAATCCCGACTAAAGGAGAGATCAAGAAGCATAAGAAGTCAGAGGAAGCAGTCAGACTTTTTACGCTGTAGTTCATAGGTAGACGGAAGGACAATGGAATCAGTAAACTACTGGCACAGGAAGTGGATGTCAAAGTGCTCAAGACCAAAGGATGGGGGAGAATGGAGTCAGTGAAGACGGGCTAGCCTTCCGACCTTCTGACAAGCGTGGGATGAAGGAAATGGGCAGTAACTTTAAAGAGTAAAAGGTTTATGGGGGCACCTGGGTGGCTCAGTCTAATCCCAGGGTCGTGGGATCGAGCCCCGAGTCCCTCCATGCTCAGTGGGGACTCTGCTTGAAAGCCTCTCTCTCTCCCTCTTCCCCTCCCCCCAAATAAAAATAAATAAATCTTTTTCTAAAAAGCAACAGGTTGATGAGTAATAACAGAATGTGCGCCCTTTCACATCAGTAATTCTTCATAAATAAAAGGATATTTTACTCTAAAGTTGTTGCATTGCTACTCAAAAGGATACGAAACTTGTCTTCAGGATCTTTCTCTGGCATTTTCTGGTATATAGAAACGAGGCCCGCCAATGCCGTGGAGTTATAAATTTTTGAAGAAAAAAGAAAGTTTGTGTTTTATAGGCATTTTTTTAATGATTTCATTTCTGCATGGGAAATGTATTTTTTAAAGTTGCTTTGGAACACGCCAACCTTTTTCAGCCATGCTAAGGACACCAACAAAAGGACGTCAGTTGATGGGGGAACTCGCCGTTCAAAAGTGAGACACAGAGGTTCCCAGGGGTGACCATGGAGTAACCAGTAAAAGGGCAAAACTTAACGGTGTAGACCTGGTTCTGTATCTTCCCTCGTAGAAATTCTCCTCTGGACACTGTTCTTCCTTAAACCTGGAAGCTGGGTTGGGAGCAAAGGGGAGGGAGAGGTTGTCTAAACACAGGGAAGCAGTCCTGCCAGGGGGACTTGAGTGGAGAGGCGGCTTCTGCAGTTCGGCCGGGGCAGGAGGAGGAAATCTGTGGAAACAGGAAGGCTTCCGCTGCGGCTCAGGAACACGACCGGCTGATATTTGTGTGGACCCACAGCTCGTGTCTCCCACAGCCCCGTGAGAGGGCCAGACAGCACGGCCTGTCGCCTCCGACCGGGTGAAGTAAGGGGAGCTCGGGGAGTTGCACATGAGGTGCCGGAGCTGGCTCAGCTGCTGAGAGGAGAGCCAGGCCCAGGCCCACATCTACCCACACGACCTCCGGAGGCCGTGGCTTTCTCACGCCTCTGCTGTGCTTCAGTCTCTCAACTGCTTCTGCCCACAGCGAAGACCACATTCCGGTCAACTATTTTTAGATGAGTCTTTTATTGTTGATTCCTTATAAAATTTCATAAAATCCTTGGCGGGTGGATCTCCTTCATTTAGAAGTCCTATGGATCTAACTTCAGGCGGGGGGGGGTTAGAGTCACCCCCGTGCATACCGTGCATCACTGATGGCTTTTTCTAGCTTGATGAAATGCGTAACAGCTACCAGAAACAATGGAAAGCATTTATTATGCACCTACAGCATAGCAGGTATTTTGTTGCCACGACCTCGAATAATCACAGTAACCTGGAGACACGGGCATCCGCTTTTTGGAAGAGGCCACTGAGTGTGGGGCAAGGATACAAGTCCATGTCCGCATTAACCCACAAACCGTAATGAAAAATGACATATTTGCAAGAATCCTAGTCTGTCGGTAACCTCAGCATCTTCTCATTAAGAGTTTCCTTTCTTACTATAAATACCTGCGGATGGGATAACGCCACGTTTGTGTTCAAAATACGACAGATCTTCAAGAGGTGAACGTAAGCCCTGGACGAGGAGCGTCGCCCGAGTCGGCCAGCTCTATTAGCAGCGTCAATGCCTCCTCTGGAGCCAGCTTCCGAAACCACCTTTGTGAAAAATGAGGTACACGACAGCATGTGCACCTGCTGATGGAGGCTGAGGTTTCCGCCTCAAAGCTTCCAGTCCAGCTCTATGCTTTCAAAATATCATAAACCATGATTGCGGCACGCAGGCAAGCAGGAATAATTGTCAGCAATGCTAGATGGCTCGAAGGAGGCCGCTGCTTAAAAAGTTCAAAGTGCTTTCTTCCATCTGTGAACAATGCTCGCCTCTCCTCCGGCAGTCATTTCTCATAAAATCAAGTGAACGGACGTCTGGAAATCATGCTCTTTTGCAGACAGGTGCACCTTTGCCTTGTCACGAAGCTGAAATGACTACTGTACTCTTAATGGGATTTTCAAGCCGTGAAAAGATGATCTGAAAGCCCAAACTAATAAACGCCTGTCTCCTGCCCGTGACCTAGAGGGGACTTCCCCTTGACCAGCAGGGAGAGTCTGCTGCTGCCATGGCATCGTCATCGAGATGGCTTTGGGGGATGTCTTGATTATCATCGTGTGTGTGGAGGTGGGAACTGAGCTCAATCTGCTGAGCAGCTCCCAACAACTGTCCTTTGGTAAAATCAATAAAGGAGTTTGAAATTCTGAAGCTATACCTGCTGCTCTCTGTTCCAAGGAGATTAGCATGTGCTTTACCAACAGCAAAGACAAAAACCAGAAAGCAAAAGAGGGAAGGAATAAAGAAAATGTCATTTTCATGCCGAGGAATGATTTACTCCAGTTTACTTGAAGGAACAAGCACTTGACTTCTCTGTCTTATGGCTGCGCCGTGTTTAACTGTCAGCTGTAGAGTCCCCAGCTCTGACAGTACAAAAACCAGAGTGAAAAAAACACAGAGCAGGGAACTCTTTAATGGAAAGTCCCTCCTGACACACAGTTCTTGGAAGAAAGACATGTATGTGCTGGTATTACAAGAATATATGATAATTCGCAAAAATGGTAGCTGGAGTGCTGCTACCAGTGGTATTTGCCCAAATTTGCACAACCAGATTTGCTTATCAGGGCTCATGGCTTGGAAACTGGGAAGCAATTAATGATCCCTTTGCTCAAAAATCAACACTAGGGATGCCTGGGTGGCTCAGTGGTTGAGCGTCTGCCTTCAGCTCAGGGCGTGACTCCAGGGTCCTGGGATCGAGTCCCACATAGGGCTCCCCGCAAGGAGCCTGCTTCTCCCTCTGCCTGTGTCTCTGCATCTCAATCTGTGTCTCTCATGAATAAATAAATAAAATAAAATCTTTAAAAAAAAAAAAAGAAAAAGAAATCAACTCTGAATTCACAAATATTTGGTTATGTAAATTTTGCTCTAGGATTACCATAAATAACAGAATTTCTGTAACGTTGGAGAAATACCTTTCAATAACAAATGCCCTTCCCCTAAAATTGGTATTATGGTATTATTTCTTGAAATTATTAATAATTTTGCATCACTGCAAAATGTGTCAACCTTTCCTATATATACTTCGAATTGCTATGATATTAAATAAATATCGTCTGGTTTGGCATGTTATATAAATGGAGTCATACAAAATATCTGGTTTCTTTTGCTTGGTATTATATTTTTGAGATTATCTCATGTGATTTTTGTTTGTTTGTTTCAACAATTCACTAATTTGGGGATCCCTGGATGGCTCAGCGGTTTAGCGCCTGCCTTTGGCCCAGGGCGCGATCCTGGAATCCCGGGATCGAGTCCCACATCGGGCTCCCGGCATGGAGCCTGCTTCTCCCTCTACCTCTCCCTCTACCTCTCTCTCTACGTCTATCATGAATAAATAAATAAAATCTTTAAAAAAAAAATTCACTAATTTTCTCGCTGCTAATCTCACATTGTATGAGGATGTACCAATTTATAACCATGTTATTCTAGGTGAACATCTAAGTTATTTGCAGTGTGTTTGATTAACAAAACTGAGTTTATTATGGTTATTTTTCACTCCTCCATTCTATCAATACGGTAATTTATGTTGATTGAGTTCTAAACGTTCAACTAACCTTCATCACTAAAATAGACACAATTCTACTGTATTTTCCTCTTAATATATTACTCTGTTAGGTTTGCTTCATTTTGTTTAGAGTTTCTGGAAAATGTTCATTAAAGATTTTGTTATTTAAGTTTTCTCTTATAAATGTAATTGTCAGCTTTTTTTTCTGTCTATAATGCTCCTTCATAAATTAAGTTTGGAGGTAATCCCTCTCTTTAGCTCTGTGACGTCCGTAGGATCCATAGTAATGCCACCTTTTTAACTACCTATATTAATTTTGTCTTCTCTCATATTTTCATGATCTATATCATCAGTGTTTATCAATTAATTTAATATCAATTTTATTTATCTTTTTGAAGAACCAACTTTTCTTTTTGTTGATTCTATTGCTTTTCTTTTCTAGTTAAAATTCCCACTCTACTTGTGCAGTTGTATAACTACTTGAGTTCTCTCATTTTGCTTTATGTTTTCATACTATCTTTCATTAATGCATATAAACTTTAAATGATATCTTCCTGGCAAACTAACCATTTTATCATCATGCAATGTGCCTCTCTATTTGTATTTTTAAACTTACAATCTATTTTTATTTGATTTTAGTGTAGTGATAGCAACCTTTTCCTGCATCATTTTACTTTGAGACTTTCTGTATCCTTCTTAATTACATTATATCTCCTGTAAGCACCTTTTAGGAAAAAGTTATTTGGCAATTTTATTCAGCGTGACAATCTGTTTTTTTTTTTAATTTTTATTTATTTATGATAGTCACAGAGAGAGAGAGAGAGAGAGGCAGAGACATAGGCAGAGGGAGAAGCAGGCTCCATGCACCGGGAGCCCGATGTGGGATTCGATCCCGGGTCTCCAGGATCGTGCCCTGGGCCAAAGGCAGGCGCCAAACCACTGCGCCACCCAGGGATCCCGACAATCTGTTTTTTAATTGGAATATACAGTTAACATTTAACCAACCCACCCATAAATTTTGCTTTAAATTTTCCATATTATTTTTTTTCTTGCAAATTGGTTTTTAAAACAAATGAATCTTGGACTTAATCGGCCATATAAAATATCTGTACTCAAGGCTCCAGGAATTTTGCTTTTATTTCCAGTTTTGGATTATGATGTGATCCATCTATTCCCAGTGAAAAGTAAACAAGTGTGTGATATCTGGTGCCCAGGCTGAGCTAGGTGGCTTCAAAATCAAGAGACAAGTCTTTCGCATAGAAAAGGGTCTCCTCGAGATATTTTACAAATGAATACAGATTCTCTGTATGAGTGAAACCATATAATGTTTGTCCTTCTCTGATTGACTTACTTCACTCAGCATAATACCCTCCAGTTCCATCCACGTTGAAAGAAATGGTGGGTATTTATCATTTCTAATGGCTGAGTGATAGACCACGTCTTTTTTATCCATTCATTTTTTGATGGACATTGAGGGAATATAAGAAATGGTGAAAGGGATTATAGGGGAAAGGAGGGGAGCTGAGTGGGAAAAATCAGAGAGGATGACTAAGCATGAGAGACTCCTAACTCTAGAAAATGAACAAGGGGTGGTGGAAGGGGAGGCTGGTGGGGGGATGGGGTGATTGGGTGACGGGCACTGAGGGGGGCACTTGACGGGATGAGCACTGGGTGTCATACTATATGTTAGCAAATCAAACTTCAATAAAAAAATATTTTTAAAAAATGAAAAAAAAAAACGAATGAATATAGATTTTGTTTATGTTGGTGAAATAATTCTCCCCCTCCCCCACTAACATTTTGTCCCTCCAGTGAGCCATTACTTTAACTATGTTCAACAAAGTTTAACTTGGAAGAACCAGAAAACTCTGAACGTCAGTGTCAGCCCTGAGTAAGGCAATGACAATTCTCCAGAGAAAGCTGCAAAATTAGTTTTTTTGTTTTGAGGTGTGTTTGTTTGTTGTTGTTACCTCTTTGCCCCCTTCACCCACTTCTGCAACAACCTCCTTCCTCTGACAACCTCCAATCTTTTCTGAGCTTGTTTTGTTTTGTTTTTAGATTCCACATATAAGATACATTTGCCATATTATTTAATATTTGTACTACATGTTCTGTGTCTTCTTTCCTTTCTTGCCTTTTTAAATATTACTTATTTTTATTTTATTTTCCTTTCTGTAAGTTTGTGAATCTAAATTGTCATCATTTTTTTAGAGTTTATTCATGAAATTAGAAATTATGACTCCTGGAAATCCAACCTCTAATAAAAAGTAATGGTCTTAAAGGGCAAACACTTAGTTTATCACCCAAATCAGGACACTTTGAGAGTGAAACAAGACTCTACCATTAATTATGCCTAGATAAGAGGCGCATGCAAATCAGAACTTATATTCACCTTATATTTTTAGTACTTCCCAGATAATACGTGGACCTTAGAACACATAACTCTCTTTGTTTATGTGATTGATGTGCCACATTTTTTGTGCATTTTAATTCTATTGAAATCCAGAATAAATTATTATTGTTTTGTATAGTGAATATTTACCTAAGTTTACCAACACATTTACTGCTCTTACTGACCATTTCTTCCCCTATCTCAAACTTCTATTTGTGATTGTTTTCCTTTTGCCTAGAAAATATTATTGAGTGTTTCCTTGGAGCCCTGATGGAGGTAGTTTTCCTCGATATTTTTCTGAAAAAAATATTTTTATCTGTCTCTATTTTCTAAAGGAAAATTTCACTGCATATAGAATTATAGGATGGACATAATTTTCTTTCAGAGTCTATTATTTTCTATTTCCCATTGTTTATCATAAGAATTCAGCTGTCAATCTATCCTTTTATCAGAATTTATGTATTTTTTAACCTGATTATTTGAATGTCTGTCTTTGGCTTTCAATAATCTTTCTGTGATCTATCTACATGCAATTTTCCTTATATTTACCATACTTAGCGTTTTGGAGCTTCTTGAACCTATGGTTCAATGTCTTCTCTTAGTTTTGTAAAATTTCAACCATATCTCTTCAAGTATTTCCTTTGTGCTATAATCTCTTCCTGTTCCTTTGAGACTCCAGAGACATATATTATTTCTTTTCATCATGCCTGCTTGACACTTACGCTGTTTTCTCTATTGTCCATCTGTTTGTTTTTCTCTACTTCATTCTGGATGCTGTTTTCTGAGCTATATTCCTCACCACCAGTTCTGTCTCTAGCTCTCTACAGTTGCTCTTCAACTGGTACATTGAAGTCTTAAATTACTTTATTGTATTTTTTATTTCAATGATTTCCAGCTATTCTTTTTCATACTTTCCACTTACCTACTAAAATTCTTTATCTTGTCTCTGACTTGTTCAAATATCATTATCACAGTCATTTCAAGATGTGTCATATAACCTAATCTTCCAGACACCCTGTATGTTAGGCAGAGTGATGACCCCTCAAAGATATCCATACCTGGATCCCCTAGAACATATGGGTACATTAGGTCACATAGCAAAGGAAAATTAAGGTTGAGGGTGGAATTAGGGTTGCTCATAAACTGACCTTTTTATGGAGAGACTATTTCATTTCGAATTGGTGAGATAATTATGATGTTGAGGTGGTGAGATTATTCTGAACCCGGTGATCACCAGTGTCTTTATAAGTGAAAGAAAGAGGCAAAATAAAGAGAACCAGAGAATTTCGTGTGATGATTCTGTCTTCATTGCTGGCTATGAAGTTGGAGGGATGAAGCCACTCACCATGGAATGCAAGCAGTCTCCACAATCTGGAAAAGGAAAGGATATGGATTCTCTCCTTGAGCCTCAAAAGCAGCGCAAGCCTGCTAGCATCTTAGTTTTAGTCCAATAAGATCCATTTCATACTTTAAATCTCGAGGACTATGAGATACTAACTGGATGTCATTAGATTTGTAGTGTTAGAATAGTCATAGAAAACTGATACACTTTGCCTATCTATTTCCATTGTCTTTTTCCTCCTTCTTTTGTTTTAGCTGAATACCTTCCTGTAGGCCTAGAATGGTATTTTTGTTTATGTATCTGATATTGTAGATGAAAAATGTGCAGGCCCTATGAAGCTCCAAAAAAGATTGACATTTTCAGCAGGAAGACAACTAACTAAATTAAGAGTAGATCACTATAGTCTAATCAAGGATTGAGATGATCCTAAGGGGGACTTGAGTTTTCCTTAAGGCTATTCTACCTCAGGTTCATCTTTATTCTTATTTACCAACTAAAATCTTGGCATTTGAAAGCATCTTTATTTTTGGTAGGATCCTCACTTCCATTTCCATACACCCCACCTTGTTAGAGTATCTGCTTAGCCTTTGAATTTCTCAACTAAAAGTTGGAAGTAGTAATTGTCTTGGGAAGAAAACCAGCACCAAATGCCAATTCACCTCTCTTGACTTCCTTACTTTCTAGGATCATTTGCCCATAAATTCCCACTTCCTTGGTAGCATTCTGTTGCTTTTAAAAATATATCTTTAAATATTATACCCAGTTTTCCTGATTGTGCTTAGCAGCAGCTTTGTTCCAAACAACTTAGTATTTGATTTTCTGAAGTTGAATCCTAGTCCTGCTACTTTTGTAGAAGCAGAGACACAGACTAGAAAGAGAAATTAGAAGCTACTTTTTTCAACTTTCTTACTGGTACAGAAATATCATCAACACCATTGTTATGTTGATAAATGTTTAACAGATAACTTTTTTAAAAAAAAAAAATCCCTGATTTGTACTGTTGGCTTATTTCTAGTGGTAAATACTTCCATCATGAGCCATTTCAAGTTACCTTCCTGACATCACTGAATTTGGAGTTTGGAAGAGAGTCACACGATTGGCTCTTATGGGTCAGTATGAACCAGAGCCAACACACAACTTGATCACACCTCAGGAATATGATGCAAGATGGTCATAACAATTGTGGAAACACTCTTGTACCAGCATATTATTTTATTATTTTTAAGATTTTATTTATTTATTTGAGAGAAAGAGAGAGCAAGCATGCAAGCATGGGGGGGGGGGGTACTGTGCAGAGGCAGAAATAGACTCGTCTCTGAGGAAAGAGCCCAATGCAGCACTTGAACCCAGGACACTGAGATCATGACCCGATCTGAAGGCAGATGCTTAACTAACTGAGCCATGCAGGTGCCCCAGCATATTATTTTATTATCAAAGAACTTGTTTTAAACACAGTACTCATGTTACTTATTAACTAATGGAATACACATTGAACCCACACAACGTGCCAGACCCCAAGTGATTGCGGGTGTTGCAGTGGTGAACCAATGAGACGGAATACCAGCTTTCTTTGGGTCTACATTCAGGGGGATCAACAAATGTTAAACAAGTCATCACCCAAATGAATATTTCATTGCCTATTATCACAGGCCCCATGAAGTAAAAGACAGGGTGTTGTAAGAGAAATTATTGGAGAATCTAACCTAAATAAAGGAACCAAGGGAGAATATTTTTAAAAAGTGACATGGAAACTGAAGGATGAGGAGCCAGCCAGGCCGAGTGGAACAGACTTGTCCTACATTGTAACAACGCCATGTCTCCAATAGTCCACTTTCTGGAGAAAAACAATGCAAGGAAACTCATTCTCCTGCATGCAAGTTTTAAATTAATGAGAGAAAGTATTGCATTCTAACTTTAAATCTATTTTTATCTAAATAGCCCTCTCTTGGTTTCAGCTAAGATCATAATCTCAGGGTTGTGAGATTGAGCCCCGAGTCAGGATCCACGCTCACTGTGGGGTCTGCTTGAGTTCCTCTCTCCCTCTCTCACTGGCCCTCCATCTCCGCACTCTTGCTTTCTCTCTCTCTAATAAATAAATCATAAAAACATATAAACAAACAAATAAATAAGCATCTCCTGGTCCACATTCATCCCCAATCTGATGTCTTAGACAAGTTTTTAAGAATTTTTCTTAACTTGGTAGTCTTCTCTTGAAATCTCTCTACACTTGACAGAAGTATACTAAATTCAATAGATTTTCTAGAACCTTACATAATAGTCTATATTTGTGCTAATCAGTGCAGAAGACCGTGAAACTATTACCTTTATATTTTGGGACACAATTTCATGATTAAATCTATTCCATCTTTACATATCTACATCATGGTGACCATATTATTAATAATGTTTCCATAGTGCACAAGAACCTAAAGTGCCTTCCCAGTAATAGAAATAAGATTTAACTATGCTTTTCTTAGTTTTAATGTTAAGCTTGAATTTTTGTACTTTCAGTCTTGAAATTGCTAACATACTTCAAGAAATAGTTATTTTCTTCAAGCACAAACAGTTGATTAATCACTGCACCCCATTCACTACTCCTCTTTCTTTCATGCTTGCTACAGCAACATGTGAACACTAACGTGGAATAAAAAAAAGGTTCAATTAACTCAGTGGTTTTCATCCAAGGGTAATATTCCTCCCAGTGGATATTTAGCCATATCTGGGGAAAATTTAGTTGTTACTCTTGGGGAAGATCTACTGGGTAGAGGCCAGGGATGCTGCTAAATACCTATAACACATGGAATAGCCTCACTCAACAAAGGATTATGTGGTCCAACAGGTCAAAAGTACTAGGTTTGAGAAAATCTGAGTTAACTAGATTGATTTACGGACCAATATTTATATACCTGGATTATTTAGCTACTGGATTCAAATTTTAAGTAGTAAACTGTGGCTAATATTACATTCTGATTGATATTACCTCACACACTTTCACATGCTGCCATATGAATACAGACGGACTTTGAGTCATCGTTCACAACACAAACTACATACAGCCTATCCACATAAATAGAAATCCCTCATAAATATTCTAAAGGTTTTAAAAGCAAATCATGGCAATGTAAAGTTAATTTCATGCCTTTTTATAATTATTTATTTAATTATTTGTGTTCAATATATCCTTTGGGGTTTTTTTTCCTCCCTTTCCATTACAGAGACTGTACACCTATGGGAAGGAATTTGATAGTCTATCCAGTTGGACTCGTTCTGCACTAGAAGCTTCATTACAGTCTGTATTTTAAAACTATGTTATTCCCTGGTTATAAGAGTAGGTTTTAAACAAAATGCTACATCTGAGGACATTCTAGGCAACATTTACATCCGGCCAGATGGTGCTGCAGGAAGTAGAGATGCAGGTAGGACACGATGGATACTTAGAAGGAAGATCCCATCCTGATCCTAAGCACCTCAAAGGATCCCATGTCTTGACTTCGAAGACAATTAGATCTGCCTAAATCTCTTCTGCAAGTCCAACAATATTCAAATATTCTATTTTCCATAGCACTTTTTTTTCTTAGCTGGAAGAAAAAAGATCTGACTCAGAAGAGATCCCTGAAATGACACATGGTTTTCCTGAGGCCAGTGTTGGTGGCCTGGGATGGTGTGTCGCTCCGCACTGTGACGACTGTTCTTGCTTACTCTCCATCTGCATCACGCATTACCTGAACTTTTATGCGTATCTGCCAGCTGCACACAAAGTGATAGCATTGGGACCTCCGTGAATGATACAGAATTGATCTACTGATACGTTCAAAGGTTCTGAAACAGCACCGGTTCATGAGGTGCTAAAGCTTCTAAGCCTCAAGATCAGTTTCCTAGATCCTTCTTTTAGGATGACCTAGCTGCCAATGAAATCACTCAGACCACGGTATCTAATTCAAATCTGCACCTCATCATTTTTTCCCTGCAGATAAAGGGAATAACTCATTTAATAAAAATAAGAAGGCATATTTTTGCCAACCTATAAAGAATTATTGGATGCTTGAAAATATGACTGTGTTTATTGACTATGTTCTCAAGTGACAAATGGAAGGCCCGTGGGACCAGTTAAATGTTAGTTCCATGATAGCAGGAGCATGGCTCTGTGCACAGCTCTACCTTGTGGTCTGTCAGAACCCAGCATACAGCAGGTGCTCAGTAACTGCCGAACAGGCCATAAACATAGTCATTTTGGTGGATACAGCACTGTCTTTTATTTATCACCTGCTTATCTACTAAAACGATGTTGTTTGTCGGTTGCTTTTTCCATTGTAACCTCTCCCAATATCTACAGCTATTCACATATTCAATTGATAACAAATAGATATCAGAGACTGTATGACGAGATGACAGGCTGTCCACTCAAAACAAACTTTATCATCCCAAATTTTTCTCTGTTAAAAACAAATAGAGCTTCAGCTGCGCCTGTGATCTGCTCATAAGCCTAAGCACAGAGAGGGAAAAAAAGATGTCTGAAACATCTCCCATTGTCACTACACCTTTTATGACTGAAGACACATTCTTATTCTGCAAACTGATGAGCTGAATTTTATTAAGAGAGATTTGTGGCAAGACTCAAAAAGATTTGTGTAATATTCTCTCCTGTGCTAAGAAAAGATCTTCCCATTCATCATCAATGGTTGATAAGAAGTGCTGTTTTAACAACATTTCTGATGATGAATGAGCATATCCTTCTTTCATATTAAAATAAATATTAAAAAACAATCTTCCTGAATCATGGAAGAAATCTTTCAATACAGTTTAATCATAAGAGTAGAAGTGAGATTAGCAGAGGGAGGATGAATATGGAGAGCGGCAGCCCATCACACTGTCTATACTCCACCCTCTGCAATTACAGGAGAGGAAAAGACAACCAAGCCCCGTTCCACAGTCCAACTAGGACATTACAATTATTAATTTTAAGTGTATATTTCTGCCATACATTAGAAAACAGGGGGAGACATTAAGCCCTAGTTAATTAGCTTCATATGAAGGACTATCCCCAGGAAACATCACAAGCTCATTCCACTTTACAATTCTTGAGTTCATAGGTATAGAGATTGGTGTTAAGTCCTTTTAAGCATATGTGTAGCAATCGGACTTATTTAAGCTTCAGGGCAGTCGGCTAAAAAAGGCAATTTTTTTTTAAACTAGGACTTGATCATGATTAGGTCTCTTGTTACACGATTGAGGAAGGATAAATGAGTGGTCATAGGACGCTATTTAATGACTCTGAACATTTCACATAGTCTGCATAAATGTCATTTTGAAATAGCTGTGACAATAGTGCTTCACTCAGGAGCTTGGGGCCTTAAAGCATTTCCATTAAACATCTCATTTGGAAAGAAAATTCAAGTTATTTTACATCTTACTGGGCTACAATTAAGATGATGATTTCATCTCAGGGCAAAGTATTGGCTGGAATTTAGGGATGAATTAAAATGTAGACATGAGCTTCTAAACACTTTATCTTTCCCATCTAAAAATCTGCTTTTCATTTAGAAAAGAGTTTGTCAAATTTTAACAGGCATATAAGTGTAAAAATGTGGTCGCTAGTCCAACAAATGCAGATGTTTTAGAGGTAAGATTTTATCCCTTCAGATCCATTCATGTGACAATCAGAAAATTCTGCTAAAGCTGGCTCAGTGTAGGGAGCAGCATACTTTGCATGTGAACAGGCAGGTAGTAAATATTTCAAGCTTCGTGGTCCGTATGGGCTCAGTCACCACTACCCAGCTCTTCTATTGCAGAGAAAGGAGCCATACACAATACGTAAATGAATGTGGTGACTGTGTTCCAGTGAAACTTTATTTGCAAAAACAGACAGTAGACTGGATTTGGTCTACAGGTTGTTATTTGCCAACCCGTGACTTAATCCATAAGGATATCTCCTGTTCATTTAAAATAAAACTTGAGGATTGGTAATTTGGGGGTTTGTTCAGCAGCTCGATGAGTCTGACCACTGGATCCTATTGCCTTTGCTACTTACGGCCTATTCCAGCTAATCCCAAGATGCCCGGGATGGCTCCAAATACTTGACCCTAAAATGCCCATTTCTGAACACAGAAAGCATGAACGCTGTCAAAACACTAAGACTGAGCCTTCCTCATATGTGTCCACTCTTCAATAAGGAAGAAACATACCTTCCTAAAAGAATACTTCCCTTTAATTTCCCTCGTTGGACTGGGACTGGGTCATAGGTCTAGCCCTAGGCCAGTCGCTGCCGAAAGGGGATAGAGGAGGCATGATCAACTGAAAGCAGTGTGTTCCGTGGTGCTGGTCTCATTCCCACTGAAAAATATGGAGGTTCTGTTACATGGATGAAGACAGAAGGGCTGTTTTATAGGCAATCAATACTATATCACACAGCAGTAGTGAGGTTTGTCCTGTTCAGCTTTCTTTTAAAAGTTAAGACATAAGATTTTAGATGGTGTGCAGATTCTATTTTGATTCATGGATGGAAGAAATAAAAATGACTCCTCTGGGTCTTTTATTTTCTCCATTAAAGTTCCATGCCTGGTCTTAGACTCTATGCCTTTTAGCAGATACTTTTATTTTGGTGGTCATTTGTCTATCTGAAAATAGTTTGATGGATCTTGATAAATGGAGGAAAGAGCTTTTTTTAGGGTCATGAGCTCCCAAGTTTTCTAGGTTCACACAGTTGCAATGAGAAAAATCTAAGCACAGAGACCCAATTCTGGCACCAAGAAAAAACACAAAGGAAGATGTGCATCAGCCCAGCTGGACTGCAAGTTGTGCCCTTGCTCGAGTGTAGTTGTGTCTGGTAGTCAGCAGGGTAGCTGCCACGGGTCTAATTATAACACATAGACTCCAGAAAAGAGAACATTCCCTAAAGAAAGAGAGGTCAGGTACACAGACGTAGTCAAAATAAACTCTTTGTTGTTAGAAGGGTTGTCCCTTCCAACCAAGACATGATCCCTCATTTGAGTCTATTCTTCAGTTTAACCTTGTATAGACTCAAGGAGAAGAGGATCTATAACTGAAATTTGAAAGGATGATTTCATCTAAAACTGAAATTTTGGAGCACAAAGAACAGCGAAGAGAAGTGATCTACTCTTCTCAACCGAGAATGTAATCCCACACCAGGGTCCGAGGACTCCAAAGAGCATGGAAACACTGCAGAACCCCCAAAGCCTCAACTCATGAGTGAAGATGCGAGCAGGACCTGTCAAAGATACTGTGCCCAGAGGAGGCAGCAGCGGGGCATAGAGGTGACTCTGGTACCCAGTGAAGGTAGCCAGTGCACGACCCAAGAAATGGTCCCAGTGAGATGCAGGCCACCAGGGCAAATAGTGGGGCACAGATTCATAGCCGTCTTTGGCCTCAGTATCAGGAAAAAGCTAGAGTAGAAGGAAAGTGTATACACCACAGAGGGTTAATTTGTGAGCAGGTGTGGCATCCCCTAAGAACTCCAAAAAATCTTGGGGGACTCTGTCAAAAGTAGAGGTCCTGCCACTGAAAACAATTCCAAAATAGCGGTTGTTAAAGCTGATGGGATCCCTGTTATAAGATTATAACGATGTGCTCAAGCATAAAATGGAGCTTGAAGAAGAGAAATTAACTCATTAATCCCTTTTTTGTCTTCTGTTCATCTGCTTTTGTAATTGCAACACAACTGGTTAAAAACAGTTGGTTGAAAATTCAAATTATTAGTCTCTTTTGATATAACATACACAATCTAGGATAGAGTTCTAACTAATGAACTCTACACATATGTAGATTTGAAGGGGATGGAAATGTCTTCCTTCTCAATGTTTTGGCCCTGACGTTGCTCGTACCTAAATTTCTTAAGTCTACCCAAAGACATCGACTACTGCGTCCTCCCAGGAGTGAGGTCCTGTGTCTGGTTACTCTAACCTTATTACACACTCCACCGGGTAAAGGTGTTGGAGGCCTGTGTTAAAATACAAAAGCTGCGTGGAAGAGATCACGTGTCACACAATCACATGCCGTTAAGGCCTTAACTCATCAGATTAGTCTCAACCACTCAGAAAGATCCTTCAGGAAACCACACATGGGCAAATGAACGCATTCTGAGGGAGTGGTGGGAGCTGCTACTTCACTTCTAAGGTAGGATGTTCGCAGAATTAGCAGAACACGTGCTTCTTTGTCATTAGTCTTTCTGCTTTTGCCCTATCCTGATCTATGTCTATGCAGAAATTCTAGTTAACTTTTTTTCCTAATTTTCTAATATCTACATGAACACATATATGCCCACACTCAGGCGAGGTATAGAGTTAGACATTTTGTTTTAAAAAATCTTGAGCAGGGCGCCTGGGTGGCCCAGCGGTTAAGCATCTGCCTTTGGCCCAGGGCGTGACCCCAGGGTCCCGGAATCGAGTCCCACATTGGGGTCCCCACAGGGAGTCTGCTTCTCCCTCTGCCTGTGTCTCTGCCTCTCTCTGTGTGTCTTGTGGATAAATGAATAAAATCTTTAAAAAAAAAAAATCTTGAGCAATACAGGAGTTGGAGGTCGATCCAATTTACAAGGTTTTTTTCTACTTTTACCATGAACAGCTATTATGTTAGTTTTACTATTCATAGCTATTATTTAATGAATGCTTAGACCTTGATGGTCTTTAAGATAAATGCTTTAAGCAGCAGAACCAGGATTGCACATCCATCTATCTGATTTTAAGCTGTGAAAAAAGAAAAAAAAAAAAACTAAGATTCACTTCTTAGCTGCAAGTAAAACAAAAAAGGAACCAGAAGCACAAAGCCTGAAGGTCTTTGCATCCTACATTTCCACTGGAGCCAAACAACAAGGGCCTCATTTAAGAAAAGAAAAAAACAAGTGTTCTGTTTGCCACCTCTAGCTGGCTGCCTTCGTTTATATTACCTGCCTTAACTAGACCCGTAAACATGTCAATTTGCAGAATTTCACCCCTCCTGTGCTACCTCATACTCATTTATGATATGGGACAGCAGGATTCCCTGTTATTTTAGAATACCACAGCTTATAAATCAATAGCATGAAATACTATTCAAAAATATCATCAGAGGACGAATAAGATGACCTAGTCTACTGTTATTATAACTTCTTGTGAAGTAAGACCCATATGATGTTAGTGAAATTATTTGCGAACGTTAATTCTAACCAAATAAAAGTGTAAAAAGATAAATGAAAAGTAATATTGAGAAAAATAATGTTATCTATAGCATGATTTCATAGACATGAATAGCTTACCGCATCAAGTTTTCTAAGGCCATCAGAAACTAAGAGAATTAAAAAAAAAATTAAAAAACTAAGAGAATTGATTCTTAACAACTCATCGCTGTCTACTTATAAATTCTTCCTGTATTTAAAACTATCAAAGCTCATTATAAAACATACATTTGTGTTAAAATTTAGAAACAAGATATTCTACATTCAGTATAAACTGATAAAAATTTTAGTGTGCACCAACAAGAGCAAAATCATTAAGGGAAGGTTAAGAAAACGAAGTTAGAAATCCTAATCAGAAGTGCATAGAGTAACAGGGCAGCCAAACTCCAATTCTCAGAGGAGATCATTTGCTTACTGTAAATGATAATTTTGTGTGTCAATAAACGTAGAGATAGCTACGCAGTATGAAAACAAGATGTTAATTAAGTCAATTCAGCGAGGGGTAAAAATCAAACCAACTGGCTATCTGGCATCAGTTATTCAAATTAATCTGTTGATTGAATTTTCTTACTGTTTCCACCAGTTACTTTGTCACATTGTAATCAGACTATGATTTCCTCAGCGGGGGCTGAATGAAGCCTCTCTCTACCATGAGTGTGGGTTCAGAAGCCAACATAAAATCTAGAGAGGAGAAATGCCCCCGAGAAGTTTCGAACAGGTTTTCCAAAAACTAATTAATATTGAGTAAAGAAGTAATAAATTTTATATGGAATTGCTTAAGCAAAAATGCCATTCACTCATTCATTCGCTCATTTGTTTATATTAACAAATACTGAGCATCTTCTATGCTCCAGGCTTGTGGCCCCTTCCCTCTTGGAACTTACAGTCTAACGGTAGGAAGAATATTAACAAAAAACTATTAATCAAACTCTGGTAAGTACCAAAAAACAAACGACACTGAGAATATGCATAGGAGACCCCATCCAGCCTAGGAATTCTGAAAAGGCTTATCTGAGGAAGTGACCACTTGAGATCAAGTCTGATGCAGGGGCGCCTGGGTGGCTCAGTCAGTTAAGCATCCCAACTCCTGATTTCAGTTCAGGTCATGATCTCAGAGTCGTGAGGCAGAGCCCTGCGTCGGAGGCCACACTGGGTGGGGAGCCTGCTTAGGATTCTCTCTCTCTCCCTCTCCCTCTGCCCCTCCCCACCTCCCTCTTTAAAAAAAAAAATCTGATGGATAAGGAGACTTTAAGACTTTCCCCACTGGGGTCACACGAATAACCCAAATTTCACTTGAAATGGCCCTCATTACCATGATGGAGATTCTCTAGTCTGTTCTACTGTGAGGTTTCATTGAGTTATTTCTAGAACCCCCAGGAGTATTTCAACGGAGCTTTTTCTAGTCTCCTGCTTTTAGGCTCTGAGAAGCTTCACAGATATCCTTGCCTGAGTGGAAACCTCTAGAGTAGCAGCATCTTCCTGAAAGAACATTAGGTCCTATGGATTCTGTGTTGCAAAGGTTGAGGAATGCAGGGTAGTCCTCGGGGCATCTTTGCATGTGCCCGATGACCCAAGATCCTCTAATATGGTCTCTGTCTCTCTCTCTGACCTGACACAAACCCAGAGCGCTGAACCAGGGCCCGGTGACCACGATCCGAAAAAGTCACAGTGCTGTTCTCCACGCAAGAGATGTTCTCCCCTTTTATCATCACCCCAGTTACCTGCGCAAAGCTCCACATGGCTCCTCCTAGACCTGCTTTCACAGACAAGCCACAGTAGAGACTCATCAAAATGATATAAATGGTTCAGATACCAACTCAGAGACTATGCTTTTCCTGTAATACATGAGTCAATCACATGTGAAGGTAGGTTTAACTTTTTCCTTAATTAGCTCCCTTATCTTACCCAAGCTGCTTATTTCTATAGGTGATGCCATATTCCTTCCTGCTGGAATGGAGAGGTGGGTTTTTTTTTTTCTCGATTTTCTGGCCTGTACTTGTGTTTCCAAGCCACCTGTGATGCTTTGGAAGGACTGCCAAGGGTTCAATGTGCAGTGGTTCCTCAGTTGTTGACTGCTCATTAGCCACAAATGGCAGCAAGAACTATGTTTATAAAGAAACGAGCAATGTTACTATGTCAAGCATAGCAAACTGATGATGATTTTCTAGACCCTCAAGTGAATCTCTCGGATAGCATTGTAAAATGTAAGGGTATGTGTTTTAGTATGTGAAGTTTCAGAATTGTAGTATTTGTATATGGTGAAATCTTCTGCATTAAGCAAGGTAAAAACTTTAAATCAGTATTTTACAGTATTCTTATCTTTCGTTTCCACTATCCACCTGAAGATTTGCTGATTTATTTGATTCCTAAGAGAGTCTAAGGCATTCCAGTTGGACTTTTTTTAGATATTCCTTAATTACACTGTCCAAAAAAAAGTATTTTCCAGAATCTCCCGAAAAAGACACAAATACAAATAAAGGTGCATATTTAGTATCCTTAAGAAATCACTGCATGGCTGGTTGCAATTTATTATTATGAAGCAATGACAGATTATGACACCAATACTATATGGAGCTATGAAGTTGCCAGAAATATCGAGTAAAAATACAAATTATATTTGAATAATTGAACATTACATTTCAAATGAAATATTTAAAAGACAAAATGATAGTGGTTAGGGTGTATGGCTATAAGCCCAAAGAATATTATATGTAATGAATGATGTCATTCAGTCAAGAAACAAAAGCATCAATGATTAGCTTCACTTTCTTATCTTACATTAAAAAAAAAAAATCTTAGTCTCATTTTCCAAATAAGTAAATATTTCCATTAATCAATCTATAGATCCTAATGCCTGTAGTGAAAAAAAAAATCACAACTCTGTGTACTACTCTGCTAATTAGCAAAGAGTACATAGCATTTCTTACATTAATATTATAAATGTAAATGTTTTATTTAATAACTGATTCCTTTCCAAACACAAGAGTAGCGTTAAAGAATGTTATGAAATTTAAGTCGGTAACAAGAAAATATTCATTATGTGATTCAAGAACAAGAAAAGACAGATTATATATTAAAAGATATCCAAAGCAAAAACAAATCAAAACCTTTTCAATTTTATCTGACATAAATTATTTTTTTATTTAATAAATGTCTAGATATCATATGATCGTTAACTAGCTGAGGTTTGTTATTGTTTCCAAAATAAGAAACTCAAGGTCAAGCAAATTGTTTTCCAATTGATTTTTGCATAGGCGGGCCCACACAAACCGTTCCCCAACCTTCAGAGAGCTGAAGACTCAGAGAAGCTAAATAGCCTGAAATCTAAGCAGAAGTAGATGCCCAAAGGAACAATGGAAGTTGAGAGTTGGCCCACCTTGGGCAGAACTCAGGAGTTAAAGACCCAAGGAACCATAGAGGTAAACTATAACCACTCATCTAAGATTATTAACAAATTTATAGAAGCCAAATAGTGTGTGAGTACAGAAGCCCTGGGCTCTACAGCTACGAGAGGAGTTCGCACTCGGTCTAATGCACACACCTCTGCTGAGCATTCCCGAAGAGATTAGGGACAGAACAGGAAGCTGGATAAAGCCTCCCCTCCTTGCACGGCCCTAAAGGAGAGGAGCAACCAGAGTCCTGTGCAGACTGATCGTCCCTACAAAACGAAAACCTTGCCACTTAAGGGACAGGATACAAACGAAGACCCTTTACAGCGGGAAAAGGGATAAAAAAAATTAATATATCTCTGGAAGAGAAGCAGGAAACAGTCCTGGGCCGAGGATTCTATGTCGCTATTTACTAGGGCCCTCCTACTGCAGGCAAAGGAGCAGGAAACTCCCACATAGGAACCACGCAGGAGACAGGTGGCTGGAACGCTGATACAGTCCTGTCCCTGAAACCCAAGTACACAGAGCCTGCCTATGACTGAGACTACAGCAGAAAACAGAGACCCTCTTTCCCTTTGTCTTCCAGTCGAGACGAGCTATCAAAGAATAAAAACCAATAGCAGTGTATCGCTAGGGAGAAGCAGGAGAATGCTCAAAGATCCAGACGCACAGGAAAGGTCACAGTCTGAGGAAGACAGAGAAATGTTCACTCTAAGCACGTGGTAACACTAGAAGCATCTGAAGCTAATGGTTAAGGGAAGACAACCACAGCCACATCAAGGCCCAAACTCACAAAACCTCTTCAAGAGAGGGACTTAACTACCTACACTAAGAATATAGTAGAAGAGGAAAACCATTTGTAGGCATTAACACTATTTACCTAATTCTACACTGTTCCAGCCACAACTTCTGGAATTTAGTCACAAATTAGAGATATACAAAATGTCAAGGAAAAGAATTGTTGAGGCGCAAAGATCCACTAGGACTAGACTGAGAGTTGATTCAGTTATTGGAACTATCAGGCAGAGAATTTAAAATGATTATGATCAATACTTACAAAGCTATGATGGGTGAGGCAGGCAACACGAATGACCAGATAGACATTTCAGAAAAAAAAAAAAAAGTAAACTACAAGAAAGAATCAGATGAAAATGTTGGAAATAAAAAATACAGTAACAGAGATGAATAATACCTTCACTGGGCTCATCAGTAGACTGAATATAGTTTTTAAAAATCAGTAAGTTTGAGTATATAGGTCAATGGAAATTGCACGAACATAAATACGAACAGAAAAGATTACCTACGAGCTGTGAAACAACATGAAACGGGATAGCATTATCGCAATTAGAGTTTCAAAAGGAAGAGAGAGAATGAGATAGAAGGAAGGTTTAAAAAAGATCATGGTGAGAAATTTCTAAAAATAAAAGAAGACCTTAAACGACAGACCCAATAAACTTAGTGAATCTCAAATAGAAAAAACAAAATGTCCCTCCCAACAAACCTAGGGGAAAAAACGAATTTCAAATGCCAAAGACCCACAATAAAGAGAAAATCAATCTATGTAAGACAGAAATTTATTTTCTTGGTCCTGAGGCATTGAGTGGTGGCAGCCTGGCGCACTGATCCAGAAGGAGACAGCTGTGCCCTCCGAGGCCTGTGTGCTCTGAGCCTGTTTTGCGAGGGGAAGCCCTAGTGATTTCAGAAATGCTTTGGGGATCAATCTTCCCTTCTCTTAAAGAAAAACATCCATCTGCATTTGCACCTGAAGAGTTCTGTTGAGTAGAATAACAATAATAATAGTTCTTTTAGAATCCAAGAAGTCCAATAGCCTTCTTCATTCTGTCCCCTCTCCATCCCCTTTAGTCCAAATTTGCAACGTTACCACTGGCATTACCCTACAATTGCTTTATCAAGTGATAGTCCAGTCATACCCTTGGTGTTCGCTCCAGAACATGCTTTCTCAGTTTTTGCAACATGGACAGGTGAGAAGTTCCCAGATCTCCACATTTTGGTTCCTTTTTCCTTATCAGCTCCCTCAAGTCATCTGTCCACTGCATTGTGCCATAAGCCACAAGAAGAAACCCGGCCATGGCCTCAACACTTTGCTTAGAAATCTTCTCAGAAAAAATAGGCAAGGCTGTCACTTGCAATTTCAACTTTGCACAAAACACTAGAGCACAGTTCTGCGAAGCCCTTTGCCCGTTTAGAACAAGGATCACTGTTCCTCCAGTTGTCAGCGTTCCTCATTTCCACCTGAGCTCTCACCAGAATGTTGTCCTTATTCCCGCCAACAGTCCCTTCAAGGCATCCTGGACTTCTTCTAACAAAAACGCCTTCCAGCTTCCAAGCTCCTCTAGCATTTATCCGTTTTCCAATCCCAGAGATTCCCCTACAGTTCTAGGGACTTGTTACAGCACCACACCACATCTCGGTACCAAGATGTGCCTTAGCTCAGCCTGCCGGAACAAAATACCACAGACTGGGCGGCTGCAACACTGAGATTTAGTTTTTCACAGTTCTGGAGGCTGGAAGTCTAAGGAGGAAGCTGCCAACAGGTTTGGTTTTTCCTGAGACTTCCGTTGGCTCGTAGATGGACACTTCTTGCGGTGTCCTCCCACGCTGTTTGTTCCATGTACGTCCATCGCTGGTACCTCTCCTTCTTCTCATGCGGACACCAGTCATGTTGGGGTAAAGCCCCACCCTTAGGACCTCATTACTCCTAACGACCTCCTTAAAGACCCTGTCTCCTACTGCAGGCACCTTGGAGGCTAGGACTTCAACCTATGAATTTTGTGGGAACACTCAGTCCAGAACACTAACTGGTCTCAAAACTGACTAGAAAGCTCCGGTAATGAGGACAGTGTGGTAAAAGCAAAAGGGTAGACACATAGATCGCTGAAATAAAATAAAGAGATCAGAAAAGACCCATATGGCTCTGGTTAAATGATCTTAGACAAAAGTGCCGAGGCTACCCTGTGGTGAATGTCATCTCTTTAACAAATAAATGGTGCTGGACCAATTAGCAATCCATGTGTACAAAAATGAACCTTGCACTATACACCAAAATTAATTCAAAATACTTCATAGGCCTAAACTCAAAACCCAGGATATAAAATCTCTAGAAAGAACACAGGAAAAAAATTTTGTCACCTTAAGCTAGGCAAAAAATATACATGACATAAAGAGCACAATTACAGAAAAGTAAAAATTGACAAATTGAATTTCATTTAAATAAAAAAATCCTTCTGCTTTCCAAAACTAATAATAAAATAAAAATGCAAGCCTGTTGGTTTGTAGTCTGGCCCCACGTATGGAGGCAAGGAGAAAGCAAAGAGGCAGACCACTCCAGGTTGGTAGGTGGCAGGTTTGACAAGCAAGGGAACTTACTTACAAGGCTGGTCTTCAAGGACTACCAACCAGTAGATCTCCGCACACGTTCGCCAGAATCTTAAAACTCTATACAGAGGCTTTACCTGGGTTCAGTCACATATGCTGTCCAGAGGGTCTAAACAACACATCACCATCCCAAGGTTGCATCCTTGTGGAAGCTTCCAGGAAGCCCAGAAGGCAAGTGAATACGTTCCAGAAACAGGTGAGGGGCTGAGGAGCCTCCAGGGGCCCAGATCTGGCTCACCAGCAGCCACATCCTCTTGATGACCTCTTCCAACAAAGCCACAGATTAGAATAAAACATTTGATGAACACATATCTGCTATGTGCTACATAAAGACTAAATAATAAGAAGACTATTTAATTTTTTAGGGGGCACCTGGCTGACTGAGGAGGTAGACCATGTGACTCTTGGTCTCAGGGTCATGAGTTTGAGCCCCATCATGGGCATAGAAATTACTTTTAAAAAGAAGACAATCAAAAAAATAAAATAATAAAATAAAATAAATAATAAATAATAAATAAATAAATAAATAAATAATACATAATAAATAAATAAATAAAATAAAAAGAAGACCATAATTTTTTAAATGGGCAAAAACTTGAACAGACAGTTCAATCAAAGGTGGTATCAAAATGGCAAATAAACACATGAAGTGAAATCCGTGTTCAATACCGTAGTCATTAGGGATATCCAAATTTAAACCAAAATGAGATATCACTACATAGATGTGATGTATTAAACCACAATAGAAACCTGACAATACCAATGTGATGATGAGGACATGGAACAACGAGAACGCTCACATATTTGCCAAGTGGAATGCAATATAGCACAATCATTTTGGGAAGAAGTGGAGCAGTTTCTTTTAAAGTTAAATATACATTGACCGTGCAACTAAGCATCTCCACTCTTAGGCTTTTTTAAAGAATATTTGTTTTTAGAGCACTTTTACATTCACAACAAAATCAAGAGATACACTACAGAGATTGTACACGTACCTCACAACTAGAAAAAAAAGACTACTGGTACATGTAACCACATCAACGTCTCAAAAGCATTACGCTAGATGAAAGAAGCCAGACTCAAAACCTGGTAAAATTCCAGAGTGTGATCTTAGGGGATAAGGTAAAATTGTAAGAAAAGAAATCAGTGGTCGGTAGAGGCTGTGAGCATTAGAGTCAGGAGGAATGATTACAACGGAATATACAGGAACTTGAGGGGTGACGGAAGCATTCTTTATCTTGACTGTTGTGGTTACATGCCCACCAAAAAAACCTCATAGAACTATGCACTGAAACTTTTAAAAAGAAGACAATCAAAAAAATAATAATAATAAAGTAAATAAATAAAATAAAATAAAGACAATCTAGTTTTTTAAATGTTATATGTAGATTTTATGTGTTATTTTTTTTTAATAAACCTCACTGTAAAGGAGGAATTTCACAATGAATTTTTTCATCCAGGTAATAACCACAGTTAATAAATTGGCTACTTCCTTTTTTTTAAGATTTTATCTATTCATTTGAAACAGTGAGAAATACAGAGAGAGAGAGAGAGAGAGAGAGAGAGAGAGAGGACAGCAGGGGGGCGAGGCAGAGGGAGAAGGAGAAGCAGACTCCCCAGGACCAAGATCATGACCTGAGCCAAAGGCAGACACTTAACCATCTGGGCCGCCCAGGCGCCTCTGGCTATATCCTTTTATTTGTATTCAGCCCTTCACACTAGACTGAGAACACTTTCTCATCTTTTAAATCACCTTCCAAAATGCTACTTTTTAAAAATTAAATAGCATCAAATTTCATGTTATGAGGGAAAAAAGTAATGAAAAATTTTTTGTTAATTATTAAATGATATAATATATGAAAAGTTTAAGAATCCAACTGCTATACAAATTTTAGTTATTCATCTGTTCATTTTTTTTTTCACTCATTCAGCAAACACATATGGAGCATCACTGATAGAAAAGAAAATGAAATAGAAACTCACGCTCTCAAAGATGTAACAGTAGTGAGGGCACAACCAATCCAACAACTAATTACAGTCCTGGAGACATATGTTATAACGGAGGTATAAAAAATGCAATTATTTATAATATTATTCATAAATTACTATGAGACTATCATGGTGAGTCATTTTATACATTTAATCACCATTATGTTTAATTGTTTTTTAAATTTGCATTTATATGCCTACGTTAATGGGATTTTCCTTGGTCATGGTGATTCTGGTCACTCTTGCCTTGAAAATGTCCCTTTCAAACTTATGATGTGCAACTTAAACATTCACATGTCATTCGTTACTTTTTTTTCATGTGTCAGTTTTGGGCCACAACTCTTTCAAATAAAAATTCTTGCTCCTGAGGAGGTTTGCCCTGTGGTTCGAAGCCAAGGTGACCATGAACGAAAGGACACAACCCTTGGTAGGGCCTTTCCATTTCCATCAAAGATCAAGTCTTTTGCCCAATAGTCCTAAGTTTTAATTTGTGGTATAGAAACTATATTTTATTTTATGCTTTTACCATGCAGTTAAGTGCTGTCTAGAGCAGTATATTATATCCAAATACATCCCCAACACACACACACACACACACACAGAGAGTTCATCCATTCCTCTAAATGGTCTAAATCTCATCTCCAAATGAAGCTGTTTTAGAAAAGGTAGAAAAGGCGCTGTGCTCAGACTACCTTGTTTGGGGGTCCTCAGAATTTCACTGGGGAGTCCTCATCTAACTTGGCTCTGCTTCCTCAGCTGCCATGCAAAATATTTTAAGAACCAAATGGATGCTGAAGCATAGATTACCATCAAGTATTCTAAGGAACCTACTTATATGGTCATCGAGGGCTGCCGTAACAAAATACCACAGATTGAGTGGCTTCAACAACAGAAACTTATTTTTTCACAGCCCCGGAGGCTACAAATCCAAGAAAAAAGTGTCTGCAGATTTGGTTTCTTCTGAGGCCTCTTTCCTAGGTTTGTAGACGGCCGTCTCCTTACTATGTCCTCACGGGATCTCTCCGGTTCATGGGCATGTCCGGGTCCTTATAGCCTATTCCTTTAAGTACACTGGTCATATCAGATTGAGGTTTACTAATTTGACCTTTAATCTTAATTTGAAGGCCCTTGTTCCACATGAATTCACATTCAGAATTACTGGGGGTTAAGACTTCAGTCCATGAACTTTGAGGGGGCACAGTTAGGTCCATCACCAGCTATGACATGTATCAGAGAGATGCCACTGAAAAAAAAATTCACTATACACTCAAATAAAATGTATTACCGATTTCACATAAAGCGATGTGTTATTATCTGAGGGAGTGGTAGATTTTCTTAGAAACTGTGAATCATGGAACTGATCATGTTTTGCATTTTGCTTTGACCAACAGGAATTCTAGGCTCAATTTAAGTAAATGTATTTTATTTGTTCTATGGTCTCTACTTAAATTTCAACTTTCCCCAGATTTTGCTCAACTCATTTTACCTACGTTGTCGGAATCTTGATCCTTATCATTATTTTCTCCATTTTATCATTGACAGTATGCAATACGACATCCTGGGGAGCCAGATTAAATTAATAAATGGTTGGTACTTATCAGCAGACCTTAAAAATGCCTAACATCTAAGTGACCACAGGTGCCTACATCTGATTTGTCTTAGTGGTGACAACCCCACCCCCCACCCCTACCCCGGGCTGTACTCCATGGCGTGTCTAATGAAAGCAGCATTTCTGTGGTTCGGTTGTCTCCTCTACTCTAGAAGATATGTATGCTGTTTAGGTCACAAATTCTTCTGAAAGTCTGAAAAAAAAAAAGTTATAAAACCTATTCTCCATCAAGAGATAGCACAGTGTATATGCAGCTTAGGAACATAGATCCTAGAGCCAGACTTCTGGGTTCAAATGCTGGCTTGACCCCTCAGTTGTCGAGACGCCCTAGGCAAGTTATATAAAATCTTTGTATGTCATTTTTCTCATCTGTAATAGGAAGATAATGGGAACATTGCCATCCTAGGGCTGTCACGAGGACAAAGGGAGTAAAAACTCATAAAATGGCTAGAAGAGCTCTAAGCAAATAGGAGCAGTTCAATCAGTGTTAAGTCTCCCCATCCCAGAAAAATATGCTCCAAAATTTGTTAATCATTTCAGTTTTCTCAGTCACCCAGAATCTCCCCACTCTCACCATGCCATCCTGGGGACCCATGAACCCCAGTTCATAACTCCTGCTCCATATGTTTTTATCACGAACAGTAGTTATAATTTCACTCATAAACACAGGGTTTCCATTTTTGCTTCAGGATTTGTTGAGCAAGCACAGAGCATTTAACAGAGACGTGCCACAGCAGGACGATGCTGTTTGGGGGTTTATTTTACTTTCTTAAAAAAGAAGTCAAAGGAATAAATCATTAGTCCAAATGGCATTGGACCATAGAGTGCCATTTGGCCATGTTGTCTGTTTTTTTCTGGGAAATGACATCAAGTCACACGGTCGTCTTTCATCTTGTTCTTTCACAAACATTTGGTGAGCATCTCCTTTGGAAAGGCGTCAGCTAAAGAGAGAGGGAGAAGTAAAGTGTTGGGTTTTTCCAAGTTAAGATTCAATGTGATTTGTGACCGGGTCAATGAAACCACAGAAATCGGTATTGATTATGAAAACAATCAAAAGGATGGATTAATTGTTCTTTGTGCTGGTTTCCCTGACAGGTATAGACCATCTCAGCGTCAGATTTCCAACTATAATTTATAGTAGCATAAACTCTCTATCCTTTCACTCACCCAAAGATTGTTAAAGATAATATTTACATACTTTTTGTGCGTGTCATTACACAAAATGAATGGGAATATAAGAAATACTAAACGATATCCAGTCTGTTATTGTTAAAATAAGATTGTTTTGAGTAATATTCCATTGTATACATAAACCACATCTTCTTTATCCATTCATCTTTCCATTAGAAACGACAAATACCCACCATTTGCTTCCACGTGGATGGACCTAGAGGGTATGATGCTGAGTGAGATAAGTCAATCGGAGAAGGACAAACATTAGATGGTCTCATTCATTTGGGGAATATAAAAAATAGTGAAAGGGAATAAAGGGGAAAGGAGGAAAAAATGAGTGGGAAATATCAGAAAGGGAGACAGAACATGAAAAACTCCTAACTCTGGGAGATGAACAAGGAGTAGTGGAAGGGGAGGTGGGCGGGGGGTGGGGGTGACTGGGTGACGGGCACTGAGGGGGACACTTGACTGGAGAGCACTGGGTGGTATTCTATATGTGGGCAAATTGAACACCAATAAAAAATAAATTCATAAAAAAATATTTGGGCAAAAAAATAAAATAATAAAATAATAAAATAAAATAAAATAAATAAGATTATTTTTTTATTTTTTTTAATTTTTTATTTATTTATGATAGTCACACAGAGAGAAAGAGAGAGAGGCAGAGACACAGGCAGAGGGAGAAGCAGGCTCCATGCACCGGGAGCCCGATGTGGGATTCGATCCCGGGTCTCCAGGATCGTGCCCTGGGCCAAAGGCAGGCGCCAAACTGCTGCGCCACCCAGGGATCCCAAGATTGTTTTTTTAATACCATTTTTTTCACCATACTCCCACATGACCCACTGATCCACCACAGCCTAAAAAATTGGGAGCTGAATAAAAAATGAATTGGGTGTACTTGATATGAACGGTAAAGAGGGGGAAATCCTTTAAACAGAAGCTTATATTTTGTAATATAAAAGCTCTGCTTTCCTCTATTATTGTGTGCTAAAAGGACTCTCTAGTTTTCAAATAATTTTGCATTAGCTTTGGTTCAGCAGTGATGTTCTTTTCTTTGAAGGAGCTTGCCCACAGCTCTTTAAGCCTTCATGTGTAAATTAAAGAGAATGAAAAATAGCTAGCACGCCGCATCTTAGAGACCTTGACACTCCATCATTATTGCCACAAATGTCCTCATTAAATTTAATTCATTGGTGTTCCTGGTTTAAACTATTTTCTTTTCTCCTGAGAATAAAGGATATGGAATACTTTTTTTCTAAATCCAATTTATTAATAACTGATATCAGTAAAGGGAATCTGTAAAATTAGTTCAGTAGCAGGGCTTTATAGAAACTTCAACAACTATAGAGGAATTTCCTCCATGGGCACAGCCTTAGTCATTCTTGCCTCACCTTGACTCTAGTAAATACAGCATAGTTAGAATGATCTCGTAAAATGTTAAAAATGTATTTGTAATAAAATAAACTCAACAAAGAGGTCAAGTAATTATTCAAACGATGGATGCTATTTCGGTAAATTATATAAAGATCTTGTAATTCCTTTTGATCTGGGGGGAAATGGTAAAGCATCAATCAATGAATTGAGAGAAAAAAATCTACACTGATATTTTCACTGCAATGAATCCTAGAAGAAATTTAACTCAATTGTGAACACACTGAAATTATGCCTTCTGGAAAAAAAAAATAGGTACACATAGGCTAGGATAGTCATTAGCAGAGAGAGAAAGCAAAAGCCGAGAAATAAAAAGGGGCAAAGAGCTGATTCTAAATGGAATAAGGACGAAGGAGAATACGGAGGGAGGATGGCTTCACTGTCACTCTGGGAAGGGATGAGGTATCAGGGCACGGACTCGGTCTACGATTGCAGAAACTGGAAGCTTGACAGAAAAACAACCCAAGTGTCCATCAACCGACTGGATAAACGAAATGCAGAGTATACACACGGGAAGCACTGCTCGCGCGGGACAGGACGGAGGTCCTGAGACACGCCTCAGCGCAAGCGAGGCTCAGCCACGTTCGACCCCATGAAACAAGCCACATATAAAAGAACAGATGCTCTGCAGCCCCACTCCTACCAAGTATCTCCAACAGGCAAATGCTCAGAGACTGAAAGCACACGTGAGGCTCCCGGGGGCTTGGGGCGGGGAGAAGGGGAAGCAATTATTGAATCAGAACAGTTTCTGTGTGGCTTTGTGGAGATTTGAAGTAGGCGGCAGTGATGGTCGTGCAACACTGTGCACGTAATGCCACTGAAATGCACGCTTAAAAGTGTTTAAAATGATGAGACTCCTAACTCTGGGAAACGAACAAGGGGTGGTGGAAAGGGAGGTGGGCGGGGGGTTGGGGTGACAGGGTGACGGGCACTGAGGGCGGCACTTGGTGGGATGAGCACTGGGTGTCATGCTATATGTGGGCAAACTGAACTTTAATAAAAAAAAAATCTTTAAAAAATGATGAATTTTATATCTATTTTAAAAAATAGTTTAAAAAATAGATATATCTTGGGGCCCCTGGGGGGCTCAGCAGTTGAGCATCCACCTTTGGCTCAGGCCATGACCCCGGGATCCCGGGATCGAGCCCCAGGTCGGGCTCCCTGCGTGGAGCCTGCTTCTCCCTCCGCCTGTGTCTCTGCCTCTCTCTCTGGGCCTCTCATGAATAAATAAATAAAATCTTTAAAAATAATAAAATAATAAATACATGTATCTGTCCACTTCCCCTGCCCCCCCCCCCCCCCAGGAGAAGATAGTGTGCATGAAGAACTCAGCACGGAGACAGCGCACGGGCCCGGCACACGGTATATAGTCAATGAACACCGGCTGTTTCTAAAGAAGGAAAAGGTGGGGCCTGGGTGCTCTGGGGGTGAAGCGTCTGACTGTGGCTCAGGCCATGGTCTCCAGGTGCTGGGCTCGAGCCTGCAGCTGGGCTCCCTGCTCAGGGGGGAGTCCGTGGCCCCCTCTCCCTCTGCTTGCCCTCCCCTGCCCAGATGTGCAGATGCACTCGAGCTCTCCCTCTCTCTCTCTCAAATGAATAAATAAAATCTTTTAAATCTAAAGAAAGATAAAGAGATCTTCATCTTTAACAGGCTGGGGCCCACGGGACTGAAGGCTTGAGTTGCAGACACTCGTGTGCTCGAGTGCTCTCCATACTGTCCACCGGGTGGAGCGCAGGGCTTTGCACCAGGGGGCACTTGGCATGTGGGTGGGGGGCCAGGCCAGGGAGCTTGGGCTCATGACCCTGCAGGGGACGGGGGCCAGGCCAGGGAGCTTGGGCTCATGACCCTGCAGGGGACGGGGGCCAGGCCAGGGAGCTTGGGCTCATGACCCTGCAGGGGCCGGGGGCCAGGCCAGGGAGCTTGGGCTCGGTGAGCCTGCAGGGGTCGGGGTCCAGGCCAGGGAGCTTGGGCTCATGACCCTGCAGGGGTCGGGGTCCAGGCCAGGGAGCTTGGGCTCGGTGACCCTGCAGGGGTCGGGGGCCAGGCCAGGGAGCTTGGGCTCGGTGAGCCTGCAGGGGTCAGGGGGCCCAGGTCCCACAGGGCTCCAGCGCGGTACCCGGGCTACAGGGGCCCAGGCCTGCCCCGCAGGTCCCCTTCCTACTAGACAACGTCAAGAATCGGAATCTCCGCGGAGTCATCTGAAGCAGGCGGGCTTCTCCTCCTCCCTTGTAGACAGACCTTGGAGAAAGCAGAGTCACTAAGGGAAGATCTACGCTTTAAGAGCAAACAGGTTGTGTGGAACCGTCCTTTTAAACGGTGACTGTATTGTCTGCTGGAACATAGTGGCTCTTTTTCTTCCCAAAAGTGTGCTAAGCAAACAAATCAGGACCCTTAACAGGCCTCACCAGAGCTGCTGAATAAACCATGAAGACCTAGCACATGAGATAAACAAGCCCAATTAGAAGGAAGGACAAAAAAATGTAAATGCTGTGGATAAAAGAGACACGAGATAAAATCAGGCGACGTGTAGACTACATTTCCTTCTCTCCAGGCCTCAGAACCAAAAGAACACAGCCTCTGTCTCTAGTCCTCTTCATAGAATATTTGAGTTTAATGACAATTATCATACACGCTACATTCGAAAATAAAGAATTCATTCCGAAATTTTATACTTGTAATACATTCTCCTTTTCTATGCCTATGAATGTTTTTACATTCAGAGGCCCAATTTTTAACATGAGAATAAATTTTAATTTGCAATCACTCTAAAAAATATCATTTGACAAAAAGAAATTTGTTTTTACACTCAGATTTTTTGGAGGAGATCATTTCTTTTAGAATTCATTAATTTTTATCAAAACTTACAATTATCATTTATAAAAATTGCACTATAAAAAAAGTACACTCTTCTCTTAAAAGGAAACTATAAATATCTTAGCTTTGCCTAAGAGTGACAGAATGAGCAAAATTATTTTCCTGCTACTTTTTTTAACCCTGCGACTAAGTCAGAAGACAGTGTATATTCTTCAGATATTACCTATTATATTCCCCATCTTTTCCATGATAATTCTATTAATATAATTATTTCACATACTTATAGATTAAATTGATGGTACGAACAGCCTATTATAAATTGCATTCACTTATTTTTTTATAAATATTTATTGTGTATTTTGTCTATGCATCAAAACCAGCATTTAATTGCAACAAGCCCACTAATTACTATAAATACAATATAAATCCTTAAGTAATACAAGTCATGGGCAGCCCCAGGTGGCGCAGCGGTTTGGTGCCTGCCTTCAACCCAGGGTGTGATCCTGGAGACCCGGGATCGAGTCCCACATCGGGCTCCTTGCATGGAGCCTGCTTCTCCCTCTGCCTGTGTCTCTGCCTCTCTCTGTGTGTCTGTGAATAACTAAATAAAATCTTAAAAAAGTAATACAAGTCATCAACAAAGTATTGAAAGCTTTATTTTTACTGTCTCATAGACAATACTCATACTTATTTTTATATAAAAATATATGCTTTTCTCATTATACTGTCATGGTGAACCAACCCAAAACAATGTTTTTCTCAGAATGTCAAGTATGATCTATGGTTCTCATTTATCAAGATCAAACTCACACCATTCATCCGTATTGATAATCTGATATTTCTTTCAACAGCACATGTCTTCGGGGCACATACTGAATGTCAGGCACTGGGGTAGGTACCGGGGTAAAAGCATAATGCAGATGCTCCATGGGCCAACCTGCGTCACCAAGAAACTCACAGGAGTATGAAGAGGATTTCCATCTCTCCCTTCCTCCGCTGCAACCTTCATAATCTGCCTGGAGTGACATCAGTAAAAACCTACAGTACTTTCCAGTGACCCTCGCCTAGCACCTGTCATGCTATGGTTTAGTCCTTGGTACCTGCTGCTGCGTCTCGGACACTGACCATGTGTCAGCCTGTCTCCATGGCAGAATGGGGCCTGATTAAGGTTCTAGATGCTGCTCTGTCTGCCTTATGAGACGTCCCGTACTATCAATAAACCAAGCTGGACATCTCCGCTTCCCACACTTCTCCCAGGTACCTGCCACTTACGTTTTGAGATCCCAGGCTCCGTCAGACCCACCACGCCAGCACGCATTTCCTGACTGTAACCCTTTCGAGTTTGTAACGCCCCCGTATCAGTCAGTCTTTTTCATGGCAACCGGGTGGGAGAAAGAAATGTTTCTCATCTAGTCATCTCCCCCACAGAAGGAAATCCCACCCTGAATAAAAATTCCATCCTGGGTCTGAATAAAAAGCTTTAAGAAGCCCCAAAACATTTTTTTCTCTCCTAAATGTCTTTTATAATTTTTCTAAACAAATGTTAACACTTTCTTTGCAAAATATTACCTTGAACCTTTCCAAATCCAACTTCTTATAGACATGGTAAATAAAAAAGAAGTCAGGTGCCTTCTCCAAGGCTGTAAGTAATGCCAGAGGTAGGATATTTTTTTCTTACTTCTAAGACTGACGTTCCATGATCAAAATCAGACCTGAAAGAAAAGACCAGTTAATGTATTTGCCAACGTTTCTGAGTTCTGTTAACTTGATGGGCAGGACTTTGATCTTTAATGCAGAAAGATTATAAAAAATTACCCTCAATGTATCTAACCAATTATGCTATAGCTGATTATATACCTCAGAGGTGCCTGATTTTTCCTAGGTTGTATGCAAGGTAATATGCTTAACATAGACATTTACCGTATAAGAGAGAAGAGAACAAAAGATGTTTGTATGGAAAATGGTGGTCAAAACAAAACCTGTGTATCTCTCTATATATGCTTTTTATCATTATTTTCTATATAAGCATGATATATATAATATATATGATACACACACAAATATGTAAATGAATATCAAGTAAAAAAATCTTGGATCCTAAGATGTTAAAATAATCAGCATTCCCTAACCAAGCCATCGTTGTGGATTTGCCATAAAATGAAATTATTAATATTAACCTTCTTCACAAATTCACCATTTATAGGGCCCACTGAAGATGGTTTAACAACAAATCTTAAAGAGTCAATACAACCAAGAGGGGGAAAAAATCCTTTCTGGAATACAAGATCTGAATTCTGAACATGTAATGCTGGCAGTAGTATCTGACATCCATATGAAAGAGGTTTTGCCCAAAATATCCAGCTCATGCTGTGACAGTGACAGTGATGTGCACTGTGTAATGTCAGCTCAAGAGGAGAGGCCACAGCAGAGTGAAAAAGACCCCTTTCAACATGCATTTCATGGCCTAGGAAATCACTTAAGAACTTGACTGGAAAGTGACTGAACAATAGGCCAGATGTGACACGTGCTTTTTGGCCATTTAATGAAAAGAATCTAATAGGATGTCTATCCATTTGGTTAAAAGGGCATTTTCATTCATTTTACCATTCTGTGTATCCAAATATTGGCCATGCTTTCTGTATACTCAGTGTAAAATACCCTATTTGTCTAGAAACATCTGTCACAATGTGGAAAAATATCACTTCAGCCACCCTGGTTCTTCTGAAAGGGTGCCATCATGGGAAACAGGCTGGTCAGACACTAAACCAAATAATTAATAAAAGAGTATAGCCATTTAGTCAACAGCAAACGATTGTTACATGTTTTTTTTGTTTTGTTTTGTTTTTGTTTTGTTTTTTTTTCACTATTGCTAGCTGGTGATTATCCATTAGTTCATGGCTGTTCAAATATTATGGCCTAATTTACTACACCAATGGTAGAATCCCTTCCTTGTGACCCACAAGCCCCCATATGGTAGTCACCTGCCACCGTACCTTTAAAGTCCTAGGAGCTCTTCAGTCCTGGTTTATACGGTGAGGTGTATGCTTCTGGCCCAAGACGGTGACTACCTCAACCACTGCAGGAAGCCTTCCTTACCAAGCATCTCAGGGTACTTGTCAAGCTCCTCTCAGCCCCATGAAGTAAGCTAGAAAGATAAGTGACCTCTGCATATTTAGGGGAAATCCTTTATTTTATTTTATGCAATATTTATTGCATGACTAAAACGCTACCACTGGTAAAGCCCCACAGCCATGATTTTGCAATAATACTTTAGACCTAAGAAAATAGTCTCTAAAAGCATTTTGTCATTATGGGTTATAAAAAAATGCTTTTGTGCATCTCTAGTGTAGGTACGTGTACTTCCCCTTATCAAAACCGCTGTCTTCTTCAAGGACATGGTCTTGACCCTATTGTACTACCTCATCCACAAAGCAGGACTCCCCTCGCACGGGTCCACCACCCTCATGACTTTCATGATGAGAAGAGTTTATTAATTCATTTATCGCCCTGTTATCTTTGACATCTTTGACTTCTCTCATTAATGATCTTTTTCATAGATACAGGATGCGGCCACGTTTGGCGGAGCGATCATTTCATGAGCATTGGCTCTTTGCTTTTCCATTTCTCAACAGATGCATGTTAGAAGAAGATGCCAATACCGTGTCACCTCTAGTTCAGATCTGTAGGCAATAAAGCTCGACGTGTGGGAATTTTACAGTCTGGCAGGTAGACTACGCTTCCGTCCCAATAAATCCAGAGGGCTTACCTGGGAGAGCTCTCCAGTCCCTGCGGTTTAACGGGCTTCTCAGAGAAGAAAAAGTGCCTCCCAGCAGCGCCATCACCAGCTGGCATCCCCACCGTGGGTTTCTCCTCCTACTTCCCCGCAGCCACCACGCAATACCTGGACATCATTTTGAGACAGCCTCTTGTGAGAAATGGGGTAGGGGCTTCTGTCGTAGAAGACATCAGCCACAAATCTGGACAATTTGCTTCTCCATGAGTGAGAAGATTAGCAGGTATACCTTGGAATTGAAGAGAAGTGGCCAAACTTCTGGCTGAAATTATTGCTTGACTAACTTACCTAAATCATCTAGATTTTAACTAACACTAACTTACTTGCCTTTTCACTCTTGGCAAGGAAAAAGAACAAACACTAATTCAAGTCACATCTTTTCTTAGCAGTTTGCAATTTAATTAATTTAATTAAGATAAATTAGTTTTAAATTTGGAGTTAGAGTATTGAAGGCCACCTTCTTAGTCATTTGTGTCTCCTTGGTGCTTATCGCCTTCTGCTGCCCTGCCACACACCCAAGGCGGGACCTTTCTTGGGGGGAATACTTTAAAATGTGAGGTTTGGTCCTGAAAATGATGGGAAAAAAGTATTTCAAAATGTGTTCACACGGATGATTTTTTTATAGATAGGCAAGTAAAACAAGGACGATCGCTTTAATGAAAGTCACTATTGCTCAGAATGCTGTGGTGGGGGAGAACCTCGCCGCCCACCCCCCCACCCCGCCTCCTTTCTCCCCGCACGAAGCAATCAGCCCTTGACCTGCAGTTACCCTTGTCCTCTGCCTGTTGTGTTTTACAAACCACGCCTTCCACTGCTGAGAGCTGCAGTCCTGCCTGCACCCTCAGGAGCGTCCCTTGTTTGGAACTCTAACTCAGCTTGCCCGACGGCAGATCTCCTCAGCCTGGGGACTAGGGAACTCCACAAGCAAGAAGGGCAGAGGGGCCTCCTATCTTCTGGCACTGGCTGAAATGGAAGAAATCCTGGAGGAGCTCCAGTTACCCATGTAATCCTGAGAAACCACACCTTTTAAGGCCTGGAAGGTTAAGAACGTCTGACGTCTCCAGCCAAGATTTTCCTAGGATTAGTTTTATCACAACAGAAATTGCAAAATAGGGTACAATTTTGCAACTCATAGTTGCAGACGCCCTGTAGCCTACATCAAATTCAGTGACGAACTGAATGTCGAGGGCTCCCCCACTGCTCTTGCATACGCTTAGATCAAAGGTGGAATTGTTTAATCTTTCAAAAGGCCCTGGACTCCAAAGATGTCACACATTCCATGATGAAGGGAAAACTCATTCATTCAGCCATCAGCTCATCCATTCATTCTGTGCTGTGCTTCTGTATATGTCAGGCACTCCTTCATACACTCAGGATATAATTTTTTTTAAAAAAGTAAATAAATAAAGCTGTTGCCTCATGGAAACTACATTCTACTGGGAAGAGACAAACTATAAATAAATAAGCATTTATGGAGTAAAGGCAATGAAGAAAGTGAAGGCAGTTAAGGGGATAGGGTGGGAAGTGCCCCCCCCCCTTAGCCTACATGGCCAGGAAGACCCCAGGGAGAAGGTGACATTTCATATGAAGTGACAAGTGACAGAGATCACTCAAGCCTTTGACTCAGATCATATGGTCTTAAGTGGGGACTGAGGACCAGCCAGGCATCCCCCGGACCTCGTTAGAGTGGCCCCCCTCCAGACCTCCTGAGTCAGAACCTGCATGTTAACAATACCCCCAGGTGTACAGTAATGTCTGAAGACGCTTGATGTCATAGGTTAGTAGCCAAGTAGGCCTAGAAAACAGATCTTCTAGCTTCTCGTTTCTTTCTATCCCTATTCTTCATCTCTACATTATATATGCATATTTTTATCCTATAAACAGATCAAAATAAGACTATCTTATTAGGTACTATAAAAATCGAATTTTTTTACGATGGTAAGAAGAAGTTCATCTTTTTCTAAGAGCTGTCATTAGTACTACTGATCCCAGCCCAATTCATTGCATTGTACCCTAAAATTGAATCTGGAGTTTGATAATAGGAGCCAAGCTGCCTTTCATCCTGCACCCTGGAGCTCCACAAAGGGCCGGGTAAGAATCGGCGGTGCCGGAGGACATGGGGAGCACTGAGCCCACTGAGTTCTGCTCAACTCCATCCATATCACACCTGAGCCAGGTGGTACAGCAGCTCCTGTGCCCGGGGGGTGGGGGGGGTGAGTCTGGGAGCCTCTGCCCCTGCCTCAGCCTCCAGCCATCCTTTCCGCATGCAGGGCCCCTGTTCGGCATCCTGACCGACCTCTCTTCATCCATTTTGAAGAACAAATCCTTCTGCTTATAACACACTTAATACTCCTTTCCAGCCCTCGTAGTGCTAGGGCTTCCCACAAGGTGCCAAAGAATTTGAAGTGGAGTGATTCACCTCCGGGCACAAGCCATCACTGAAGAAACACCACTCACTGGTACTTATTACAGTTCCAATTATCACTATATTTATAAAATTGACTCAGACCTTCTGCCAAAGAGCAAAACAGGATTTAACAAAGCTAAAAAAAATGAAATAACAATTATAAAATAATCAAGCTTGCATGCTGATTTATGAAAAACAACAGTGTGTCACAGTTTTTCCTTTTCTTGCTCCATACTTTTGAAGTGATTTCCCAAAATGCTTTCCTCTAGAGTGGCTGTTCTTCAGAAATATGCTAGAGGAGATCTTACCAGCCCATTCTTTCTCTGTACAAGTCTATAGACTTCCATTCCCAATGCACAATGTCAAAACTGCCACAGCGACATGTTGGGGCTACATTCTTATCAGCGGTTTGATGAAATTTCAGATTATTTACCAAATCTTCCAAGTGTTCAATCATGTGGGAAAATGAGTCACTCAAAGCTTCCAATATGAGCAAAGAGGAAGGCAAATCACAGTATTTTGTTTCCTCCAGATATACCAATGCCTTCTTCTGGAGGCATTTTTTAAGGATTTTACATATGTTATACAAACAGTACCTTACAATACTACAATTTCTTTACCTCCCAGAAATTCTAAATGAAGGATTTGTCTGCTATAGTAAGTATTCCAAGAAGAATGAGGAGGAGGAGGAAGAGGTAGAGAAAGAGAGGGAGGGGGAGGAGGAGGAGGAAGAGGATGAAGAGAAAGGAAAGAAGGAAGAAGAAGAAGAAGAAGAAGAAGAAGAAGAAGAAGAAGAAGAAGGAGGAGGAGGAGGAGGAGGAGGAGGAGGAGGAGGAAGAGGAGGAGGAGAAGGAGAAGAAAAAGGAGAAAGAGGAGGAGGAAGGAGAAGAACAAGAAGAAGAAGGAGGAGAAAGAAGAAGGAAGAAGAAGGAGGAAGAAGAAGAAAAGAAGAAGAAGAAGAAGAGGAAGAAGAAGGAGGAGGAGGAGGAGGAAGAGGAGGAGAAGGAGGAGGAGGAAGAGGAGGAGAAGGAAGAGTGGGAGGAGGAAGAGTGGGAAGAGGAAGAGTGGGAGGGGAGGAAGAGGATGAAGAGAAGGAGAAGAAAAGAAGAAGAAGAGAAGAAGAAGAAGAAGAAGAAGAAGAAGAAGAAGAAGAAGAAGAAGAAGAAAGAAGAAGGAGAAGGAGAGGAAGAGGAAGGGGAAGGAGAAGGAGAAGAAGAAGAAGAAGAAAAGAAGAAGAATTAAGAAGGAGGGGCGGAGGAAGAGGGGTAGAAAGCAATAGAAAAAGTCCTGAGGCAGGTGAGGGAATACACGGGAAGATGGAGCGCAAGCGCTGTCCGAGGCGGCAGGCAAAGTCTCCCTCCACCAGACGTGGATTCCCTCAAGCTTCCCCCGCAAGGCGCTCTCCGCAGCTGATGCCCGCTTGCTGGGCTGCAGAGCCTTCGCCGTGACAGAGCCGTGTGCCTCCCTTTAGCAGTCGGGCCTCTGACAATTTGTTCATGGAGACACTTCCTCAGGTGGAGAGCCCTAGACTCCGAGGAGCCCCCCAAGTTGATGTGAACAAGAAAGAATGTCCCTAAATGTCCAGGTCTCCAATTCACCACTGTCTCCGGGAGAATCTGAGACCCCTGTGACTTACAGATGAGGAACAAGCCTGGAACATCTTTAAGACCAAGCTAGCTTCCAGACAGTATCATGTTCTCCATTATTTATTATCAGTATTAATCCTATTACAGCATTTATACTATACGTAATTCCCTAAAGAGGACTTAAAGTATTTTTTAAGAATTCATTTATTTATTCATGAGACACACAGAGAGAGAGAGAGGCAGAGACACAGAGGGAGAAGCAGGCTTCCTGTGAGGAGCCCAGTGTGAGACTCGATCCCGGGACCCCGGGGTCATGCCCTGGGCCAAAGGCAGGTGCTCCACCGCTGAGCCCCCAGGTGCTCCAAGGACTTAAAACATTTACACTGAAACACACTCATAACTCGACTATTAAAAAATGAAGGGGAGAGAGACAGAGCATCCAAAGTAATGGATCTTAAGCTCTAATGAAAATTTGATGGAAGCTATGAATCTTTTCCCTAGAAAAACCTAGATACGAACATTTTGACATGTAAGCTTTAAAAAAATAAAGAAATTCCTCAAAATTCCTGTTTGGAGGGACTAACTGGTTGTGCGCTAGGACAACAGGTTGCAAACTCAGCTGCCCAGGACACAGGCGAGGAGAGCAAGCGAGCGGCTGGGAGGAACATGGGAACAGCAGGAGCTCGAGGGGAGCGGGACCTGAGCCTCATCTACGCGGACCGCGGCTCGGCAGCCCGGCCCGGCTTCTACCACCGGGGGGCAACGTGGCCCCCACACTGCTGCCCCGGCTCTCAACTTGCCAAGAGAAAACCCAAGTCTGGATTTCTCAAATTCTCAAAGCCTAGGTTTCAGCAACTAATTCCAACTTGTTTCAAACTCCTTGCAGGAAGGAAAGAAGCAAACAATTAAGAGAGGAGCCACAACTGTAGCTGAATGGCAAGTGCCGGAAGACTCTTCTGTGTTATTTGAAAAGACACGTATGTCGTTCTGATAAGAAGTTGTCGCTAGAAAAGGCTGGCATTTTCCCTGAGAAAGTGAAGTACCTCAAGTGTCCTCGCCACTTTACCTTTCCAGGATGGAAACTACAGGAGTGTCTCAAGGCGAGGCCTCGACTCTCCTAAGGAAGCAGCTCTGCACCCACTGGAGCCTGTGACCACTTGCATCATTAAAGCCACAGCTTTCCATTAGACAGAAAAGAAATGTGGCCTAAAATTCCCCAGGGTAGCAGCTACAAATCAGTGGCTTCAACCTTTAAAAGGTCTTCGCGTGGCTACTACAGCACATTTGTTCTGGAACGCTCTCCGGGCTCATTGGTCGGCCGAGATCAGCTAGCTGCAAGACGTTCCCTCGGATGACTCTGGGAATTGGACCGTGAAATGGAGTTATCTGGAATTGTCCTTGCAGGTGATGAAGAGCATCTGCATAAAACAGTCATTTTGTTTCCATCACTGAAGGAGCACCAAGGATCTCAGGCTGCTCGACCCGAGGCAGATTGCTCGGTGCACCAGATACTCCGCAGAACGTCCGCTGCTGCCCCCTTGACAACTAGGGACACTTGGCGGCATCGATCAAACCATCGAAGGGCGCCCAGAAAGGCAGCAGAGCAGAGCCTCAATCCTGCCCGAAATTCATCGATACAGACACAAGGTAAACCATGGGAAGCGCCTTCGTATGACCCGGTGGATGCCTGCCCTCGACTGTCACTGCGCCACCAGAAGACAGGAAATTGAAAGATAAACTTGTGTAGCCCAGAAACGTCTCCCCGTCCTACGGGCACGGTCCCCTGCTGCGGATGGGCATTTATCCGGCCGCGAAGCATTTAAACTCATTTTCCTGGCCCCTCTGGAAACTCTGTAAGCTGCTTATTGCCGTATAATGTGCCCATCTGGGGGCCTGGGGGGCTCAGGGGTTGAGCGTCTGCCTTGGGCCCAGGGCGTGACCCCGGGGTCCCAGGATCGAGTCCCTCATCGGACTCCCTGTGAGGAGCCTGCTTCTCCCTCTGGGTGTGTCTCTGCCCCTCTCTCTCTCTTTCTCTTTGTGTCTCTCATGAATAAATAAATAAAATCTTTAAAAAATAATAATAATGTGCCCATTTTGTTTAAGCTGCTTAGAGTCAGATGCATTCCAGCAACTTTGAGTTCTAACTGATAAAATACCTGTGCCTCAATGGAGAGGACTTAGCTTCTGTTTTACAGGATGGGAATGTTGCACTCCAGGCACGTGGGCTCCCGGCCCCTCTAGGGTCCCTCCCCCAGCGTGGCATGGAGGCAGCAAAGCACCCAACCAGGAAGGAATCTGTAGTTGCATCAGCAACCAGTTTGTTTGACTAGTTGCCATTGACTGGTAGGCCCAGCTCAGTGCTTCGACTCTCTCAGGAAGACCTAAAAAATTTTGCACACAATTCTGGCTGAAGGGAGAGGCAATGGCCAGATTGAATTTCCTGCTAGGTAAGCAAGAGAAGAGCTCTTAGTTAAGTTTACATTGATTGTCTTCAAAAATAGGAAATGTTATTGATCGTACCCCTGACTTTATTGAGCAAAGTTCTTATCCCTAACAACAATGATAATTATTGTAATCCTAACAAACTTAACAACATTGATATATAGCACATTTTGACTTATGCAGCACTTTCACTTATTTATATGATCCAGACAGCAATCGGCCCACATTAGTATCAGCATTCCTACAAGACACACAACACTTTTCATCTATATTTACTAGATGATCAACAACCATGAAGTATGATGATCAAAAAGAGATTCAAATTAAGAAAACACAAGGAACAGCTTATTGAGCATCAGGTTAAAGTAGAAATAATGAGCTAAGAGATCTTACTAAAGAGGAATGTAAAAAATCAAATATATTTTCCAAACTCGGGATTCCTGCAATATTAAGAACTAAGGAATAGTTTCCATTTGTTACCTCACATGCAAAATTTACAATCTCTTACTATGAATAGTATTCTCTCAGAGGAACCTACTGTTTTGCAAATCTTGTCAGTATTACTGGAGTGAGCTCAATGCTCCTCGGAATTCTGATTTAAGTAGTAAGAGTATCTTCCTCAGATATGGACCCAGATTCTCACATTAACCTAGAGGCATCTATCTGAATGAGAGAGGAAAACCATTTTAGGGAATGAAAGCATTTTTCTATTGGATCTCAGTGATTTGCTCAGTCCAGTCCAAATCAAAATGAGTCGACGTCATAGAACACCACACTGAGGTCGGCAAATGTCTTTTCAAATTATATTTTAAAAATTTAATTAAAATATGCATTTTGGAAAGGCAATTTTGTTTATTCAACCAACGTTTACCAAGGTCTCACTATTTGGCAGGCATTGCCCTTGAACACACACACACGCCCCACATGGTGATGGATCCTAAAAGTAAGACAGGTAAAGGACTTGGTAGAAACAGCTGGGAGGACTTCTATGCTAGGGAGGGTGCAGATGATCAGGAAAGACCACTCTGGCCTCACAGATGAGAGATTTGATCAGGGATCTGGGTCAAGTGAAGGCATAAATCATAAAGGTATGTCAGAAGAAAGGAGGTAAACTAAGAGAAGAAACCACATAGGCTGTGGGATGGCTTTGAAGGTCACCAAAAAATGAAAGGATAAGCCTCGGGGGGATCTTGAACTGAGCGAGTACGTGGGATGATTTGTATATTAAAGCATCAGTCAGGCAACAGAGAGAGTAACAGACATAGGGGGCAAAAGGCCAGTCAGAGGCTCCTGCAGTAATTAAAGAAAAAAGTGACAATTGCTTGGAAGAATGCGGTGGTGCTGGAAGCAGAGCTCACGGGTGGGTTTCCAAAGAGAGAATAAGTTCCTCCTCGATTGGATGTGAGTGTGGAAAAGAAAGAGGAGGCCAATGTTTTGGCTGAAGCACCGGCAAGCGGGCTGGAGTTGCTACTCTCTGAGTCAGGGCACCCCATCGTAGAATCAGGGGCAGAAATAAAAAAAAAAATTCACATTGGACACGTTATGTTTGAAGAGCATATTAAATATCCAAGAGCGGTGTCAGAGGGTAACTGTACGCACTCGTCTAGCCCTGGGTAGCGAGGTCACGGTTGGCGCTGCCACTCTGAGCACTGTGGCATTTACGTGGCACTTGAAACCGTGGGAGCAGGCAAGAAACCCTAGGCCCTAGGTCTTGGCAGAACATGAAAGAAGACCCAAAGCACGGAGCCCTGTGACACTCCATCGTTCAGAGTCTGCAAAGATAGGAGGACTCAAAATAGGTATAATTGTCACCCCTGGAACAGGAAAACATGGCAATGGGGCAGAACTAATATATAAAACTATGTTTCAGGCCAAGTTCTAGAAATAAAAAATGACTTATATAGACTATACGTGTAATATACTATCTACCTGGGGAGATTTGCCAACAGCCATCAACCCTGAGACCTAGTGTATGAGGCCTCTTAGACTTCCACCATGAGGAAAACGCCTCTGGCTCTACAGGAAGAAACGAGCACTTGCTAAAGCAAGTTAGGCTTGGGGCGGCCGCGTGTCCAGTCAGCTGAGGATCCAACGTGCGGTTTCGGCTCAGGTTGCGAGTTGGGGTTAGGGCAGGATGGTCCGGCACCGTGATAAGTAAGTTACCCGAGGAAACAGAGGACAGCAGCCAGCCCGCACAGATACTGCCCACTTCATGGTGGTGATCAGTGAGATGATGGTGCAAGGAAGTGTGGGAAGCAGAGCCTTCTCCATAAAAGTCTTGCTGGATCTAATTGGATATCCATCTGCTAAATGCGCTCAAAACCTCTCTACACCATCATCTCCCACCTACCATCACAGACAAGAGTTATCTCCAGATGGATCACGGATATAAGTGTAGATGGTAAAAGGACAAGGTTTCCAGAGGGAAGTAGCTTCCTGATGGTGAAGCAGACAAAATGTCCTCAAACGGAACACAAGAGTCACTAGTCATGAAAGGAAAAAAAAGAAGAGGAAAATGATCTATATTCAAATGAAGACCACTTGTTCATCGAAAGGCACTAGTAAGAGGTGAAAAACAACCAGGGAAGGAAAAAAATATTTACGATCTACATAATCAACAAAGAGTCTGTGTTCTGGAGGTCTGAAAAATGCCTACAAATCCATGAGAGAAAGACAGATAGTTCAATAGAAACACCAAAAAAAAGCGAGCAGACATGAAAGAGGAAAATACGTCTTTGGCCGAAGAGGCAAATAAATACACGCAAAGACAGGCAATCTTTTCCTCCTACAAATGCAAATTAAAACGATGATGTGATATGGTCCTAACGGCCCCAATGAAACACCCAATGCTGTTGAGGAATGAGGAGCAAGAAGCTTGTGATTCCAGGACACGGCTCAGCCCCGGGGTGCACGGCCCCTGCAGAGCTCCTGCCGCCGTGCCCCCTCCCTGCCTGCACCACCTCAGGTCCTTGAATGAAGCAGCATGAGGAGAAAAGGCACAGCCGGGAGCCCCCTGGCTGAGGGGCTACCCCCTGAGATCCCTCTAATCGAGGGGTGTTGGGGCCCATGGCCTGCACCGGGAGCGCCGCCCCTGCAAAAGCATTGGCTAATTGGGAGGAAAAAGAGAAAGAAAAATGAAGAAATAACAGCAAAATCTGTGATTATGTCCTTCTGAGGAGACTGAAATTGTGCGCAAAGTGTGACATATGTGAAATACAGATGTGTAAATGAGGCCGGGTGCGGGTTGGGCACACACGTAAGCCTTGGGATCACTGCAGGGGAGTGTCTGTGCCTTGGGGTAGGCTGTTCCCGGAAGGCAAGTGGTGGTTTAAATAGGGAGGGGGAGGGAGAAAGAGGGAGAGGGAGGGGGAGAGAGAAGGAGAGGGAGGGAGAGAAAAAAAGCTCACCTGGCCCAGGCCTGCAGGTGCGGCAGGTCCGCACCCCACCTCAGGGACCCCCAGGGATGCACTGAGCTCACCTGGCCCAGGCCTGCAGCTGGGGATGGGTCCTGCAGAGCCTGCACCCCGCCTCGCAGAACTCCTGGGGGGCCCCTAGTGTCCGTGTTGAGCGCCCCAGGCTCTGATTGGGGCTTGATCAGCAGCGACACCTCTGATACAGTTTTCCTGTTCAGGGCATTAAACATTCATCACTGAACGTCACAATAAAGACTGTTGATTTCTGTTTAATGAATAAATAGGCACCGAGCTTGAGCAAGAAAAGAACCATTTTAAATCCGTTTTCTTCCAGCCATGAAAATGAGCCCGAGTCGTCTGGACTCTTACCCGCCCAGGACATGACTTACGGGGAGAAGGTAAAAGGCGGGAGGCAGGGGAGACCACCCTTGCCCTGCCGAGCAGAGAAAATCATGCCTGCTTTCGTCCCCCTCAGGCCCCCTGCGACCCCACGGTCCCTCCAGGGTGCGCCGGGCTCGAAGAGAAGGTCCAGCGGACAAACTCCAGGTGAGTCACAGCTGGAAAGGCAGCTCCATGCATGCAAAACCCTCCGACGCTTCCCAGTGAGCACCGTATTTTTGCTTTTGTCCTCCAGTAATTTCAAAAATTATTTTTTTTTAAGATTTTATTTATTTACTCATGAGAGACACACAGAGGGAGGCAGAGACGCAGGCAGAGGGAGAAGCAGGCTCCATGCAGGGAGCCTGATGTGGGACTCGATCCCGGGACCCCGGGGTCATGCCCCAGGCCCAAGGCAGATGCTGCACCCCTGGGCCACCCGGGCATCCCTCAAAAATGATTTTAAAAGCAGGGACATAAATGTAGCACACGGTAGAAAAATCTCTTCAGAAAAAAAAAAAATCTAGATGTGTTGTCCTGAGAAATAACTTCTCCTTCCCATATTATAAAACTACAACTTATTAAACGAACAAACTCCATCATAAACATGCGATTAACCCGGAGTAAGTTTTAATTGTAGGACATACAGAAGCGTCCACGGTTTCTTTTGTTCTTCTTTTTCTTTTGATCAGAAAGTATCATCCATTTTATTAAACTGTCAAGGTCACAAATGAACGGAGGTTGTTTCTGGGGCTATGATGGCACGACCATGACGGAGGAACAGCTGCCTCCCTGTTCGGTCCATATATGACTTCTGACCCCCCCAAAACCCAACTACTAACAGCGCCTTGTGGACCAGAAGCCTTACCTGTAACATAAACAATCGACACCTGTTTTGCATGTGCACTGTATGCTGTATTCCTACAAAAATTGTAAGCTGGAGGAAAATATTTTAAAAAATCATAAGGAAGAGAAAATACATTTACAGGACTGTAGTGTAAAAAAAAAAAAAGAAAAGAAAAGAAAAATCCACTTATATATAAGTGGGCCCATGCGGTTCAAACCTGTTGTTTGTCCAAGGGTCAACTGCTCTCTGATTATTTTAAGACAAAGGAGACAATATTGCGATTTCCAGGGTACGTGGGCAACTGCTTTTCCACTCTAAGTTGGATCTTAAATTGCTGAAGAGTTGCACATACATGCATGCCCAGAACTATCTGTCTCTATATATGCAGAGACAGATGAAGGGACGGGGGGGGGGGGGGGGGGGGGGGTCCTGTGTGTACGTGTCCTGCTAGAAAACAAAAACAAAAAAAACAAAAACCAGGGGTTGACCACAGTTTCCACCTAGTCCCGGAGTCGGAGAGGAACCCGGGCAGGGCTTCTGGAACTTCCAGGTGCAGGGCGACCATGAGGGGCTGGGCTAAGTGCGGGCTCCCCCTGCTCAGGCCTGCGGGGGAGCAGCCGCGGGGGCCGCCTGGGTCACCGGCCAGGCCCCCCTCTCCGGCCCAGCAACTGCTCCGAGGGGCCCAGGGTGACGGAGGGAGCCTGGCGTCCTCACATTCAGGAGAAGGGGGGTCGCCGCTCAGCACCCACCCAGCGACCCAGCTTCGCTCCCACCCGGCGAGTCAGCCTGTGACCCGGGAGCTCAAGCATGAGCAAAGGGACCCCGTGGCGTGGCCACCTGGGGACAAAGCAGGGTGGGATGGGTCAAAGCCATCGTCCCCAGGACGGCGGCGCCTCCCGATTCCCCGATGGAGAGCGGGTCTCCGGGCCGGGCTGGCCACCTGCTTGCTCCACCACCTGCAGGATGTGCTCGGGGCTTTTACTTCCCCGCCTCGTTTCCCCCAATGAGCCCCACGCCCCGAAGAAATCACCTGAGTGCCTCTGTCGGCCACGCGGTGGGTGCCTCTGCCCCGCCCGGGTGCTGTCCTGGGACCAGGGGGGGCCTCATTTGTATGCCCCGTCCCGCACCCTCACGTGACCCTTGGCTCACAAGAGCTGCTCACGACGCGTGTCCCTGATGCGCCTGCACCTCCGATGATGCACCTCCCTCTCCGATGATGCACCTGCACCTCTGATGATGCACCTGCACCTCCGATGATGCACCTCCCTCTCCGATGATGCACCTGCACCTCCGATGATGCACCTCCCTCTCCGATGATGAACCTCCATCTCTGATGATGCACCTGCATCTCTAATACTCTGGCATTCCTTAGTTTCCAAGCTTGAGTCACTATGAATGCTGCCCTCTCTCAGGAAAAGAAGATTATGCAGTAACCCGGATCCACATCCTTGCTGTGCAGCTGTCTACCCAGGGTGCCCCCCTGTGCTGCAGTGTGTGCCAGGGCAGGAGGCTGTGTCAGAAGCAGGGCAAAGAGATGCTGGGCGGCCCTGGAAGCATCGAACACTAGTTCTCATGCCTCAAAAACCTGCGTGCATCCTGCTGATTTATGGTCTCAATAAGACCCCAACTGGGCCCTCTGGAGCTAATATCCAGAATGTCCAGACCTTGTCCTCTGACCTCTGGTCCTCCCCTGTGGACCACACCTCCCCAGCTCCCGGTCTACAGTGAGCCTTCTCCATGCTCACTCTCTTGCATGTGATGCCCACCCCCCCCCCCGCTGGCCACACCCAGCCCTCCCCATGAGCTGGAACCCACACAGCACCTGCTGGGAAAGGGGACTTCTGATGCAGACGTCCTGTAGGCCCAGTCCTTTCAGCCCCAAAGAAAAGTGGCCTGTGAGCACTATATCCCATTTCCCTGAGTTTCAGACTCTTCCAGATACCCCAAGCACAGAATCCGCCCTTCTGCTATCTTTACTTGACTTTGGACCCAACTTCCTTTCTTTGTCCTTCCACCACCTAAGCCTATTCCTGTCACGCATCACGAATCTCCTGTCACAGCCTTTCGATAACTTAAGTTGTCTTAATGGCCCTTCCTAAACACCCTCTGCAGCACAATCTGTTCGTCTTGGCGCTCACAGGCACCACCAGCTTCTTCGGGTACATTCTGTTCAGAATCCTTCCTGGCACTGTGAGCTCGGCCCGTGACGGAGCTCGATGCCCCGGTGTTCCGTGACGGCCGCCGCAGGAGAGAAGCTGTGTGAGGTACGGGAGGCTGCTCACCCAGACTCCAGGCTGATGATCAGCTCACCCTCGTTCCGGCCCACACGACCTGTGACAGCACCATCGGAACACGCTGGCTCGATTATTCACGTCTAATTTGAGAACCAGCGCAGAGCCGCAGAGAGGCCTAGATCGAGGTGCTGCCAAATGGCTTTGCTCCTTATAATATGATGACAAATCTATACAGCGGGTGCCAGGCCACTGCTAATGCTGCTCTTGGACGGAGTAGCTTTGACGACAATGCAGGCAATAACTTCTCTTCTGTGATCAGTCAAGAGGAGCGTGTACTGAGCCCCCAGCCAACACAGGTGCCCGGCTGACACCGCAGGGCTTACCAACAAGGAGCACACGGGCCTCTCCCAGAGGAGTCTACAGCCACTGCTGTCTTCCAATACCTCCAAGGAACAAAAGGGGATTTTGTAAAGCCATCCTTAATTACCGTGATGAAGTTGGATGATCTTCATTTCTCCCTCTGACATCCCCTATTGATCTTTGCACCGCTATCAAATCGTTCATCTGAGCTGGCTTTCTATCAGCCTTTTGTGTGGTTTCCTCTGTCTTTCCATGCCATGCCAGTCTGGGAAAGGCAGGAACCATAAATGGCTTCCTTGGATGCTCAATCCCTAACCCTCACACAACCCTCTGCTCACAGTAGATGCTCAGTAAACGTGTGACTAAATGCAAGCTCGAAATGTGCTCTGACCACCTTAAAAGAGCTGAAGAGGGTCTATTCCTCTAACATCTCCCCTTATATGTGTAAATAGATAAACATCCACCAATAGAACTTGGAGAATTATATAATACTAGAGCTATAAAAAAAATCTTAGATATCATCTAATCATCCCAGGTCCTTCTTGGTGAAGGAAAAGAAAGCCCCCAAACCCAAAGGAACTTCTCAAGGCAGCAAGGCTCGTCTGTGGCAGAAATCATTAGAACCCAGGTCTTATTTTTTACAATCTAATACTCTCCACACTCACCATCCTATGATCCCTCTGAGCTGATTGCCACTACTGTCTCCATCCTGCTTCACTAACTGGACTCCTAACTCAAAGATGTCCATAAAAGATGCTAAGATTTCTTTCTCATTAGCATCCAGAGCTACAGCCTTATCAGGCACAAATCTTAAGCAGCTCCACCCCAAGTTCCCAAGCATCTTCAAGCTATGAGAGAAGAAAAACTTTTCTTCGATAAGCAAAAGTCTTTGAAAAAAGCTGATCATTCAGACAAAAACCCTGAGCTGGGCCTCACTGCTTGGCATCCCTTACAATGCAGCCCTTTCAATGGTGTTAACGGGGGATGTAGCGTCTTGGCTCATCACTTGTCCAGCCCCGTAGCAATTATAATCAGAGCGGTTGTTATGCCAGGGTCCATAGAGGTGGCAAATGACTCACTAAATTATTTCCTTGGGTCTAGTATGAATCTGATCAATGAGCAGAATTGAGCAGGGGGGATGTTTAGAAGGAGTATCTTGCTTAGAAGACTACTGGTCACAAAGACTATGGAAAATCTAAATGACAGGATAATGATGAGCATCTATCACTGATTCCTCAACCCTGCTCACAGAGTGGAAATTACAAGCGGACTCCTAAAAGTACCAATAGCTGGCCCACTCCACATCATTTAACTCAAAATTTCTAGGGGGCATTACCATCTTTTAAAACCTCCTCGGAGAATCCTAATATGCAGCCAGAGCCGAGAGAGCTGTTACACATTTCTGATTCCTCTATGCTGGTGCCCTAGTCCAGATGTTCTCAATGTCTTTTTTTTTTTTTTTTCCAGCAGCCTGCATGCCAAAGGGCTAGGAAAGTTACTTCTTTTAGAAGAACAAAGCTGGAGGTCCCACAATCCCAGACTTCAAGATATACTAACAGATGTAGTAATCTTGTCAGTATGGTGTTGACGCAAAAATAGACACATAGATCAGTGGAACAGGACAGAGAGTCCAGGAATAAACTCACACCTATGTGGTCAATTAATCTATGGGGAAAAAAGGGACAAAAACATATAATGGAGAAAAGACAGTCTTTCCAATAAGTGATGTTGGGGAAAGTGGACAGCTACTTACAAAAAAAAAAAAAAAAGAAAGAAAGAAAGAAAAAGAAAAAGAAATTGAGCCACTTTCTTACACCAGACACAAAAATAAACTCAAAATGGATTAAAGATCTAACTATGAAATCTGAAACATAAAAATTCCAGAAGTGAGCAGAGGCAGAAAGTTCCCTGACATTGGCCAAAGCAACATTTTTCTAGATAGGTCTCCTGAGGCAAGGGAAACAAAAGCAAAAATAAACCATTGTGACTACACCAAAATAAAAAGCTTCTGCACAGCAAAGGAAACCATCAAGGAAATGTAAAGGCAACCTACTTGATGGAAGATATTTGAAAATGATATATCTGATAAAGGGTTAATATTTAAAAAGACATGAGAACTTACACAACTTGACACCAAAGTCATCGTCATCATCATCATCCAATTTAAAAATGGGATTTTTTTTTAAGATTTACATTTTACAGTTTAAATTTAAACAATTTAAAAATGTTTAAAAAACATGAATAATATTTTTCCAAAGAAGAAATACAGATGTCCAGAAGACACAAGAAAAAGTGATTAGTATCACTAATCATCACAGGAATGCAAATCAAAACCATGATGAGATATCATCTCACACAGTCAGAATGGCTAGTAACAAAAAAGAAGAAATAATGAGCGTTGGCAAAGATGTGGAGAAAAGGGACCCCTGGTGCCCCTCTGGTGGGAATGTGAATCGGTGCAATCACTGTGGAAAAGCAGTTTGGGGGTTCGTCAAAAAATTGAAAATGGGATTATCATAAGAGCCAGCAATTCCACTACTGGGTATTTACCCAAAGAAAACAAAAAAACACTAATTTGAAAACAAACAAACAAACAAAAAAGCTTAGTACAGTATTATTTGCAATAGCCAAGATATGGAAATAACCTAAATAACCAATAGATGAATGGATCCAGATGTGATACACATATGCAATAGAATATTGCACAGCCATACAAAAAAAAAAAAAAAAAAGAATGAGATCTTCCCATTTGCAACAGGATCCATGGATGGACCTGGAGGGTATCATAATAAGTGAAATAAACCAGACAGAGAAAGACAAATACCATATGATTTCACTTACCCTTGGAATCTAGACAAGAAAACAGATGAACGAAGAAACCAAAAGCAAAAATAGGTTCATAAATACAGAGAATAAGCTGGCGGTTGTCAGAGGGAACGGGAGAGGGAGGCAGGGTGGGTAAAATAGGTAACAGGGATTAAGAGGTGTGAACTTTCAGGTATGAAGTAGTCACAGAGATGAGAAGTACAACATATGGAATATAGTCAGTAATATTGTAAAGACGTGTACGGAACGTACTAATGTTATGTGGCGCAGAGGGCGACTCACTTAGCCCTTCCAGGGTGTGTCCTACATAGAAGCTGTGCGATCACCAGGGAACTAACATGCATTTCTTTTTTGTTGTTGTTTGTTATTAAAGTTCAATTTGCCAACATATAGTATAACCCCCAGGGCTCATCCCATCATTGCATTTCAACTACACTTCAATAACGGAATCTTTTTTTTTTAAATAAAGTTACCTCTTTCAGCAACAAGGGCTCCCTAAAGCATGGGTGGGAGCACAGGGGTTGTTTGTGAGGGCGATGGGAGGGGGGTGTCTTGTAGGAAAGCATGTCAGTCTCATCAGGGAGGGAGGGAGGCAAAGAAACGTGGCGCCCCTCCAACCTCCCTGATGGCCATAGACCTTCCCAAGATTTTTCTCTTCCTTCTTGGTAAAATGGAAGCAACATCTAATGCCGTCTCACCTTGCTCCAGGCTGTGGTGCAGAAAAGTATTAAATAAGCCTCCTTGTTTTTCTTGATGCCCTTTCCAGATCGAGTCCGGTCTTATTGCTTTTGGCCAAAGGCTCTTTCAGAATTTACACAGCAAAAGTCTCTGTAATCTGATCTTCCAAGTGAGTTACGGCGTGGGACTGAGCACTTAAGTATGCTAGAGAAAAGAAAATGTAGCATTCTGGAAGCAATGTTTAAAATAAATCATTATTGCCGTATCTAAAATAGCTTTAGTTCTGGTTTTCAAACAGCCATTTCAGAAAGATAACCTCTTAAATGTATTTATGTCTGTATTAGGCAAGAGACAACTAACTTTTCTGAGTGGAATATTGATCTTGAGTAAATATGAGATGAAATCTATTTGAAAAATATCTGAAATGGAACAAGGCATATAAGTGAGGGGAAGAAAATGTATATACATAAGACCTGCTCCATGGAGCCTCCAAATGTAGGCCCATTGGCTGGAGGAAGAAATCAGCTGGTCCTAAAAGTGTGAGTTTGGGAAGAATAATGGTGTCCACAGAGGCTAAGCTCCTATGATCACTTTGGTTTTTTTTTTAATAATAAATTTATTTTTTATTGGTGTTCAATTTGCCAACATACAGAATAATACCCAGTGCTCATCCCGTCAAGTGCCCCCCTCAGTGCCCATCACCCAGTCACCCCCACCCCCCGCTCACCTCCCCTTTCCCCACCCCTAGTTTGTTTCCCAGAGTTAGGAGTCTTCCATGTCCTATGATCACTTTGATTCTCCAGCCCCACCTTTCTTGGGCTCTAGGGGAAAATGCATAAGAAAAGAATATGCCAGTCTCAAAAAAAAAATAATAATAATAATAATAAGTTAAAATTAATCAGCACAACCATGGAAAGTGAACACGCAATTTAGGCATTCTCCTTAATAAAGTAAATCCCTGAACATTTCTCCCTCAATTATCGGTCTTCAACTATCATCTGTCATGGGTTTATGGTGATTTTAAAAGAAAAAAAATAAAGAGACATATATTTCAACTAAGAAAAAGACACACAGGGGCCCCTGGGTGGCTCAGCGGTGGAGCATCTGCCTTCGGCTCAGGGCGTGACCCTAGGGTCCTGGGATCGAGTCCCCTGTCGGGTTCCCTGCGTGGAGCCTGCTTCTCCCCCTGCCTGGTTCTCTGCCTCTCTCTCTCTCTCTGTGTCTCTCTCATGAATAAATAAATAAAATCTTTAAAAGAGAGAGAGAGAGAGAGAGAGAGAAAGACACACCCAAAAGTAAAAAGAAAAACGTAATTTCAATCTGATCAGATCTGCTTCATTTACCTATAGTGCTTTAAGTATTCGGAAGTTACCTTGAGGGGTGGGGAAACAACTATTAACAGCATATTTAACGTATTTAAGGCAAGGAAATGCTCCCCTTAATTCGGAAACATGTTTAGAGCATCTGTGTAGAGACAGGCAGCGTACTTTGAGTCCAGGATGCCCCTTCTGGAAGTCGACGTGGAGCGTCACCGCCTCCGTGAGACCCCAACCCCTGTAGACCAAGTCCGCGCTCTGCGGCTCTCCCCAGCGCCCCACACTTGTCTCTCGCAGCACCTTCCACGCAGTCCCTTTGCCATTCGTTTCGGAACGGAGCAGGGTCCGTCTTCCTCAAGAACGCCAGCCTCCAAAGGGAGGTCCTGGTGCTCTGGTCCCTGACCTACCTGCCGGGAACAGTGCCTGGCACGGGAAACACGCTCGGTAAGCCTCTGTCACATCACTGAACGAGGAAACATCAAGACTCAACTAGGAGATGGAAGGTAATGAGACCGATAAGGCAAGAAAACGGCGATAACTGGTAAGATAAGAGGAAAATGCATGGAGTGGAAGACTGTGTTTTGTTGTTGTTGTTTTAATTTTAAATCACATATCGTTGAATTGTTTCTTCCAGGAGGGACATGGGTCTGTTCTTTGCCTTTCGTTCTCCTAACGATGTCTTCTGAAGGGCAGAAGCCTTTCATTTGGACGAAGTCAGAGTCGGGGCTCAAATCCTGCCCCCTAAGCAGCTGCCGGCGTTTCCACTCACCCGAAGGCCGGGGAGTCCCTGCCAAAATCATAGTCGAGAGCCAATAATCTGAATCTGCGTCGCTGGTCGTCGTCGTCGTGCTGCCTCCTCCGGCCTAGTCTTTAAACCAGAAAGGTAGAGCAAGGTTACCCGTGAGGAGTCACGTCGGGTGCACTCCCGGGGAGCGCAGCACCCTCTCCCAGGTGGGCAGCCCGTCTCAGAAGACACTGTCCCCCCGCCGTGTTACTGACGTTCAGCTCGAGCTCTCCACGGGCTTAATGGTGATAATCCAATAAGGATACGGCTTAGAAAGGAGTTGCTACCTTTGTAGTTCTGCAGACTCCATGCGGACCATAGAAAACCTCTCCCTGGGTGTTTGGCTAATTGCACACTGTCGTCGAGGTTAGCACGTCCCTTTGTTCTCGCGAAATCAGTTGGAATAAGCCATTAACTTTCTATTAGACCAGCATTAGGGGATTCAGTGTGCTGATCCCCGTCTGATAGAAAATTTATATGCAATAAATAATTTAACACTGAAATTTACATTACACAGAAATTTCCTGGTGTGGTATCAGGGATTAATATCTGGAACAAATTATAGGCAAAGGAAAAAAAATCATTTGTACAATATCCGTTCACCAAAGATAAGGTTTAGAAAATCACCGTTAAACCAACAGACCATAAAATGACAATAGGAACTATTAATTCAAAGAAAAAATGATCAACTCTCTTACTTAAACATTGACACAGAATTGCAAGTTACATTTGGAAAATCAGTATGTTTTTTTAGAATTGAAGAAAAGCCTTCAAAAAGGCTTTGTAAAAATCGTTTATTTAAAACCGTTTGCGCCCACCCCGTTAGCAGTTGCCGTCCTAACTTGTGAATGGGAAAAATCACTCTTAGATAAAACGAGAAATTTGGCATCAAAAATAAGCCAAAAAAAAAAAAAAAAGGCGATAATGTGTATCAGAGAAAGTACAAGAATTTCTGATGTTACTAGAAGAGTAAAGCACACGTACCTTTCTAGATTTAGGGGTAGTGTACCTATATATTTTCCTTTCATTTCAAAATATTTCCTTTCCTAATAGCCATCTTGCTAAAAACAGCATCTACAGTCGGAGACAATACGTGATCATGCAAGTGGATTCCCAGAAATGTTTTCCAATCCGTGGTTGCCGTTCGAATGAGAAAATGAGAGGAGGAAGTGCATTATTGCAACATTAAGCAATTAAGGAAATATTATCAAATTAGAGTGTCCAAAGAGTAGTAAAATTTATCATAATAAGCGTTTTCTCCCGGTCTTGTCCAAGCATCATTTATTTAACTCACGGTACTTTTCAAATGACGTCAACATAAGGGTCCTCTGAGCTTTCAGAGAGGGTGTAGACGACCCTCTCTTCTGAGCCGAGAGGTGGGGCCGGGGTCCGTCTTGCCACTCCATGAAGATCGAGGCTGCTTGCCCAGAGCCGGCCCAATTGCTCGCCAAGTCCCAGAAGTCACTCGCCAAGCGGATCCTGGACGAGCCGCACGTAACAGGTGGCAGCAGAGGTTGTGGCGCGGCGGCTGCGGGCCCAGAGCCCGTCACCCACGAGGAACCCAGGACCCGGTCCCGGCGTCACCCGTCCGCGGCGCGAGAGAGCCGTGGGGACGCGGCCTGCATGCATTCCCCCCTCTCCTCCTCCCAGCCCCGGAGCCTCCCAACCAAGTCGGGGGTGAGAGTCTTCGCCCTGGTGGACATCCCCGACTGCAGTGACCGCAGCACCACGGAACCCCCTGTTGTGACTGACACTGCCCTGCCTGGACCCCACCTGCGTGACACATGGCAAAGGACAGCTGAGGCCTGGCTGTGCTTCCCGTCAGTCAGCAGGGGCCATTCCCATCCCGTGGGCCTGGGCCGGGGCCTGCGCCAGGGGAAGACGGCAAAGAGCCGGTGCCACCTGACACCTGCAAGAGAGTCAGTGGCGGGGAAATTTTGGGTGGTGTTTCTGCTTCGGTGAAATAATCGATGCATGTTTTTTTATCGTGGACAGCTGGTGTGAATACACCAGCAAGTACCACCAAGGACGTGGGCTATCACAGGGAGCTAAAGACCTAAGAGTCGGGATGAGCGCTGGGGGTCATACTGTATGTTGGCAAATCGAACTCCAATTAATTAATTAATTAATTACTTTTTTAAGTTATTGGAAGAATAAAAAAATAAAAAGAGTAGGGAGGAAACTTTGAAATATGCGACTAGTGATAGCAATTAACATTCCTGTGGGGTGTACAGTTTGCAACGCACCTTTACCCTTCTTTTGCTGCAAAACAGTGATAAGATTATTACCCACACCACAGGATTGTGGGGAGAATTAAAGCAGTTTAAACTTGCAAAGGATCTGAAACACTACCTGCTACATACAATATTATCATGTATCATGATTTTTTTTTAAGATTTTATTTATTTATTCATGATAGAGAGAGAGAGAGAGGCAGAGACACAGGCAGAGGGAGAAGCAGGCTCCATCCAGGGAGCCCGACGTGGGACTCAATCCCGGGTCTCCAGGATCACACCCCGGGCCGAAGGCAGGTACTAAACCGCCAAGTCTCCCAGGGATCCCCATGTATCATGATTTTGACGTTACTTCTGGCATTATTATTGGTTTTCATACCCCCTGTAACTGTGTGAGCCCGATGTTACATAGGCGAACACTGAAGTTTTCTGACAGATTCTGTAGGGTTTTTGATACGCCACACTATTTTGACAACAGCAATTACTATTATCATCACTAATACAGTTAGCGTTTACTTAGTGTCTTCATTAATCTAGTTATGAAGATTAAACCAACTCGTGTTTTTTACGAGCTAAGGTTTTCGTACACGTCGGTCCCGTTTGCACCCTGCTGCTACGTAGTCTCATCTACGTTTTGGTAACGCAACGACTGGGGCTCCCAGACCCTAAACGGGTTTACCAAAGTCGTGAAATCTAGGGGTTGTTGGGCAGGGGTTTGAACACAAGCCACGTCCCCTAAAAAGCTTACATCCTCAACAATCCTAGCTACTGCCTCCGGGGTTATCACAACCACTCTAGGATTTGCTGGTTTTCCAAATGAGTCACCGATCGGCGCGGGGGTCAGGTGGATGGGCGTCGATGGGCGTCGATGGGCGTCGATGCACCTGCGCTCCCTCTCCAACCCCCGCCTTACAAGGAAGAGACTCCGGGGACCCCACACCAGGCTGCCCGCAGTCACTCGCCATCTTCACGATGCCAGTCCCACCGCTGGGCGTGCGGCTCGGCTGTGCTGGAGGCCGGGGTGCGGAGTGGAGCTAGTCAGCCGCCCCAAGCGGCGCCTCGGGGTCAGGCGCTGCATCCCAGCGGGGCCAGGCAAGGTGGGCCCAGACTTAGCCAAACGCCCCCAGCACACAAAATCCCCCCTTGCTGAGCATCACCCACGTGGACTTCCCCATTACGTGGTCACATCGGCCCCGAGACAACAAGCTGTACCCAGGAGCAGGGATGTAACCCCGGGGGACCAGGCAGGACCGGGTCCGGGTTGCGCAGGACCCGCTGCAGGCCGCAGCGACAACCTCAGCTTAAATGGGCTCCACACCCCCCGGCCGACTGCTGAGCAGACTGTGGGCTACAGACTGGGGCCGGAGGAAGGACCCAGAAGAGCTCTAGGGTTAGGGCCCGCCGTCGGCGTCACCTCCTCCAGTCTGCAAAGGTGGCTCTGGCGCGGGATTGAACCCCTGGCCCTCGATCTGCTGCCCCGTCACTTGATCTTCCCGTCCCAAACTGTCCCCAGATAGGAACCGGGTTCAATGAGAGACTCGTAGCTCTGGGAAAGGAACAAGGGGTGGGGGCAGGGGAGGTGGGGTGGGGGGACAGGGTGGCAGGGGGACGGGCCCTGAGGGCGGCGCTGGACGGGACGAGCACTGGGTGGGACACTGTGTGGGCAAATGCAACTCCAATAAAAATACATGTAAGTCTTAAGATCGCTCCCCCATTCGGGGTGGGTCCCGAGTCAGCAGTGAGAGACTCGCCCGCGGCCTGTCCCAGGCTCGGGTGGCGGAGCCCCCAGTGCTGCATTCGTTCATTCATTTATTTATTTTTAAATATGTATTTATTTATTTATTCAGACAGACAGAGAGAAGCAGAGACACAGGCAGAGGGAGAAGCAGGCTCCATGCAGGGAGCCCGACGTGGACTCGATCCCGGGACTCCAGGATCAGGCCCTGGGCTGAAGGTGGCGCTAAACCACTGAGCCACCCGGGCTGCCCCAGGGCTACATTTAGAAACGCGATCGCTGCCGCCCAAAGGGGTCCAGTTCCTAGGCGCTGGTGCAGGTACGCTGTGGGCCTGATGCCAGGTGCCCCAATGCCAGGTGCCTGATGCCAAGTGCCCCGATGCAAGGTGTCCCGGTGCCAGGTGCCCGATGTCAGGTGCCTCGACTGCCAGGTGCCCCAACGCCAGGTGTCCAATGCCAGGTGCCTGATGCCAGGTGCCCCGACTGCCAGGTGCCCCGGTGCCAGGTGCCTGATGCCAGGTGCCGCAATGCAAGGTGCCCATGCCAGGTGCCCAATGCCAGGTGCCTGATACCTGGTGCCCCGACACCAGGTGCCCGACGCTAGGTGTCCGACGCCAGGTGCTCCAATGCCAGGTGCCCCGACTACCAGGTGCCCCAACACCAGGTGCCCAATGCCAGGTGCCTGATGCCAGGTGCCCCAACTGCCAGGTGCCTGATGCCAGGTGCCGCAATGCAAGGTGCCCCGGTGCAAGGTGCCCCGGTGCCAGGTGCCCTGACGCCAGGTGCTTGATGCCAGATGCAGGCGCCGGGGGGCTCAGGAGGCACAGGTGGGCACGAGCGGGGAGCCCACACCTGCGCAGACATCAGCCTCCAGCCACGTGGGCAGCAGGTCCTTCCTTTGCCCTCAAAAGGCACAACCTGTGGCTTCAGAATTGTCGCCTCCATCACCACTTGTCATCGGGAGCGCCTGGGGCAGCGCTTGGTCCCCAAGTTGGAGTGCAGGCGGGGGTCCCCCCACGCAGTCCGCCGCCCTGGCCACGCTCCAGGCCGTGGCTGTGCAGCTCTCCCCCACCCCCCACCCTACTCACCCCCGCATCCCCCCCTCCCTGATCCAAGGCGCCCGCAGGGCCTGGCCCGCAGCTCCAGGGGGGCCCTCTCCCTCAGGCCGCGGCTCCCGAGATAGATCCCGCAAGCACCCTGGAGGACGTGCTGGGTGAGGCCTCACAGAGGAGCGACGCCACCTGCGCAGGTGCAGGGGCAGGTGCAGGGGCGCCCAGGACAGGGCTGGGACCCACACTCCGGGTGGCTGCGCCCAGCAGCTGCTTGTGCCACGGGCTCTGGTAGGAAACCGTCTTCAACCCCATTTCCTAGCGGAGGGAGGAAGGGGAAGAGGCAGCGTGGTTGCCAAAGGCCACCGAGCCCAGCAGTGGACCGAGGACGCAGCCTCGGCTCTTGGGGCCTCATGTCCTCGTGCCCCATCACAGGCACCTGCCTGGTCGGAGGAGTGGGCTGGGGGTCGCCGGGGACTCAGTGCTCCAGTGTCTGCTCTCAGCCCAGGGCGTGACCCCGGGGTCCCGGGATCGAGTCCTGCATCGGGGTCCCCGCACGGAGCCTGCTTCTCCCTCTGCCTGGGTCTCTGCCTCTCTCATGAATAAATGAATAACATCTTAAAAAAAAAAAAAAAAGGGGGGGGGGAGAGTTGGCTCGTTGAAGGAACTTGGCCAAGGATAGGCCGGACTAGGAGCAGGAACTACAGACTATGTGAGCAGGGACACGACCATGCAGGGCTTTGTACGTTTTTTGCAAACGTTTAAATTCTATCCTTGAAGGGCAATTTGGAGCCTCTTGCGAGTTTTAAGAAGAGCTGTAAAGTGGAACAATTTACATTTTAAAAGACGGGTGAGAATTGAATTGGATCCATCTAAACCGCAGTCTGGAAAGCCGCCCGGATACCTGAAATTCGACCTTATATTTGTTTTCTGTTGCTGCTCTGACGCACGAGCAGCACCTTGGTGCTTAAATAGCACACACTTGGGGCGGCCCGGGTGGCTCAGAGGTTTAGCACCGCCTTTGGCCCAGGGCCTGATCCTGGAGACCCGGGATCGAGTCCCACATCGGGCTCCCTGCATGGAGCCTGCTTCTCACTGTGTCTCTACCTCTCTATGTTGCCCATGAATAAATAAATAAAATATTGAAAGAAAAAAAATAGCACACACTTCTGATCCTGCAGTTCCGCAGGTCAGCATCCCATAGCTCGTTGACCAAAATACACTTCCCTTAATGACCAGTGTTTTCTTAAATATCAAGCTCATGGTTTTTGTTTTTTTTTTTTTTCTTCATTCTACCAATTTAACCGTTTCCCCTTTTGTACACCAAAACATAAACGTGGAAATAGCATGTTCCCTAACACGTGTGACCACCTCCAGAGCTCACTGGGCCAAGGTCAAGACGCGGGGCCCTTTCTGAAGGCTCTAAGAGCAAAACCCTGTCTTTGCCTTTCCCATTTTCCAGAGGTTGCCTGGTTTCCTTGGCTTAGGCCCCGTTCCCTCATCTTCAGACCACCCGGCCAACGGACTCCGACCTGTTCGTCAGACCCCCCCACCCCCCCTTCCACTGTCAATGACCCTGATGATTACACTGGGCCTTAGCCTGATGATCCCGGGTAATCTCCTCTGCAAGCCTACCTTCCCTTCGCCGTGGAACCTCCCACGTTGACAGGTTCCCGGGAGGAGGATGCAGACCTCCTTGGAGGCCCGTTATCTGCCTACCACGCTTTTTAATGACAATCAATAACGGTTGGACTTAATACACTATGGTTTAATCTCACAGTGAGTTTCTTGGCAACCGTTAAAAATAAAAAAGCTTGCAACATCGAGAGATTTACGTGATCAAGTGCTAGTCCACGCGAACTCCCTCATCTGCCGCTCCTGGATGTCTTCCAAGTAGTTAGGTCAGTAAGAAAGGCAGGTAAGGGAATGCTTGCTTTATTTATGCCGATCAGGAAAAGTACCAGGTGACAACAGCAGGCAAGCCAGTGCTCACGACGTCACCGCCCTGGCACCTCTGACCTGAATCCTTGCCCACGGGACCTCTGCACAGACCCTCCCACGTTACTCTAATCGCCCCCCCTCTCTCATAGTCTCCCGAATTCCACGTCTGTTCATCTTCCCATTTACCATATCATTCCCAAAGAGCTTGTTGACCGAAAACTCTTTTCTTAATGACCAGTGTCTTCTTGATGATCAAGCTCTTGGTCCTTTTTTTTTCTTTTTTAATTATTCTACCAATTCAACCCTGTCCCTTTTGTACACCGAAACATAAAAGTTAATATATTCCCTAACACATATGGCCACCTACAGAACAGCCTAGAAAGTCCACTTGCCAAAATATTAATCGACCCATCAATATCTCCCTATTATAATACAATTATCCCCGCTGATGCAGATTATCTCGCCTCTTCATTTGTTGCGTGCGCGCCTAAGTTTTAACTCCCAGTGGGAAGCTCTGTTTCCCCGCATTCCGCATCCCCGACCAATACCCCAAAGTAAAAACCGGGTTGACCCCGTAGCACTTCGAGCCTGACCCCGCAAGGTGAGTGTGCTGGGCGTGGGGGGCAAGTGCTCGTGCACGCGCGCTCAGAGGCACCCCAGCAGGGTACACCCCACATTTCGGTGGGGAACGCAAATGAGGATCTGCTTCTTATACCTTTCCTTCATTTTCAAAATGAATCTGTATATAAGAGGAGAAAAAGTGATCCCCACGTATGAATAACGCTGCATCAAGGCCGAGCCGCCAACGCTCCGCGACCCCTGGGCCACGGGTCACCTGCGCTCTGTCCTCAGATGGGGGAGCAGCACCGGCCTGGCAGGTAAGTAAGAAGCCAGTGCTGACAGCTGATACGATCACCACCCACCGGTGAACGGGATTCCAGCAGCGCCGGAGCTCGGGAAGGGGGGGAGGTCGTCCTTGCCTCATCCACTCTGAGGAAGACTGTACCTCACGACCTCTCTCTCCCCGTGGAATGTTTGCCCACTCATTGAATTCGAAGTTGTAAGGCCAGGGATTGTACACCTGTTTCTTTATTTACATGCCCCACGCGCCTTCCCCCTTGGGTTTCTCAGCCCTTTATTGGACAGTGACCCCAACTGCCCCCCAGCCCTGAAGCCGAGGTGGAGTCCATTGCTCAACGCACAGCCTGCAAAATAATTTTGCGAGCAAAATGCATAGGTGGACGGGCTTTTTGACCTGCCCTCCCCACCTCTCCCTTTTTTCCCCACTATACAGCACTCCCCAAAATTCCTTACTTTCTTTTTTTTTTTTAATTTTTATTTATTTACGATAGTCACACACAGAGAGAGAGAGAGAGGCAGAGACAGAGGCAGAGGGAGAAGCAGGCTCCATGCACCAGGAGCCCGAAATGGGATTCGATCCTGAGTCTCCAGGATCGTGCCCTGGGCTAAAGGCAGGCGCCAAACCGCTGCGCCACCCAGGGATCCCAATTCCTTACTTTCTTAGTTAAAAATTAGGTGCATGGGCTTTCGCATTTTAAGGAGCTCATGGAGACCCTGGAGTGGCAAACGCGCTTGGGCAATAAAACCAGCCAAGTCACGCAGACTGTACAAAGGTGCGTTTACTGACTCTGACATCCAGTTATAAGAATCTTCTTAGCAATCTGGCCTTCATTTTCTGGAATCCTGAAGGTCAGGCTTAGCTCAATAAATCTCATATTCATCTAATATTTTAGCATTTGTCCTAGTTATTTCTACTTTTAAAAAAAAATTGATTCACCTTATTTTTTTGACGTTTCATTTTTTTCAGTCGTACATCTCACACGTGCCAGATTCATTTATTACACAAAAATAATGCCGTGTACCTCCTGCAGGTCAACACTCTTCTAGGCGTTGGGGATAAACAAGACAAACAAATAAGCCAGAGTCCTTGCCCCAAGAGAGCTTACATTTGAAAGGGCAGAGACATAGAATAAAAATATATTCTTTTAAATACATATAGCTTATATCTAGAGAAGTAAAGTGGAAAAAAATAAAGCAGGGAAAAGGCGACAGGAAGAGCCAAAGTTCAGGCTGGCCTGGACCTGGATGGCCACTGATGGGTTAAGAGTGGCTGCACGATTTTCCTAGTTGTGTTGATCCTTAAGTATAAACACATTTACTCTTTTTTTAAAATAATAAATTTATTTTTTATTGGTGTTCAATTTGCCAACATACAGAATAACACCCAGTGCTCATCCCGTCAAGTGCCCCCCTCAGTGCCCGTCACCCAGTCACCCCCACCCCCGCCCACCTCCCCTTCCACCACCCCTCGTTCATTTCCCAGAGTCAAACACATTTACTCTTTACCATTAAAAACTCTAAACAAAAATATATGTCTAAACTCCATTTCCTCAAAACTACTGTCTATTGTCCCTTTCTCTCTTTTCCTTCAAAGCTAGGTTTTATCAAGAAAGGTCCACAGGCCATTGGTGTCCATTTCCTCACTTCCTGTTCAGCCTCAAACCTCTGCAGTGTGACTCTCCCCGCCGCACCAAGGAAGCTGTTCCACCGAGATCATCAGTGACCTCCCAACTACCCAACTGCCCGAACTTCCCTTAAAACCTGTGTCCTTTGTCACCAACCATCCCTTCCTCGTTGAAGTTCTCTCCGCAACTCCCACACATGTTCTCCTACTCCTCCCTTCATGCTGACCTTCTTCTCAGACTTCTTTGCAAGCTTTTCTTTCATCATCCATGTGTCTCTTCACCTGGGTTCTCTGGAAAAGGGAACTGAGGCAAGATTTAATGGGGATCCCTGGGTGGCTCAGCGTTTAGCACCTGCCTTCAGCCCAGGGCATGATCCTGGAGTCCCAGGATCGAGTCCTACGTCGGGCTCCCTGCATGGAGCCTGCTTCTCCCTCTGCCTGTGTCTCTGCCTCTCTGTGTGTGTGTGTCTCTCATGCATAAATAAATAAAATCTTTAAATAAATAAATAAATAAATAAATATGAAGTGTGAGTACTTTATTAGATGATGCAAGCCCAGTCAGAAAGAGAGATGAAAAAAAAAAAAAAAAAAGAAAAGCCTTACTGAGCAATGAAGTTAAAAAATAGTTTGCTCAATAGATGCATTGACTCAGCAAGCTGGACTCCGGGAAGGCCGAGAGAAGAAATCGCCCTCGGAGCAGCGGGCAGGAGGAAGGAAAGAAGAGGACTGACCTGCTTAGCTCCTGACACCTGTTTCCTCTTAGTCAGAGTCCCAGGGGTATTGACTTTCTTGAACGGGCTGATGACGTCATCCAAACTCTTCAGTGCCCCCCAAATGGTCCTTCATCATCTAGTCCATCTTTGACGCTGCGGTCAGCGTCTCCTTTCTCAAACTAGAGCGTTGCTATAAAATCCTTCCAGCGCCCTCAATTTGCCAGCATCAGTGTTACCTGGCGTATGGTCCAGCTCGAGGCCTTTCCCAGCATGCACGTTCTGCCGCGGGCAGCTTTTCCGAGGGTAGATACACCATGGGGACTCAAAGGTCTCACTCTAAGGATCAGCAGATCCAGCCCGATGCTTGCTTATGTCCAGCCTTTGAATAAGAATGATTTTTAGAATTTTAATTGTTGGGGGGAAAGTATATGCAACAGAGACCTAAGCGGCCTGCAGAGCCTGAAGTTATTAATGTCTAGCTTTGTACAGAGAAAGTGTGCCAAGCTACGGTCTCCACACCTTCTTGCTGTGTTACTGGGACAGCTAACAACCAACCAACCTCCCCAAAGACCAAGTGTGGCAAGTCCTCCGGGGACCGGTACTGCTGGGCCTCCCCAGCCTCATCTCACGCTCTCGTCAACCCTGTGCCCTGTGCTCTCATCTCGAATATGCCGCGTCCCTTTGCACCCATGTCTTTGAAAATAGTTCCCAGAATGGAAAAACGGCGGAACTGTTTCCATTCTGTACGGAACTCGCATTCCCCAGCCCACCTTTGTCTGCCTGGGACACTGCTATTTTCTCCGTGAACCCTGGCCTCTCACACCACACCTGAAGCACAGTCTCTTTTATTTCTACCTACAACAGTTTCTCCTCAAATTTGAATTTTTGAGTCCAACTCATACTAATAATAGCTAACGCTTAGCATGTGACAGTTGATTCAGTGTGATTTACATAAATTAAGTCATTCTATAATCACAACAAGCCGTGAGATAAGTACTTCTATTACGCCCTATTTACAGGTGAAAAGAACAAAAACAAAAATAAAAACAAGTACAGGGATGTTAAGTAACTTGCCCAATGTCACAGGAGTCTAAACAAGCCACTCCAGCAACAGAGCTGACACTCAACCACATGCGGTTCTCCTGCTCGGTAGAAGCTCAAAAATAAAATAACAAGGACATTATGAGTAAAGCTGAATTGAGCAACATCTTGGTACTGGATTCTGAAATGGGATTTCTAGTTTCCTCAACGAACCTACATCAGCTACCAGGTAGAGGAGTTTGCAGTAGGACGGGCTCTGAGAGGTGGGCTAAGCTCACCCACAGGCAGGAGAGGAGTAAAAAGTGCAGGCAAAGTAGGAGAAACTGAGACTATGAAGCCAGACGCTCCTGCTCTAGGGCTGGGGTAAACATAGAGTGACCAAGAGAACCCTGCCACGTGCGTGTTTGGCTAATGGGTTAAGCATGGAGACTATTGTAACAACTCTAACTCGTAGGCAGACAGGATCGAAGCCCGTGACGGGACGTCCTCTGTAATATCCCCAGCATTCCTGTTGAATGACCGCAATCGTCGACAATTCACTGTTCCCCAAGGCATCCTACTGCGACTTCAAATGGCTCAAACGATTAGAGAGTTCTTTATATTTTGATGGTATCTGTCCCTCATTTGCTTTCACTCGGTTGTCCCGCTTCTGTCCTGGGGAGACGACGATAAGACATCAGACTGACTCTCCCACACGGGAGAGATGATCAGCCCTAGACTTGTTCAGGCCTAGACGACATGTCTCCAGGTTCTGCGCTGTAGACCGTGGTTTCCTGCCTCTCATTTGTCGGGTCCTGTCCTCCGGGCCTACGCTCTTGGGCCAGAGTCTCTCCCGCTCCCCGGCAGCCCAAACCAGTCTCAGTGTTCTAGTTCCAAGGTCTCCCCAGTGCTGAGGCTAAGACCGTTACCTCCATATGGAAGAAGACAGTACTCTGCTGTTCCCATAACTCAGTCCCATTTCCCAGGAGACGGCCTTACGATACTGTTACTTCACATTAAGCTTCTGGGTAAGAAAAGCCGGAAGTTTGTTTGGTTTTATCTTTTTTGTCCTCCTTTGTTAGTAGCCTCACCATCTGACTGTGGCCTACCCAATCCCTACATGGCCAATATTTCGGCATCTCTTACAAAGAGCATATTTATATAAAAAGCTATGGATGTGGGCCTAGAGGATTTCATTTTCCTGAAGTAGCCCAATATTTCAACCTATGGAAGATCACTGAAGTTTCTGGTTCTGTTATATTGGTCACTTCCGCATCTTCGCTTCTCCATTTGTTTTTAGCACACGGTGAATATGCTAACGAATCCTCCGTCTGCTCATCAACGACCCTGGATGACTTCTTTAGCCAAGTCTGCACCACTCTCTGAGCCTAAAACCCAAGCGACTGCATTTTTTATAAAGATTCCGTAGTAACTCAGACGTCTCACTTTTCAGACTGGCCCACTCCTAATTAGCGTAAATTATTGAGACTCTTCAGAAATCATATCAATGCAGTTTGTCAGCACTCTGTAAAGTGCTTTGCTGTTGCATCTGGCACTGACAGTTGGCAGCAAGTGTACTTCACTTTTAAATGGTCTGGTGACAGTTGATAACTGTCATTCAGTCAGATCCTGATGCAGTCCTGTCTTAACGGGAGGCGTTTTCAAATATGAGGCAATGGAACCAGCCAACAGACTCTTGGATATATCCGGAGGAGGCCCGAACAAATTATTTATCCTGGCTCTTACTCTTGGTATCACTGGGTACATATTAATCCAATGTATACCACTCACTACTATATGATAGATATTTTCAAATTTCAGCTTTCTGTTAATAATACAATCCTTGTATTTGGTGCTGTGACTTTTGCCTCCTCCCAGACAGGCTTCTGCTCATTTTATGGGAAGAGAAGCCTTTTTCACCCCGTACAGACGATATTAAACCTACTTCCACAAAGGTAGTAGAGAAAGAGGGACAATTAGGAGAGGGTTGAAAGAAATAAACATGGTCAGGATTTATGAAAATCTTAGTGGAAAATTGATAGATCAGCTACTGCTATTTGGTATTAGAATCAATAGATTTTTCTAAGCATCATTCATGGCATCTGAGAGGATTTCAAGAAGGCACTGAGGACAATAGATAAATAAGATTTATAACCTGCACTCAAGAGTTTTCCACTCTACTTAAAGAGAGGAGAGATAAGCACTTATTAAGTTAATGACAAATGAAGGAAAACACAAAACATATAACAATATGTGATGTTTGGCACAAAATTAACAGTCAGAGGAGATTCACAGAGGGTTCATGTAAGGAATCGAGGGGCTGGAGGTTGATTAACATCGACAAGATGCAGATGCGAACATTTTTATGGGAAGGAACTACTTGAGCAAGGTTTGGAGGGGGCTGCTTAGCTTCATAAGAGGATAAGCTATGTAAGTGAGGAATGATAGAAACCAATAATTTATGTTCGCTAACATTCCTTCTTCCATCAATAAAGTATTGATTAAAATTGATAATTCATTCAGCTGCAGTGACAAGAAAAGGCCTAGAAAAAGAAATATACTGCCCTCTAAACAGGGAAAAACCCAGTAGACGAGACCAAAGACATACATATAGAAAGGCATGCGAATAGAACTAAAGGTGAGGGGATCCCTGGGGGGCTCAGCGGTTGAGCGTCTGCCTTTGGCCCAGGGCGCGATCCTGGAGACCCGGGATCGAATCCTACGTTGGGCTCCCGGTGCATGGAGCCTGCTGCTCCCTCTGCCTGTGTCTCTGCCTCTCTCTCTCTCTCTGTGACTATCATAAATAAATAAATAAAAATTTAAAAAAAAAGAACTAAAGGTGAGATAATAGTTACATAAAAATCCGTGCATCTGTAAGGAACGTGTGATCTCAGTCGTGGAGCAGTTGGTGTGGTCAACCCACCCGGGGTTGAGTTGTATTTTATGTGTGTGTGTTCCCACACATGTATGTACATATATTTGTGTGTATGTTTTATACCTGAAATATTTACATTTGAACTATTCCCGAGACTGGATTGCGTGATTTCTAATTTTAAATTCCTTGAAATCAGGCCCTTGTAACATGATTGTCGCTTCCTTGTCTTTTTCTTAAGAACGAAAAATTTATCCTCACTTTTCTTTTGCACTGAGTTCCTATGAATCCTTTGTTTCACAGAAAATACATTACAGGTTGGGACCCTTTATGTTCTGTGTTTCAAGAATACTAATTATTATTCAAGGGTCTCTTTAACATTCTGTATAATGAAGAATAGTATTACTCTTTAATCATTGCTTGATGGATTACAATCAGCGTGTCTAGACAACACGAGTTCATGTTTTTCTCCCAAGAAAATTAACAAGCAACAATTATGCAGCTTGTCCACTTCTTTTGCAAGGGAAGCTTCAGGAGCTTTGGTAACTCAGGCTCTCGGAAGATGACAAATTGATCAATAATAGTCTTCCGGCTTTAAATGGCTTCAAGGTACCCTCTGCGTGTATACACCTACTACTACCAAGAGGTACCTTAGATTTCTTTCAGCCTTTAATATATTTCTACTGATAGGAAGAATATTTGGCATGTAAGCATGTGGAGAATAAGTTACTCTCCACGTGAATAAGTTATTCTCTACATCCAAATGAACTGTTCCTTTCATATATTGTTTTGTTCCTAGCTCTTACCTTCGGTAATTTAAGGCAAACCAATGAAATCATTGAAAAAAGGGAGTAAATGAATCTTATCTATACTGACAAAATTATATGGGATCTAAAAGGCAAATCAATAACTCCTTCTCTTTTCTTCCCATTTGATTATTAAGATGTATTTCTTTGTTAGACAGCGGGTGGTAATTGTTTGTTCTCCCTCATATCTGAAGTCTCTCCACAATTGCAAAATCTAAGAGTAGACACAACCATATAAGCAAAAAAAAAAATCGCAATCCAATGCAGTAGAAGCCACAACCAAAGCGTTCATGTGACAAATATCTCCAACTTGGACACTTAGGAGAGGTTTCATCGAGGAGATCGCAGATCAACGTGATCTTTGAGGAATGAGTAATTGTTCACCAGGTGAAGCATAGAGAGAAGGATACAGCTAACGACGTAGAGGTACATGCAAAAAAGGGATGACGACTTGGCATATTCAGAAAGGAACCGGTATCCGGGTGGTCGATATGTCCTGATGTCTCAGCCAGTCTGGGCTACTATGACAAAGTACCATGGACATTTTTTTCTTCGTAGCTCTGGAGGCCAGAAGTCCCAGATCAGGATGCCAGCATGGTTGGGTTATTCTGGCTGCGACCTCTTCCACATTGCAAATGGCTGATTTCTCGTTGTATCCTTACATCCTGGAGCGTAGAGAGGGAAAGCAAGCTCTCTGTGTCTCATATGAGAGCCCTGAGGCCATTCACAAGAGCATCCCCCCCATTACCTCATCTAATCCGAATTACCTCCCAAACCCCTTGGTTTTAAGGCCCTACTTCTCGATATCATCACATTGGAGAAGAGGGTTCCAACATTTGATTTTCAGGGTGGGGGGAGCACAAATAGGCATCGCAATACCTACCTGTGTGAAATCATTCTGCTATATACCTTAAATGTATACAATTTTATATGTCAATTCATCTCAATAAAATTAGAAGAAACCAAAACCAAAAAAATAAAAATAAAATAATAAAAAATAATAAATTAATAAATTTTTAAAATAAATTTAAAAAAATTAGAAGAAACCAAAATTCACCTGCTAAATTGCTGAGAATTTATGCTGCAAGCAGAGGGGAAAGCAATAAAGATTTTTAGAAAATGGGTGACATGCAGAGGTGTACACAGGGAAATAAATCAGCTGAAAAGTGGATGGACTAGGTAATAGCATGTGTACGCACGTAGATCTTTCTTACAAAGATCTTACAAAATGTTTACCTCATACCTACAATCTTGATCTTCCTGCACGGTCTTTTCATCTTGGTTCACACGATCCGCAAAAAAAATAGGTCTTGAAACAAATTAAAAGATCATTTGGCTCAATACTGTCACCTTCCAGATAAAGAAACTGAACAATGAACCACCTCCAGGCCGGTGACGGTGACGCACAGCAGGCGTCTGGGGTTATTTAATCCAGGCGTCTGGGGCTGGCCGCCCCTCTGCTCTGTCTGCTGCCCTGGGCTGGCGTCACTCGGCTCCGGGGTCGGCTGCCAGCGGGGATGGGAGCTGGCTAACCCACCGTCAGTCGCTGGCACTACGGCCCGTCTCGGATCCACAGGGTCTCTCAGCATGTCGGCCTGGGTTTGTGGCTGGGCCCCGAGAGGAAGTGTGCAAGGCCTCCTGCGGCCCACACCTGGGACCAGTTCAACTTTGCTTCTCCCATCCTGTTGGTCCAAACAGGTGACAAAAAGCTCCACTTCCCATCCCTGGATGGAAGAAGATGCAAAGAACTATGGCTTTTTTCTACCTGCCCAACAGGAAGTTTTATGACCAGCCGTGTTTTTTGTTTTTGTTTTTGTTTTTGTTTTTTTACCTCAAAACAACTTATACATCAGTCTAACCCTTAAGAAATCAAACACCCACTTTTTTTTTATTTAAGCTGAGTTAGATCCCTCCCGTTTCTGTCCCTCACCTTGCTAACCCGTATCCCTTTTTATCTCACAGTTTTAAAAAATACTACACTCAAATTAGTGAGAATTAGTTTTCACGAATCCTTATGCCCTGCTATTGTCCTTGTACAGCTTTCGTGAAAGGCTTTCAGAAGACATGCAAAGTGTCTAAACGTTTTCTGTGTTTCATCCAAAGCCTGGCCACTTAAGCGGTGTCCACCTGAAATCGTATCCCAACGCGAGAGCAGAACCATCGTGGGATGTTTCTGCAGCCACCCACACGCAGCCTTCCCGTTTCCAAGGGCGCTCATTTGCAAATACGAGGAAGGACATAAAACTATGAATGCAAATGTAGTCTTCTCTTTTTTTAAAAACAGATTTGGATCCCTTTAGTATATTTTTGGAAAACTTTGTTCACTTCATCTTTCTGGCATTTCATTATACTTTACGATCACAAAGTCAACTCTCCTGCAACAAAGCGAAACATGGCCCTTTGAAATAAATGTTGTCATTAACAAGCCGTGCCAGGCACGGTGACAGATTTGCAGCTGTAATGAATAACATTTCCCGCAAAGTTCTTCTGTCTGACAGAAAAGCTGTGACATTACTGCAGGCAACAGTGTTGAAAACTAAAAGATTGATTGATGCAAGTGGATAATTGAAACCTCAGTACTGTCACATGCATGTCAGCCTAACAACCAAACTACTACTCTAAGATAATATTTATCATGATACAGCTTCTCTGTGAATAAAAAAAAAAACCCACATGTTGAAAAACGTAGACGATATCCCATTAAATGTGATTTAGAGGATGCCATTGTAGACGAGTCCATCAGCAGCAATAAATTACACAGTGCTCAAACTTGCTCAAAAAACTCACATTATAGTTGAAAATTAGTTCCTGCAATAAAATCCAGTCAAAGGAGGCATTTTATTCTCTTTTAATAGCAAAGTAGAGGATACATTTTTTTTTTTTTTTAGTTCATCCGTGATTAACCTCGCGGTGATCCAGTACTTAGAAGGCTGAATCCGAAGAAGTAAACAGGATAGAACCTTGCCGAAAGCTTCTTTTCAAACCACGTTTCTGCACATCTATTGCTTTAGGCCCGATTTCCTTCTAAATACTTATGGTTCTATATTTATATGGAAAACATATGTTCTTATAGAGAGAAGTTATATGGACAAATGTAGACCATATATTTTTGCCCGGGGTAGCTAGTTCATATTCAACAGTTCGGAGGAAGAAACGGAATCACTATAGAGAACAAGGGTTGTGACCTGAGGATTGCCTGTTCACGTGGAAAAGGCAGGAACCCAGAGGCCTCAGCTTTTCCAGCAAATGTGGAATCTCTGGAGATCGTTGCCTCGCTTCTGGGTGTGTTTCCATGTCTATAAATGATCACACGAGTCACGAGGGGGACCAACCTGCTCCGCTTTCCCTGGGACGTTTCCTTGATTTAAAACTGAACGTGCCGCGTCCGGGGAAGACCCTGGGTCCCAGGCGGAGACGATGAACCATGGACTCGGACTGTACGTGCAACTAGGCATCGTGAGCATCCTGTGCTGTCACGGCTTCCTTGAAAATGATGAAAAGCGTGGGCCCTTCCCTCGGAGAGACGGGCATACGTGTCCACGGAAGGTTCCATTAAATTTCAGAAGGTCGTTGACCCACTCACGGATTCCGGGCTAGTGACCCATCTCCTAGGTCATTATTCCAGCTCCTTCCAGCTGACGTCATGACCGTGACTAGTGAGGGGATCTCCTGTGCTTTTTGCCAGGGTGCCCTTTGCATTGCACTTTGCATTGCAGTGAGAAAGGGCGGAATGAGCTCCGTCACCCCAGGGCTTTATAATTCCAAGAACAAGGAAAGTGATTTTTTTTTTCCAGTGAGTATAACAGGGGGTGGGGGGGATGGATGAAATGGAATAAAAATGGCTTTCAAAATATTTTTAATCAGATTTGCCTTGTAGGATTTGTGGTGCTGTTAATGTCAGACATCCTCCAACCTTCACTAGATTTCTCATTCCCTGTTCCACGGCCCATCAAAGCCTGCGTGCCTTAAAACCTCTTCTTTTCTTCCTTTGTTCAGTGATGAGGTTTTCTCCAGCTCTTGTTTTACTTTCATCTTTTCTCTAAAATGATGTTAAATGCCTATATGTCCTTTCCTTTTTCCCTAAACATTTTATTTTGGTTTGGTAGCATCAGCCGGGTCACATTTTCATCTTCTCCTTTTGCATCTCTTTCCTTTTGACCAGACACTGCAAGAAGATTATGAAATATTCAGAATTCTGGAAGGGTCTCCTCTACGCACTGGTATCTCAGCGTTCCTGTTAAACACATAGATCTTCGATGTCTTGCCAGAAGCCCGGTTTTCAATCTCTATCTAGATTCTTTCTTACCCATCACAGCATGGATTTCGGTGCAGTGCCACCGTCTCAGCCAGGCAACCAAGGCCTCAGCCTGCATTTCCAGCTCCTGCGGCTCCCTGCCCGAGTGCTCAACCATCTCCATGCGTCTGCCTCTGAGATTCTTGTAGGTCTGTTCTCTAAACACAGCATGGCCTTTCATTTTAAAATCCTCCCTGACTTGTTCACTCAATAAATATTTACTGAGCACCTGCAATGTGCCAGGTACGGCTTAGAGCAAATCGGAAAAAAAAGAAGGAAAAGGAAATCCCTGTCTTTATGGAGCTTTCCATTCCAGCACGAGAGATGCTTAATAAATAGTGCACATAACAGAGAAGTAAATTATATAACATTTTTAGAATATGCTAACTCCTTCATAAAAAGGGGGGGGAGGCAGAAGAAGAGACATTGGTGATGTCAGGAAGGCAGGATGGCAGTTCCAATTTTAAGTTGAAGAAATAATTAAGTGACTAAGTGGCAGAGGCCTCCCAAAAGAGTCGACCTTTGAGCAAGAGCAGAGCGGGGCGAGGTCATGGGCATATCTATTTTTAGATTTGTGGGTTCTGGAGCCTTCCGGAGGTCAGACCTTGAAATGCTTGCACTGGATGTTTTTGGGGAGAAGCGATGGTCAGCTCAACAGCTTCCCTAGGCCAGTGTTCAAGCTCTCATCCAGCACCAACGGCCAGCATCTCACCCTGAGGCTGCAAGTGCTCTTCCTTTGGTGGCGTCCTGCCCACAGTGGCCCTAAGGCTTCCCAACAGGAAGCCCACTCCGCCCAACTCCCTCCTGAATCCTTGGACTCAGGAAAGCTACCACACATGCTGAGGACCTTCAAGGACAGACTGTTTCCCTTGTCCTTTTCACCGCTCAGCTCTGAGCCCCCGGCACCTCCTCAGTTCCCTTTGATTGCCCGTGTGCAGAACCTAATCACACTCTACAAAATTAAATTCCTACTTGTCTCCATCATGGGGATACAGGGATACGGACGTGTTTTTATCTGTGCACCCCTAGCCACGATGCCCGATAAATATTTGTTGAGTGAATGAACTGTGGAGTCCATCTAATAGTCTTTTTGTTTACGGATGTGAAACACGAAATCTAAAATAGTAAAGGGATCTAGCCCAGGTCGGGCCGAAGGTCAGGGTCACTGCTGGAAGAGACTGGCAGTTAAAACCAGGTGGAATCATCAACTCAGAAAAAAAGAACACCTACAGCAAGTCATTCCAATGAGTGCAGAATGACGTTTTCGCTGCATGACACTTACCTACGTGTGTGCATTCACTCACAGTGATGGTGCACGTAGGAAAAGCCTGTCGACGTAAGCACGCACGTGGATGTCGTCCTCGTCAGCTGCTCTGACGGGAAGCACCTGCCCAAGGGCTCGGGCAGGGGAGGTCTTCAAAAAGCCTTTGCTTTCTAGCTTATCTCGTTCATCCTTAATTTATTGCTTCCACATCAGTCACTTGCAGGCCGCCCGCCCAGCCCTTTCCAGGGACCCACGAGAAGATGCCTCGTCAATATATCAAGAACTCTCACCCCTGCAGACACCAGCACGTTTTGCAACAGGATCTAAATTTTCAGGTGCAAAGCGAAGTCCCGTGCGTGGGGCCCTGTATCTGCCCTGCGGCCCGGCTGTGGGTGTGTGGACTGCGCAAGCCTCTCCTGCCGAAGTCCAAGCCCAGAACACGTCCAGCCCCAGGACGTGTCTGAAACGTGCTCCCTGTTTGCTTCCCATTAGCTTTTGTGTTTCCAGGGGGTCTTGCTCTGCCCTCTGGCCCTTCCGTTTCTGAGACAACCTTGTTTTGCATCAAAGGAATCTGTTACCTCCATCTTTTACACGACACTGCCATGAGGGTCACGGTTCGGGGATACGTTCCTTGGCTCTCAGGTCCCCACATGGACCAAACTGAGCATGATGTAGCCCTCCCGCCACCCAGCACCCTCGGCAAGGGGCATTACCCACTCGCTCAGTCCCCCGCATCTACTGGGTGGCACCCAGCCGTGCAGCACGGCTCCGTCTCCGCTCCGGGCTGCGTGACAAACCTGACCAACCAGCCTCATGGAGAGCAGCTCTTTTATTTTTATATTTTATTTATTATTTTGCTTCAAACTCAGTATCCCTTCCCAACTGGTGACATAAATTTCCTACGTAGGCAAATAAAACGAAGTCTGATTCATTTAAGGGTGGGGGGGAGGACTTTATTGGATGGTGGGTGGTGATTCATAAAACTGAAGGAATGACTGAGCAGTAGCTTTCAGAATAAACAGGAACCAGGCAGCTTCTGGTATCTGGCGTCTGGATCTATTAAGTCATCTCTTCAAGACACACTATGAGGATTAATCGCTATGTCAGGCGGAATAATCTCCCCTCCCCCGAGGATTTCCACTCCCCGATCCCGGGAGCCTGTAAATACGCTCCTTTACATGGCAAGAGGGCTCTGCAGATGTGATTAAGGGTATGAACCTTCAGATAGAGAGACGATGCCGCAAATCCTAGCGGGCCCCGTGCAATCACCAGAGTCCTCAGAGCGGACAACTTCGTCTGGCTGAGTTAAGAAGAGGGGGTGTAATGATGGACGAAAGGACAGAGGGACTGATGCTAACCGGTTTTGAATATGGAGAGAGAGGTCATGAGCCAAGGAGTGAGGGTGACCTTCAGAAACCAGGAAGGGGGGAAAAAAAAAAACTAGAAAGGGCAAGGAAGCAGTTCCACCCTTGGAACCTCCAGGAAGAACACGTCCTTGCCAACCGCGGGGTTTTAGCCCAGCAAGGCCTGGGTGGGTTGGGCTTCTGGCCTACAAAACTGGAAGATGACATATTTGTGTTGTTTTAAGCCACTAAATTTGTGGTAACATGCTATAGCATGTCATGAGCATCACTGTCAGGAGGCGGCAGCGGACGGCAGCCGCCACCGCGGTCACCTCCGCCGCCACCACCGCCTCGCCCCAAGTCACCTCATCTATAAATGGCCTTAGAACCCATTACTCGCCAGCTTCAGCTCCGAGGGACCGTTCCACGTTATGAACTAATAAGAGTCTTACCTCCTTCACCACTAACTAGAAGCCACTTCCATGGTCCACCAGCTTTTATCGACCACGAACGTCTAAGATGTTCAGTCTTAGACTGAACCGGTCTCTGGATGGCGTCTCCGTGCGTGTCACTGAGTTAAGGTGGCTTCACTAGTACAAGGTTAGGCTGAGCCTCCTGTGCTGTTTCCAATGGTATCGAGCAATTTGAATATTTCTCCTCATTTTAACTGCATAACTGTTAAAACTCTCCACTTGGCCTCCCCTGTTGGCCAATGAGCGTCTTGGGATCTACCTTAACTATCAATAAGCAAGGAGGGAAATTGGTAGCATTACACTCATGGGCTTGTATGCAAGACGCAGGAAGGCCGCGTAATTTGCCCATTTCTAATGGCATCTTGACTTCTGCAGTCCAGAAAATACGAGGCTTACGCACCAAAAGGGTTGTGGGAGTGCCCATTTGGAAGTCAAAATAAAAATGTTAAGTTCATACCAAATAAAGCTCAATTTAATCTTATTTCTCCATTAGTATTATTCTGACCCATTTTTTGTTTTCTAAATCATTTTTGTGTTTTCACTTTGCTGGTGGCACAAGCATGTACTTAGTTCAACTATTAGATAATCATCCAACCCTTCAGAGTTTAACAATTCTGCCAAATTTCTAAGACACTTTGATGAGTTTTGTCAAATGAAATAATTTCCTACAGTAACTTACTTTCCAATTTTCTCCTTTGTTTAGAACAGATCTGATCAGGACATTTTCTGGATCTGAGCAAATCGTATGTAACTGAGAGGTTTTCCCAGGACTCACGTAGTCATGTTTTCTATCTGGATGGAAAGTTCTCTGATATAACATGTAAAGTGGCCTATTACCAGCAATGTTCATATCCTGTATGTCTACTTTTATTCTTTTAATTTTTTTAATTTAATTTCAAGTTGCCAGCGTATAACAACCAGTGCTCATCATATCACAAGGCCTCCTTAACGCCCATGACCCAGTTACCCCATCCTCCCACCCACTTCCCATCCAGCAGCCCTTAGTTTGTTTCCCAGAGTTAAGAGTCTCTCATGATTTGCCTTTTTCTCTGGCTTTTCTGCATTCAGTTTCCCCTCCCTCCATTAGGGTCCCTTTTACTATTTCTTGTATTTCACGTACGAGTGAAACCATATGATAATTGTCTTTTTTCCATTGACTTATTTCACTCAACATAGCTTGAATGTCTAGTTTTAGAGAAAGAAGTAGAATGTGGGTGAGTCTTTTTTTTTTAAAGATTTTATTTATTTATTCATGAGAGACACAGAGAGAGAGAGAGGCAGAGACCCAGGCAGAGGGAGAAGCAGGCTCCACGCAGGGACCCCGACCCGAGACTCAATCCCAGGTCTCCAGGACCAGGCCCTGGGCTGAAGGTGGTGCTAAACCGCTGAGCCCCCGGGGATCCCCATGGGTGAGTCATTTTTAAGGACACTGATTTGCAGAACAATAAGCGTGGCTGAAGATGTTGGGTACAGGTAACATATTTTGCTTGAACTCCTTTCATTTACCTTCTTGGGTTAGAGGAAAAACATCTCTCTGATTTTCTCTGGCCTCCATCCCTTCTCCAAAAGCCCCAAGTCTAATGCAGCACCTACAGCATTTTGTCTAAGACAAGAAAACCTACATCCGCAGCAACACCACACACACACTTCACTAGTGACTGGTGATATTTCTGTCCATTTACAGAGCAGACTCTCCTGAGGTTGGAAAACCCCTTTCTCCCTACCCTACCGGGGGTCCTTTTCGTCCTGCTAAGTGGCTGCAGCTGGGACTCATCCCACAGTGCCCTGCATTCCCTCTCTCCATTCCCTCCCCCCTCATCTGGGGACACCAGCAAAGAGAATGAGGAAATGCAAGTCACAATCAGGAACAGCCCAAGGCTCTCGGCCGAGCTCTCTCTTTCCCCGTAGGTAGCACTTTGCTAACCCAGATGGCATACACTTCGCGACTGGATGCGGTCCGGGTGCACCTGGGGGGGCCTCTGAGACAGAATATGTACAGCTCTCCTCACCTAACCCTTCTCTGGTCAATACGTGAAACACAACCCACTCGGGAGCCACGCACGCTACCCATCATATCCGATTTGTCCAAAGACATGGGGGGGAGCAGTTTTCAGACCTCACTTAGGAAGACGCCCCCAAACAAAGCCCTTTAAGTCATGCATGATGTACTACTTTAGTGGTAAACATTCTTTTATAAATAATAAACCGAGCTGCGTACCAGACTGTAACTAGTGGCTACTCTTTCCCCAAGACCCTTGTAGCTCCGCGTTAGGCTCTCCATGTGGATGTCGACATGTGTAAAACCCGGGGTCCTAGGCCGTCCCAGGTGCGTAGGCCAGTGCCACATCTCTGTTCCCACGCCGTAAGCTCATCCTGGCCTCTGCGTGTCTGGCAGAGGGTCTCGGTGCCAGGACACAAACCTCGAGCCAGAACAGTGAGACGCTTGGGTGTGTAAGACGGATACTCGACTCTCCACTCACAGTAACTGACGGATCTTCCCGGACGTTTGCAATTATCCAGGGATTTTTGAGACAGAACCAGTGTGGGGTGGGGGGGGAGGGTATAAGGGGTTAAACAGAGCCCCGTCCCCAAGAAATATATTCCCTTTCTAATTTATGGAACCTTTGGATATTACCTTCTATAGCTAGACGGTGGCTATTGCTTTCTAAGAAGGGGCACTTCATCTTTCCTGTAGAGTGGAAGGGGCTCTCCTGGATCAGGCAGGTGGGCCCCGAGCACCGTCCCGCGCATCCCCTGCGAGGAGGGTGGAGGGAGTTTGGGGAGCAGAGGAGGGGAGGAGGCCCGAGACGCAGGCGGCCCGCGAGGTGCAGCTCTAGCCCCAGGAGCGCGGGGTCAGCGCCGGCAGCTAGAGGAGGAGACGAGCCAGTTCTCTCCCAGAGCCTCGGGGCCACGGTCCTGGGACACCTTGACTCGGGCTTCGGGCCCCTACAGCTGGGACAGCAGAAACTCCTGTTGCTTTATGCGCCACGTCCTGGGCGAGCCCTTACGGCCGCCGCAGGAATCCAACACAGACGATCAGAAAACATTTTCTGGACTTGTGCTCGTACTTGGCTCCACGTCCTCCGCGAGCGTTAGACAAGACATCTGACCAGTGACACTCTCAACATTACCCTCAAGGTAATTAAAACCTCCCAGGCTTTGAGAAGGCCTGCCCACACCTGCCACCACTTGCAAACAGCGGATGCTCCCCGACGGGCCGGGCCGGGAGGGCTCCGGGCACACGCCGGAGCACCTCCTGAGCTGGGAGATCCCTCTTAAAGCAGTTTTGTTTTCCCTTTTATCTCTATGTTAATGGGAACCTTCAATGAGACACTGAACGTCACCGTCTTTCTAGCCAGCAAGCAAACGTACCCTCAGCTCAGAGTATCGCATACTGTTCAGAATTAATTTTTTTCAGTCTTTAGAAATATAGGACCATCCAATTATGTCACATTTCTTCAAACCACCACAATCAGCAGTGCCCGAGCTGTGATGCATTAACGAAAGGCCACTCATCCTGACGCATGAAGTCACTGAATTCTCCTGGATTCCTTCCCATTAGGCCACAGGGACCCCACGTCTGTATAATGCTCCTCTCCTTTCCAGCAGCCCACATTCTATCCTGGAAGAAAAAACATCGACTCCCCCACCCCATCCATGGCTGCTCCTCTGGCTCTCTTCCATTCCTCAAGGGTCAGGGAATCTCCCAAGTCTAAAGTGTTGGTATTTCATATGCCGGTCCTCCCCGACTCTATCCCGCGCTGCCTGCTGGAACGCGTTAGGAACGTCTTCCTCACCTCCAGGCTTAGACTCCACTGCGCACATTAGAACACAAGGCAGCAGACGGAGGTTGGCCAGACACCACGTAGCTGTAATTGCCAAAATAAACAATACAACCTGTGTTCTTCCTAACCAGTTAGGAGTTCTTCCTAATCAGTACACATCTCCGCAGAGTGCAGAACCTATGCAAACACCTACCCTAGTTCCTCCCATGTGTCCAAACTGCAGAGGTCAAGTTGAGGTGGATTAGTAGGATGGCAAGATATAGGATGCTCGTTGCTTTGATTTTCCTAAAAGCCAAAAACTCTCTTGAAGAGCTGGTCCAGAGTCTGATGTAACGTGATAGGATGTTATGAAAACCTTGGTAAGGAAGGCGTCTAGGGAGACAAAGAGCTCGAACAGCAAATGAAAAAAGAGATCTAGATATTAGAGGTCTATGGATCCATCATTATAGAAAATAAAAAATCAAGTCGAGGAAGAAACCAGAAAAATACTCAAACGACGTAACTTAAGGAAGGCTAGAAATACAACTTTTATGTTACCATGTGCCACGAATTTAACAGCGGTGATTTTCAGACTTCAATGTTCATACATATCACCAGGGGATCTTGTTAAAATGCCGTTTTTAATTCAGTATATCTGAGGTTGAGCCTGAGAGTCTGCATTTAAAACAAGCTCTCGGAGGATGGTGACTAAGAACCACCCTATGAGAAGCAAAGGTTCATAGCACGAGTGAAAGTTTGAGATAGTGCACTACCTCCTTCCAGTTAATTATGACAGCACATATGCTGCTCTTGGGCCTTGATTAGTCCGGCGCACTCAACTACATGCTCTCTACAAGCTTAGAAGAGCAATATTGAAAGCTGATGCCCTGGGCCATCTGCCATGGCAGATTCCCAATTATGTTGTATATTCCTTCCATTAGAAGTTGTTATGTTACAAGCTATCCCTGACCAAGCTCTCTGGTTGATCAAATCACAGTGACTTGTGCCTGGAGGTGGATGGCCGAGAAGGTAAGAAAGCGTCTGAGGAATCCACACCAGTCACAAGCCATCAGCTAAAGTTAATTGCATATAAAAGAAAGGGAATCTTATTTCTCTTCTAGAAAGCAGCCATTGCGGAATCTTGATCCCTGAGTTCCTTGTTCTTTGCAAAAACGGTCCCCACCAAAATATTGGCTGGAAGTTTTATCTTATAGGGACACATGGAGAAGGAACTAGAATTAATTTTGACGCAGAAAATAGAAAATACTTGTAAGAGTTGATAAAATGCTAAGCTATTAAGCATAATTTCTGTATTTCTGTAGAAAAAGCCCAAGAAGCTTTCACAAAGAACCATATTGAATGGACATTTCTTAATTGTGTTTCAAAATTCAAAGAGTTTCTGACTTTAAGTCAAACCATTACTGCAGGGGCATTTGGGTGGCTCGGTTAAGCACCTGCCTTTGTCTCAGGTCATGATCTTGGGGTCCTGGGATCAAGCCCCACATTGAGCAGGGAATGCACTCTGCCCCTCTCTCTAGCTTGCTCTCTTGTTCTCTCTCTCTCTCTCAAATAAATAAAAAAACTTAAAAAAAATTTTAGTAAAAAAAATAAAAGTTGAAAAAGAATGTACTGCAACAGTCACAGTTTTATGCCACTGATAAGTGGTTTGGTGATACCTTAGGTGAGTTTGCTGTCAGTGATGCCTAAACTGAGTATTAGCAAAGGAAGACACTGAAGGAAGGAGAGAGCCGGGACTTAACCTGTCCTTCCTACTGGGTCAGAATGTGGCCAGAGGTGGGGACAGTGGCTGGTAGGAGCCCCTAAAGGTTTGTTTGCAGAGTACCCAGTGTGACAACTAAGCTTCCCATATCAGAAAGTAATGTTATTAATTTTTATTATGTTACCTTTGAATCACTTTATACTATAAATCATGACATTTTAATATCCTGCGAATTTGAAGTGAGACATCTAAGAGGATAAAACTGAGGCTCAAATGTTCAGTAATTCAGTGAAAAAGGAGGCTAGTGATAGACAAAGCCAGATGGGGAAGCCAGGTTTTGAAAGTCCCTTTCTCTTCACCTTTCAGCCAGACTAACCTTCAATGGATCTGTTCGTGTTGGACAAATGGAAACGATCCCACCGAGTGTATAAAGAGGAAATACGCCTTACTCTCTCCACCCAGACTTGACGAAGACAACCCAAACATCGTGGCTATTAATGTATCCGTCCTGCTCTTCGCACTTCTATACCACCAAATTCCATTTGGGGAGGACCTGGGGTCGCAGGCCAGAGTTGAGCTGCTGCACCAGCATCTGAGTCCTGCAAGTTTCCAGATACATACAAACAAGTATGAGGTTGCTGTGAGAGTCCACACACTCACACACACACACACACACACACACACAGAAAAAACACACACACACACACACACAAAAATATTCTTCCAACTGCAAAAGTTTGCAGAAGGACAGAAATCCTTCTAGGATTTTCTGTCCAACTAGTGTTGCTTAATACGTTTGAAGACCATACCTCCTAAAACTCCAAAGAGACATGAAATGAAAAAAAAAAAAAAAAAAACACTAACTGTTCTGTGGCTAGCAAAATCAGGAGAGGAGTCAGCTGTGTTTCACCCACTACTGAGCACAGTCTTAGTCTCATAAAACGAAGCTTCCTCACTATGTAGGTGATTATGAGCCTCCCCAGAACTGGACAAGGATTCCCCTTGACATGCTGTGGAGTCTGGCAGTGGTTTGGGTTCGTTGTCATGTGCACAGTGGGAACAAAAGAGAGAGAAAGTTAAATGTAAATAATTTTATAGTATCAAAAAAATCTCTTTTTAAAGTGTCTATTCTTTCCTAGCCTTTTGGTCTATTTCCCAGCACAGCATTTCCCCCCCTTTTCTAAGTTCATCTTCTCTGCTTCCGAGTTAATAGCAATGTCCATTTAACATCAAATCTCCAAGAATTCATTATATGGGTCATCACTGTGTGCTTTGGCGAATTCAACCTTCCTGAACTGTGAGTCAATTTTGATTCTTCAATATCTATGCAAAACAGTCGCTAAATACTGGTAATAGAGAAAATGAAACATACTCAATCATCATTTAGAATTCTTTTATGAGAGAGACCATGAGTGAAAATTTAAATCCACACAATTGTCATGAGCTCATATATCTGCTCTGCTTAGAATTATCACAATCTTTTATAGCTAATGGGATAATCATTAGGAATAGATAATTTAATAATGTGCACCCATTAATTGTTTCTAGATGCACTTTCTTGACCTTTGAGTGAAAAAACTCCCTTCCAGGCAGAAAGCTGGAGAGTCTCTAGTTGGTTGCTTGGGGTGCAGGAAGACTTGTTTTCAGAGTTTGTCTAGAAGAACCAAGGAAAAGATAAAAGGAAGTCAGGGACTTGCTGATCTGCATCACGACGTGTCAGATGATGGAAAAGATTATGACATATTGAGTTACTGTCACTGTGTATTAAGAAGGGGATGCATAACTTAGCATTTCCTACGAAAATTTCATTACATAAGGAAACCTAGAGTTACTGAAGAAGAGCTATCAAGCTCATCTCCTGGAATTATTTCCTTTTTGGCACAATCCAGACAGATTACCATCACTCATACCTGATTCATCAGGGAAAAGTCTTTTTCTATTATTGTCATTGCATCAACTTTAATTAAATGTATTCAATTATTGTGTAAGAGGAGATGTTTTATTAATAACTGTGCAAATTATCATGGAAAAATGTCCTTTTCAATAATGTCCTCACATCAAACTCACAGGAAAAAAAAAAAAAGACACCGAGTCCAGGCTCAGCATATGGAAAAAAGCTAGAGTCCTCCATGTTCATGTCTCATTGTCAAATAATGCCTCTACCATAATTACTGCCACCATCAGTGATCACCAGTAACTGACATTATGAAAAATATGACCTAACAAAGCTCCAATCTACTACAATGACATTGCCCTCTTGTAATCCATGTCCTTTGAAAGCACAGAGTTCAGCTTTACCGGTAAAAACCTATTTGGCTTCTTTGTTCTTTGTTCAAGTGCAATTAAGTTCGGAAACATTGCTATTTTTGTTTTTAATTACAACACTAGTATACCAGGTAATGAATGTCTAGTATAATTACAATATTCTAACAAATAAAATTAAATTTTTTTATTATTTAAATTACTATAATAAAACAAACATATTTGGTGTGATCAATTTTTTTCACATATGCGGTCCTCTACAAAACTGTGAGGAATATTCAAAGCTTAAAGAAAACTACTAATTAGCATTCCAATTGCTGCAATTTTAAAAAGAAAAAAATTAGTCAAAAATAGTGTTATTCTACATAAACAACTTTGCATATACTTTCAACATTTTAACAATATTATGAGCCCTATTCATAATATCTTAACCTTCTAGTTTTAAACAGAAAACTCCTGGGGAAAAAAAAGCACATAACCCTCTTCTTCTCTTTCTTGTATTCCAAAATGGAGTTGCATTTTTAAATCACATTTAATGGGAATGAACTATTTATATTATTAAAATAATAAGAAATGGGCTTAAAGAATGGAATGTGGAGTTTTTTAAATTACTATTTTTCCCTCTAATGATCAAAACACTGTTGAATACACTAATCCACTGCTGTCAGATACATTATCTGCAATTAGATTTTATTCCAGTGTAAGCCCAGCACGAAACACAAAGTTACTGAAATGAGAAGATAAATAAAATTTTTAAATCCTCAATAAACACCTCATCGAACTGATCCATTGGACATTTGGTTTTCTACTATTTTAAAATAATGGGGAGTTATGGAAAAAAATTATTTTGAAATCAGTGAGACTTCTCCATATACAGCTATATAAACTCTGGTGTGTTATTGAATCCTTCTGAGGTTATACAACGAGTAGAAGTCCTGGAAACAACACACAAGACAGACCTGATTCAAGATGACTAACCAGGCAACGATTTATCTCTCCTCAATCCCAAATTCCATTAAAATGATGCAATACAAATAATAAATTTCTAGCGATGCTGAAAGTCTGGGATGGTATTACCGATTGATCAGTATCGTCTTCCTTCTAGAAGATATAGGGCAGATGACAGCAGGATAAGAAAACCTAAGAGAGCAAAGGAAACAACAAAAACTATTTTCCAGCAGAAAAATAAGGGCACCACCGCAAAGCGAATGCTGAAAGCAGAACCCAAAAATATCCCCATGCATGAATAAAGCAGAACTGTGAAAAGGCGTGGTTAGTGGGAAGTTCACTAGTAAGTGATTGAAGAACAGAGCAGTTGACTCCTGGTTCCACCCTGAGAAAATATGACAGTGGGTCGCTACCTATAGAGTAGGCAGGAGAGTGGGGAAGAAAGGCAGTGCTCCCAGGTAGCTTCTAACCATCATCCAAGACAAAGAGTCAAAACAGTTTCATATTCAAATTATGCACCAAAACACGTAAATGCACATGCACATATTCCACTGTGTGAGCTGACTATACTACAACCCATTCCTACGTTTCCATTTGTTGCCTGGAGAAAAGATTCTCACTTGGGCAGAGATAATACACTCTGGCCAACAATTTGGGTCAGTCAAGATCCTCCTCTACAAATAGGAATAACCATGAATGAATACACATTTGAAGAGAAATAACAACATGCAACAAGCAAACAAATGTGAAATGAGAAAATGAAATGACCAAGAAAATATTAATATAGGAAAGAAAAGAAATATTAAGACAAGAAAAACTTATATTTAAGTGGATAATGCATTCATTAAAAAATAATAATAAAAGAACATCCTACAGTGAAAAAGGAACAGTAACTCTACTTGAAAATCCTGAAGAGTCTGAAATAAGAATTAAATAAACAAATACTAAATAGACTTTACACAGTTGAAGATTTACTCAGAGATCTGAGAAACCAAGTAAAGGAATTCTCTCAGAAGGCAGTGCAATGGACAAAGAAATGAAAAGCATAAGGTTGAAAGAAAAGGATGTGAAAATAAAGGCAGAACTTCAATCTCGTTGTAATAGAAGTTCTAGAAGAAGAAAACAAGTAGAATGAGAAGTAGGTCAAAGTAAAAAATTCATTAGAATTTGAGATGAAATCGTAAAAAAATATACTTAGATTAAAAAGTATGATTCTTGCATTGCCTGGGTGGCTCAGTTGGTTAAGTGTCCAACTCTTGGATTCTGCTCAGGTCACGATTTCAGCGTCGTGGGACTGAGCCCCGAATCAGGCTCCACACTCAGCAGGGATTCTGCTTGAGATTCTTTCCCGTCCTTCTCCTCTCCTTTCTCCTGTTTGCTCACTCTCACATTCTCTCTCTCTCTCTCTCTCTCTCAAAAATAAAAATAAATAAATAAATAAATAAATAAATAAATAAATAAATAAATAAAATTTAAAAAAAAATTCTAATTCTTTCTGGGAACAAAAGTGCATACATCCACCAAAAAGTGAGTACCAAGGTATTTACATAATTTGCCTTGAACAACCCAAACCTGAAAACCATCTAGGTGTCCATCAACAGAAGGTCAGTAAATCTTCATAAATGCGTACAAGGCAATACTACACAGCATTTGATAAAACATCACCTGATGATAAACGTAACAAGGTGGATAAATCTCACTGAATGATGATGAGTCATAAAAAGCCAAACACAAATAACATATATAATTACGTTTATTTGTGAATCAGGGACAGGCAAAACTAATCAATGATGAAAAGAGTCACTCATTGAGAGATGAGAACAGCAACTAAGAAGCAACACAGGCGGCATCTGAAAAGTAATCTTTGGGTGTTTCCACGCGTATGTGCATCTATGTAAAACTTCAAGTTATACATTTTACAATATTTACATTTACCTCAATAAAAAGCATTACGAAGTTCAATTGGCCAAGACAATAGAACGGTCGTGAACCTTTATTGTAACAATGAGTTTTCACTAATCACCGCAAGTATTTTTGTGTCTTTGGGTTGACTTGCAAGCCCAACATGTAGCCAAAATTTTTAAAGACAAATAATGCAGGTCATATGCCTAGTAAGTGCCCTCGACACTCAAAAAATGATAACTTTTTATGATACTTTAAAATTTAACCGCTTGGGCAGCCCCAGTGGCCCAGTGGTTCAGCGCCGCCTGCAGCCCAGGGCGTGACCCCGGGGCCCCGGGATCGAGTCCCCCGTCGGGCTCCCTGCATGGAGCCTGCTTCTCCCTCTGCCTGGGTCTCTGCCTCTCTCTCTGTCTCTCTCTCTCTCTCTCTGTGAGTCTGTCATGAATAAATAAATAAATAATCTTAAAAATTTAAAAAAATAGGGGATCCCTGGGTGGCTCAGCGGTTTAGAGCCTGCCTTCAGCCCAGGGCGTGATTCTGGAGTCCCAGGATCAAGTCCCACATCGGGCTCCCTGCATGGAGCCTGCCTCTCCCTCTGCCTGTGTCTCTGCCTCTCTCTCTCTCTCTCTCTCTAATGAATAAATAAAATATTTAAAAAAAAATTTAAAAAAATAAAATTTAACAGCTCATTCTAGTCAAGAGAATTGGTTAATAAGTTGTTCACACAGTAAATAAATATCATAACACTTGAGGGATTTTAAAACGTGAAGAGGGGTCATTATTCTCTCAAAATCTTACTCAAGCTTTGCACGGATTTGCATGTCTTATTTCTGATCTAAAAATGAATTAACCAGACTTCACATGTTCGGCGAGCTGACAGAAAATTATGCTGTCAGGAGTGTAGCTCAGATCTGCTGATTGCAAGTCAATTTAATATTTCCACTAACCGGGCTGTGAAAATCTACCGGATCATGTAAGTGAAATACTCTCGGTCTTGGCTGGGACCATGGAGTAGGAGGATCCTATCAAGGTCACCTGTGCCAAGGAAGGAGGACTGGTTTTCCCTATCACCTCTGGAGCCACCATTTGGCCACCCCCCTCCCCCGCCACGCACACCCTCGTGCAACGTTGGAAAACATACAGGGTCCCAGAAACAGGAATGGCTGCTCGTCCCCTGGCGAAGCAGACTCTTAGGTGAGCACATCCCCGCTGGTAGGAAACGTGGAACATGAGGAGGTGGTGGAGAAATGTATCTCCATAGGTCCTATGGGTAGTCTGTGAATTTCGAGCACTGAAACTCATAACTGATTTCAAGGTCATGTGTAACATGAAATTGTGAGGCATATTGACTAATTGAAATTTTCAGAAGAAACAGATGACAAAACGGGAAAGTGGCATTTGTCAGAACCCCAGCATGTGCCGACTTCCTTCACTTAACTACTTAACGCTAAGCAACATTTAAAAAAAAAGAAGTTCAGATAAAATTTCTCTAAACATTTTGAATTCGAGGAGGTCATTGAGTGAGCCCTCGTGAACACAAACACTGATAAAGATAATATGGAATTTGGGGCGCCTTGGGCCCAGGTCACCATCTCGGGGTCCTGGGATGGAGCCCCATGTCACCGGGCTCCCTGCTCAGCGGAGAGCCTGCTTCTCCCTCTCCCTCCGTCTCTCCTCCTGCTTGTGCGCTTTTTCTCTCTCTGCCAAATAAATAAATAAAATCTTAAAAAAAAAAAGGTAAAATTAAATTAGTAACCTGACTCACATTACTAAGTATTTTGCTCCTTGCTTATTTCTTAAATACATTAAACTATTCTTTTTTCCCTATAAATTATTGCCGTGTGCTTACAGATACTAAATGCACGCAAATGCTATATTCTTATAGATGACTTCATCTCCCAATTGATGTTAGCACTGAGATCTCTGTGTAACACAAAAGTGCATACATCACAGAAAAGTCCCTGTGGTTAATTTTCCATATTCCTGGGTTTTCCAGTGATTATGACAATTTATTGTCCTTGAAATTTATGTTCATTAGACGGGCAAATTCATATTGCCATTTTCTTGCAGCGCAATACGTTATCATTTCAGAGCTATTTAAGTAATGTACAAAAAAGTACAAAGAGCAGATAAATGGAAATTGTTAAAAGTCACTCAATAAATAATAATCAAAGTGGGATAATCAACAAAGAAAGTTGTGTTAAAGGGGATCCCTGGGTGGCTCAGCAGTTTAGCACCTGCCTTTGGCCCAGGGCACGATCCTGGAGTCCTGAGATCGAGTCCCGCGTCGGGCTCCCAGCATAGAGCCTGCCTCTCCCTCTGCCTGTGTCTCTGCCTCTCTCTCTCTCTATGTCTATCATAAATAACAAAATCTTTTTAAAAAAGTATTTTAAAAAAAGAAAGTTGTGTTAAAAATGTCAAATTTAGAATGTTTTAAAGTGAGTGAGCTCCTACTCTCATTTTTTCTCTTGAAATATTATTCAACATGCACACTCTTTTCATCGGGTCCAAGAGGTTAGGTCACAAGTGGAAAGTGGATAAAGTCCATCCTCCTAACTGGACACCCTTCTGCTCTCCGCTCCAGCTTTTCCAGTCTCCTGATGTTCTGGAGTGAATGCAAACCTGATGACTCTGAACGAGGTGCAGAAATTCAGAGTCCATTCTTTGGGAAGTTTGCATTCAGCTCAAAAAAATCAGATGAAAATTTGTTAAATGCGAAGCATGCAAAGTGATTGCGCGGAGTTAGGATAGGGTGATGAACAGGGACGTTTTTGCCGGGATCAGATTCCCAACCGCTCTGGATGCCCAGCAGACGTCCTCCACTCGGGGAAGGAAGCCTCACAGTCACACTGCCTGCCTGTCGGGCAAAGGTGTCAATCTCCAGATCTCCTCCTCGGCCACTTCTACAGGTGGTTTTTCCCCAAAGGCCATCTTCAGCGTTGGCTTGACTTCACTTCTTTGCAAAGAGAAGAGCTTCATGGAGACAAGGCTTTCCTGTCCTGCGGGGAAGAGCTGCCTGTCCAGGCCGGGCCTGGGGTTCCTGGGATAAAAGAAAGAGGCCATGCGCAAGAGGGAAAGCAGAGAGAAGACCTGAGTTGGACTCTGTGAGGTGCAGAGAGAAGTGGGGCCGTGGCCAGGGACGGGGAGGGAAAGAGGATTCCCAGCCCCACGAGCGATGCCGCCTCAGAGGGTCTTCGGGAAACTAACACGTTTAGGGAACTGGAGGGCATTATGCTGAGTGGAATAAGTCAGGGGGAGAAACACGATTGTCATAGGGCCTCACTCCTACGGGGAATGTAAGAAATAGAGGGAGGGGCTGTAAGGGAAGGAGGGCAACCGGGCGGGGAAAAATCAGGAATAAACCATAAGAGACCCCTAACTCTGGGAAACCAACAAAGGGTTGCAGAAGGGGAGGTGGGTGGGGGAAGGGGGTGACTCGGTGACGGGCACTGAAGGAGGCACAGGGGGGCACCTGGGTGGCTCCGTGGTTGAGCATCGGCCTTCGGCCCAGGGCGTGACCCCAGGGTCCTAGGATCGAGTCCCACATCCCATGGGGAGCCTGCTTCTCCCTCTGCCTGTGTCTCTGCCTCTCTCTCTCTCTGTGTCTCATGAATGAATAAACAAAATCTTGAAGAAGAAGAAGAAAGAAGAAGAAGAAGAAGAAGAAGAAGAAGAAGAAGAAGAAGAAGAAGAAGAAGAAGAAGAAGAAGAAGAAGAAGGAGAAGGGCACACCATAGGATGAGCACTGGATATTATATGTTCCCAAATTGAGTTTAAATAAAATGTTTTTTAAAAAGAAGGTTTTTCAAGTCGCTTCTGAGCTGGGTACTAGGTGAAGTCCCTCCTTCATCCGTCCTTTCCTTTACATAATTCTACATTGTTTACTAATGTTTTGACGAAAGAATAAATTATTGAGGAAGATGCAAAGAAAGGGGCTGGGGGTCGGCTGTCATATGGATCCCACACGCGCCACCGCTCTGAATCCCCACTCTACACCTACAACCTGGCCCTCCCTGTCTCCTAAGCTCACGTGGTCGAGGTCAGGAATTCAGTAATTGTCCCTGTTTTGTGAAAGTTGTATCGCTAAAAAGCACTATGGTCAGCAAAGCTTGCTTGGCAAGATAAAGGTCTTGCAGAAAATATGGAGTTAAGAGAAAAACAGTAAAATGGCAGTAACCACGACGTCAAAGCACGAGGCAAACTTTCAAGAATCGTCCGTTTCTACCCAAAACGAGATGAAGCCATTAAAACCTGCTTCGGTAGATGAGTTTTTTTTTTTTTTTTTTTTTTTGAATCCTCTCCATCAGTAAAAGCTGCAGAGTTTTGTGCTGAGACGCATTCTCTCGCGAGTTTTCTGCTCTGCAGGCTCAGTGGCAGCTCCAGATTTCCGTGCGAGAAGCCTCAGTGGGCAGCTCTGGTCAGAGGATGGGGACTTGCCTGGACGAGGGTCACCTTCTAGAGTAAACACCTGGGGTCAGACGCTTACTTGGGGATGGAGAGCGAGGGCGGTCCGAGTCGCCCAGACAACCCCCTGGACATCGTTAGGGTGCAAACCGGGTTTCTTTTCATAGCTTCCAAACATCCAGCAATTTGCCACCGTTTACGTGACATTTGCCTTTGTTGTAGTAGTTTGGCAAGAGGCTCGTGGGATGCGCGCTCACCAGGCACGATAACTGCACGTAATAGGGCCTTTTCCTGGGCCTGGTCTTGCAGGCATGTGCTGCGAGGGTGGAACACATGACGGCTTTAGCTGTTCTGCGCCCCTAAGACACCTGGAAAACCCTGTGTTGGGGTTAAGAGAACTTGAAAGATAGAAACATAAGTGCATCTTGGAGGATATGGGGTCCCCCTTTTGGAAGAACGTTGGACTCCGTGGCTGTGGCCCCACGAGCCCGGCTGCCCCAGCCCGTGACCCCACAAGGGAAGCGAGAGCGGAGAAACTCCCGGTCCCCTGGCCCGGCGTCCCCAGCTCTCAGCAGGGCGTCCTTCACGCCTCTGTGTCCTGAGTGTGTGGGGCGGGATCCCTTCTCGCACGCGCTTCGTCCTAGGATGTCCGGCCCCGCTCTCCGTGGAAGCTTGTGGAGAAGCAGCTGCGCCCTGAACAGGCGCTGAGCTCCACGGCGCGAGGGAGGAGGCCTGGGACCCCGCTGCCCGCCCGCCCAGCAGGGCCGCGGGGCCACCGGGAGGCCACCGGGAGGCCGCATCGCCCGCAGCTTAGCTTCCGGGTCCAGGGCACCCGGGGACCCTGGGAACAGCATCCAGAGCGAAGGGCCTGGTCCCGGGCCTCCGTCGGGCCTGCCGGTGTCTGTCCTGGGCACTCGGTCGCCCGCGGGCCCTTGCTCTGGCCCATCGCGCCGCCGCCTCCTTCTCGTCCTGCAGCGTCGCTGTGACCTTGGCGGCGGCCACCGCAACCAGCCGCCCCTGCCCCTGCCGTCCCTCCGTGTGAAAGCAGGAGTGTGAGCCTCCACGCAGGCCAGGGAGCCTCCACCGGTACAGCCCGAGCTCTCGGCCGGGGAGCTCTGAGGACCGCTTCCTCCAAGTGGTCCGGCGAGCAGCGGGGGGCCGGCCCAGGTGGCACTGTCAGGCCCGAGCGTCTGTGCCCTCAAGACGGTCACGGCCTACCCCCCGGTGCGGTGACGTCGGGTGGCGGGTGGCGGGGCCCTGGGAGGTCATCAGGCCTGCACGCGGTGCCCGGGGGGCCTCTGGTCGGGACAGTGCATCAGAGGAGAGCGAGTGCCAGGGGCTGGGCCCCGCGGGACGTGTCCCCAGGACGGCAGCTGCGTGCCAGCGGGGAGGGCCCTCCGCCCTGGGCTGCCCAGCCTGCACGGCCGTGGAACCTAGAGGCGCCCGCCTGGCGCTTAGTCGCAGCAAGCCCAGCTGAACACACACACTCAGGACGTTTTCTCGGGCAACATGGGCTCGACAGCTCTCCGCTGGCTGCTCCGAGACACCCCGTAAGGAAAGAGAAGGTGGGTGCACCTGGGGGCTCCGACGGGGGGGCGTCTGCCTGCAGCTCAGGTCATGACCCCAGGGCCCTGGGGTGGAGCCCCAGTCGGGCCCGCTCAGCCGGGGGCCCGCTCTTCCCCTGCCCCTGCTCCTGCTCTCTCTCTCTTCCTCAAATAAATAAATAAAAATAAAACCTTTAAAAAAAAAAAAAAAGGAAAAGCAAACAAGAAGACCGTGAGCGCTGTCAGCCCGCAAGCTGAGGAAATCCAACGCCAGCCCCAGCACGGGGGCTTTGGCACCCGCCGTATCAGGAACGAGCTCCGGGCTCCGCGTGATTTCTGAGACGCAGCCTCTTCTCACCCTACTGCTCTGGATCCAACCAGAGGCCACCAGCAATCATAATCCTTATTTACAGCTAAGATGCATTGGGCGCCTGCTAAGTGCGAGCTGCTCTGAGCGTCACGTGCATCGTGTCTTCCTCACAGCAACCCCACGAAGCAGGTTCCCTTACAAGCTCTCCTCTTACAAATGAGAAAACCGAGGCTCCGGAGGGAAAAGCGACTTGCTCAAGGACACACAAAATGCCATTGGATTTTCTTCGCTGACTTCCCGTCCCATCAGGATGTGGCTGCTCGCTGCCTGCCCGTGTGTATAGGGCCCTTCTGACTTTGGTGGCTTTTCCCAGCCCCAGTGGATAGGGACCTCCTGCAGCACTTTACACCCTCAGGAACCTCGAGTCCTCTGGGTCTCGCATAAAGGCCATCTCCTCCAAACCCTGGATTTCCCGGGTGTAGTCTGAATGTCATTCCCGAATGTTCACGCACAGCCTGTGCCCCCCTCCCCGCCCCCCGCCCAGTGGAGCACTTCGCATCCTATGTCAAAATGGTTTTATGTCCTTGCCTCTGTTCTGAGACTGCAGCTCTTTGGAGGCAGAAACTGTATTATCTCGTGTATGTACGACTGCACAGTCCATCCCCGACAGGCCAACCCCGGGCACAGGGCCTGGTCCACGACAGGATGGCCAGCAGGGAAATGCTGCAAAGGAACGAAGGGATGTGAAGTGAACGCTTCCCTCTGGGCTGAGCTCTGATGGGAACGCGACGCCCTCCTCGCCCACGACCCTGTGTCTGGTCTGTGTCACTCTGGATATCGCTTCCTCCCTGGGCTCCCTTTGTTATTATCCTACCTGCTGGATTCAATCACCTTTACACGCTTCGCTTGATTCATATCTGACCTCTTAGAAAAATTATAAGGTCTTTATAGGCAAAAAGGATGTATTTTGTTTACTGCTATATCCCCAGTACCGAGGACAGTGCTTGGCAAATAGGAGTGATTAGGTATGTATTTGTCGAAAGGATTTATGAGTAAAAAAAAATTAATAAATGATACTGACCAGCCCAGCAGCCCCTCAGGAAGGAGACTGTGACAGGTGACTCCCACCCTTGTACCAGCCTTGCCTTCCTTTTCTATCTCTACCAGCTGTGATGCTAAGGACCAAACACATCTTACATTCAGGAGTGCCCTACAGTGACAACATGAGCTTATTCTCCTCCAGATTCATCTCAAGAACATCTGAGATGTAATACTCTGCTTTCATCTGGGCTTTCAGTGGGAAAAAAACCCAAAAAAACAAAAAACCCTTCTTGCACAACTTGTCCATGTCCAATACCAAGCAAGTTCCAAACCCTGCCAATTCGTCCACCGCCACCTCCACCAAACTTTAGATCTCCCTGGCTCCTAACACTCAGCTCCGTCTCTCACTTTTCACCTGGGGTTCCTGAATGACCCATAAAAATTCAGCTCCATATTTTAAATTTCATTAAAGTTGACCTTATTAAAAGACTTCTTCATCTCTATCTAAAATTTCAACTTCATGGTATAACTTAAAGCTTTCCAGATACAACCCCAGACCAATTTTTTAGCCGTGGACTTAAAGGTGGCTTTTGGCTTAGCTGACTTTGACCCTCGATATTTAACAAGAACTTGAGCTCATATATTCATTCTCTCTCCTTTTTCTTTTGATTCCAGCTACCCAAAGTAGAATACGTGGCCTTAATTTGTGGCCTTTAAGACTTCATGCCAAGCATCAACTCCCCTGACACAGACCCCAGCCAGGATGATCTTAGTCCTTACATGGATGGAAACTGAGACTTGGATATTCCATTTTACTACAAAAGAATCAATATATCAGCAGCAGAAATATACGTGTGGTGTCAAAGGAGAAGTACGAAGTTATTTAAATTCTCTTATCCTTGTTTGTGGAGCAGTAAAACCAAAGAGGAATTCATTTATTTTCTTTAGTGATGTCTAATATAATCTTGGATTAGAAGTTTTGTACAGCAACTGGCTTAGTAACAGTTATAGAAATAACCTGTAACAAGAAGTGATAACACATTTGAAAACTTCTGGATAAATATGTGTATTGAGCACAGGGATTTAGCCCTAAAATGACATAGGTAAAATTTATAAAAGGCCTAAATCCACAAAGACCAAATGAAAGGGAGAGATCCAGAAACTTAAACACAGATTTATGAGTGATAGCTAGCATTACAAACCTGAGGGTTTTTTTTAAATATCCCAGATTTGGAGGGGCACCTGGATGGCTCAGTCGGTTAAGCGTCCCACTCTTGGTTTGGGTCAGATCATGATCTCACAGTTGTGAGATTGAGCCCCGCATCAGGTTCCATGTTGGGCATGGAGCCTCCTTAAGATTCTCTTTCTCCCTCCCCCTCAGCCTCCCAACCCCAGTACTACCCCCTCCCCTCCTCATGTGCTATCTAAAGTAATTAATTAATTATCACAGATTTGGAAAGCTGAGGAACAAAATTCTTTATATTATAGACCCTCAAAGTCTCAGGAATTGGTGTCTCCAGATATCTTGGAAAGCTGGGATAAAAACAGAGCTAAAAACAAAGTTTAATTGAAGGTCTAAGACACAAGTCTTCACACAAACCGATGCCCCGCTCTCGCCTTGACATAAGACTGGAAATTTGCTTTCTGGAACAGTAACTGAAGGTCTCAGGGTCATAGTACTCTAACCATAGCCACAGTTCAATGTTGGGGGGTAAGAGGAGGCTCAGTTTAAAACAATGTAGATGCACGGAAGTTCAGATCTTCAGCTTTCTTGCACCTCTAGTCTCCCAGAATGCTGGCAATCAGACCTCAATCCTCCAGTCAAGAAACTGGAGAAGACTGCTCTTGGAAATCTGACCAGCCCAAGACAAAAACATCTAAAAAAATTGACTTTCAGGTTTACTGAGTTACCCAAGGTGAGAGCTAGCTTTAAGACTACAGGAGTAGATGTCACATTTAAGGACCTTCACCCACTTGCACAGAACTCCTATCATCTTCTGACTGTCCCATCTTTAAATATAAGGCAGAGATCACCACATATTTGAGGAAACATCTAAAGTGCAAGGTGGTGACTAAGAGAAAAACAGAACAGAAGAAAGCAACCTGGAGAAAAAAGAAACTACACAAAGAAAAAAAATCTTCAAACACATACTATCGATATTTGCCAGAAGGAAATAGGAAAAGACATTATATTTGTGAAGAAAGAAGAAGATATTTTTAAAAGGGAAGACGGGGATTAGAGAACAAAAGGAACTCTTGGAATTCAAAATATGGTGGCAAAAATGAAAAACAATCTCAAGGAAATTTTTAAGAGATAAAGTATATGTTGAAAAAAAAAAAAAAGACCCAAAAAATGGAAATAGGAAAAGATGATAAAAAGAGTCCCAAAGGAAAAAATAGAAAATGAAGGGAATGAATTTTTCCAATAACTATTGTAAGCATTTTCTCAGAAATCAAACTTTGACTTGCCTTACCGGAAAGACCTGAGAAATGTCCAGCACCATGGGGAAAATGGACTCGTGATAGCGCACATCATCATGACGTTGCATAACTTCAGTAAAAAGATAAGCTAATGCATGCTCCCAGAGACACCAAATCAGGATTTTTACAAAGGATTAAGAACCAGTGGGGATCTAACGTACAGCATGGTGATCACAGCTAATAACACTGTGTTATATGCCTGCTAAGAGAGTAGATCTTAAGTGATCTCACTGCAAAAAAGAAATGATAATTCTGTGACCTAATGAAGGTGTTAGAGAAGGCTATCGGGGTGTTCATTGTCTTCGAAATATGTGTCAAATCAACACCACGGTGCATCTTGAACTCACACAATATTATATGACAATTCTATCTCAATAAAGCTGGGGGAAGTGGGAATCAGAACATCATCAAAGAAAGAAAATTATTTCCAACATACAAACCCAGCCAAATCACCCAGCCAAGGTAAGGGTAAAATGGAGACATTCCAAACATTCGAGTTTTCAAAAAATGCGCCTTCCATGTATCCACTCTCAGCAGGTCGTGAAGAATGTGAACTACCAAAATGAAGGGGTAAACCCAGAAAGAGAAAGATATGGGATCTAGGAAGCCGTGATTAAACCAAAGAGAAAGGGCGAAACCACCAGAAATTTATGAGATGACCCTGGGAGGAAGACTGAGAACTCAATCAGCTGTTCTGGAGCAGGTTACTAGTCTCAAGTGAAAAACCCTCAAGGAAATGAAACGGACAGGGAACTTAATGCGTTTGAACATATTGGGGGTAGATTTTAACCCTTGCAAAGAAATTGGCAGATAAAAGAAAATCTATGATGAATATTAGCACTGGGTCAGGTGCTGAGGGAGAAAAGGAGAATCTGTCACAGTGTGCTGCATGACTTCATGGTGAACCTTGTTACATAATCAAAAAAAACACAAACATAATATGTTCTCATTCATTTGGGGAATATAAATAATAGTGAAAGGGAATAGAAGGGAAGGGAGAAGAAATGGGTAGGAAATATCAGAAAGGGAGACAGAACATAAAGACTCCTAACTCTGGGAAACGAACTAGGGGTGGTGGATGGGGAGGAGGGCGGGGGGTGGGGGTGAATGGGTGACGGGCACTGAGGGGGGCACTTGACAGGATGAGCACTGGGTGTTATTCTGTATGTTGGTAAATTGAACACCAATAAAAAATAAATTTATTATTTAAAAAAAAAACACCAACATTGTGTATTGATCTAACCAAAATCATTCACATGAATCGCACCTATTCATGTCTGTGATGGCGCCGAGCAATGAGAGAGGGCTAAATCCTCGTCTTCTTTAGCTGAAACTCAGGAAACACGAACTAAAACTTTTTTTTTTAAGGGGAGGACGGTTAACAATAAAGCATGTTATTTAGGTGTACACAGGTAAATACCAAGAGGATTGGATCCGCGTAGCATACAGTGGGAGAGCAAGACATAAGAAGCCCCGAAGATATCTTAGTTTCCTTGGAAAACATAAGGAAGGACCTCCGTACCAGAGAGAATCTCTCCATACGCGATGGTCATACATCTACATCCTCATCTAAAGAGCCACATCCTCCCTGAGAAGTCCCAGAGCCAAGGGCTTCACCCCCACTCCAATCCGGGGAGTTCCTATGTATATGGTTATTCATTTCAGACTTAGCTTATATTTGTTTTCAGTCCTTTCCAGCAGAGTTTGGTCTTTCCATTTCCACACTCACATCTGTGATTTTTACTTTGCTCTCCGCTCTCCATCAGGGCCACACAGAGCTTCTTCACCACGCGCGGCTGCGGCGAGATTGCCTTCCAGTTAAATAAAGGTCAGACACAGGCGCTCTCTGTTCTTCAGGCTGGTGTGGTTGCTCTGACTGATTGCTACTCTTACCAATATTGATGGCCTTATTAGATTCTAATTACAGCTCCCATCAGCCTGGTACCTAATTGGATTAGAATCTGGAGGCTTCGACTGCACAAGCTCCCTCTGCTCTTAAAAAATGCAGATGGTCTTTAAGGGAAGACACGCTTCTCCCAATTAAATTAGGTACACAACACACACGCCCGATAAGTTTTGATATGAAGCTCCAACATAGGTGTCTGTTTTGGAAGATAGGGGCTAGTTAAGAGAATAATTTTAAAGTTCTCGAGAAAAAAGTGCTGACTAGCAAGCCCATACCAACAATATAGAGTAACCACTCATGTCCTCACCCAATCACTCAACAGACATTGATGAAAATCTGTTCTCTGCTTGGAACGCTGGCCAGTAGGGGTTGAGAATAACAGACATGGTTTCTGCCCCATGGAGCTCATAACTCAACAAAGAAGTCAATCAACAGAAGCATTGATTAGGTTGTGTCTTCCGATAGCTCTGTGAGAAAGATTTAGACCTCTTTGGCTCCAGATTCTAGAGCATATTTTCCAAAATGTGGATGTCACTCAAAATTCCAAACAAAGCTTTCCGGGATCTAAGGTGGGAGCAGACAGGAGTATAGTTATTATTCATACTTTCCTAAGTGCCATTTCTCCTGCTAATGATGTTAAGTTCCAGATACCTTCCCCTAAATCACCAGTCCTTGTTTATGTGTAATAGACGGCTACGGAGACACCTGAGAAGTCACCTGAGAAGCCATAAAAGAAAGAAAATTATACAAAATTAGGACCATGTCTCTCTGTCCTGTCACCCTTCCAACTGCACAAGCAGTGTTTCCGAATGATCTTTGAGTCCATGACTTCAGACCCAGTCCATGTTGGTTTATGCACCTATCCTGCTAATTTCCCCCATTCCAAACTTAAAGTAGCCTCACTAACCCTGCAGCTACACCCACAGAGGCAAGCTATTCCATAATTTTCCCTGACAGCTAGAATAATGTGTGATTTCTCTGGAGAGTTCCATGATAATGCTCTATTGAGATTTCCTGCAAGTGGTAGTCAATGACACGTTCAACTGAGCACGTCCCTGGCAGAAAAATGACATCATCTGATCGTATGTGGCGGATGCACTGACACCCCACCTAGATCACGCCTAAGGAATGAAAGACTGGGCCACCCAGCTGTTGAGAACGCTGACAGGAGACGATCTTTAATCACCAACCCTCTTTGAGGGCCGACTTGGCTGAAGGAAAGGTGCCCTGCTCAAGGTTATACCTCCCTCCAGGGACAGCTCACATTCACACTTCTGCGGTGGGCTATGAAGGCCTTGCCCCCTCACCCCTACTCAAGGAAGCTCTAGAGAGCAGTCCCAGCCCCAGAACATGGCTGTGTGGACTGATTGCAGCCCAACTGCTCCCGACTGATCCTGTTTCCTTCCACTCCCTGTCACAAGCCAATAGCAATTCCTAACAAATATCCTGTTCCTTAATTTCCATTTCAAAATTGGTTTCCCAGGGAGTGCAATTTGTGACCATAGATAAACTCGTCTAGAAACATTATGCCTTCCTGCTTTAGGACCTTGACTCAATAGAGAAGTCACTCTCCAGTTGTCTTTCATTGGATTTGGTACTGTTGGTGAACAACCATGATGGAATTAAAAATAAGTAAATAAGTGAGATCCTTAGATCGTTTAGGCTAAGTTATACCTCTGCCACTAAAGAGGATTTGAACCTGGCCAACTTCAAATCTCCTCTCTTTCCCACCTTCCATTAGGAGATTCCTTGCTTAAATGGAGCATCGGGAAGGAAGATGGAGGAGAGAATGAGAGACAGCACTGAGAAAGGCTAGGGCATTCTGCGTGGAGAGTTTGGGAGTGAGAAGCTGAGAGCAGAAATAGTAAATATGGGTTATGGACGGGAAAAGAGAAAAGGGAAGTGTTAGGAATCACTAATAAGTGTCCCCTCGCGGTGATAAAGAAGTACAAATGGAGGGGTGCCTGGGTGGGTCAGTTAGATGTCTAACTCTTGGTTTCGACTCAGGTCGTGATTTCATGTTTGTCAGGTGGAGCCCCGTGTCAGGCTCCGCACTGGGTATGAAGCTTTAAGATTCTCTCTCTCCCCCTCTGCCCCTCTTCCCCCCTCCCCCAAAAAAAGAAGGACAAATGGAAATTTGAGTTACTTTGAAATTTCATTTGTTTGCCTCTCTTTAGACCAGAGCATCGTTCAGGATACGCCTGTGGGTCATGCCTTACGAATGCTCCCATCTCGTGAAGATGGAATGGGCTAGCCCACCTGCCCCCTGTGAGCTCCTCCCTGGCTGGACATCTTTAGCTCCAAGGAATAGATATGTACACTTGGGTGAACACAAAGCATTCTCAGTATTGGCCACAAGATGCACAAGAAAGATTGACCTTAATCATTCTTATTTTAAACATTAAAAGCGGGAGATCAATCAAGAGAGTAGGTTAAAAGTAAGAATAAATAAATCTTAAAATGTGAAGAATTAAAATGCAATAAAAGCCATTTTACTTACAACAATCCTTACTTGATACTCTAAAGTAGGAATCACTTTGTTGTAAGACAAATAGAATCTGGAAATTATGCCTACTAAGTAAGCTAAGCTGCTTTTCTAAACATCAGCAAATATTTATGTATTAGTCCTGAAAATCTGCCTTACACTGCAGAGATAGGCATGGAAATTTTTGCTATACGAGTGATAAAACTAGGTGATCTTTTATTAAACGAAGTAAAATACCTTCTGAAAAAAAATTCAAATACAAGAGTAGCTCTTTCCTGTGCTAAAATCTGTATGCTTTGAACTCTGGCTCCCCAAACAAGAGAGTGGACAGTGATTCAGAGGAGCTTTATATGTAAATTTGATTAAATTATTATTTATTAAATTTTCAAGAGCGAGCATGTACATGCCCCAAAGGAGGGCCCATAGTGACCAACCGTGGCAGCGTAGGCCTGTCAGGACTTAGAACTCACACCGTAGGTTATGCAGTGGAAGTTTCATACAAAGAATGGTTAACTGTGATAAAAGAATAATGGTAAGTTATGAGGGAACTCTCTATGGTGTCCTAGGGCTGAGGAAGGGGACCCAGGAAAGGATGAACTTAGAAGGCGGGGAGTAGATGTGATCAAGCGCACCAGGTTACAGAGAACTTTGCTGGCATGGCCGGGCTAGAGCTGGGGTGTAGGTGCCAGCCAGCAAGAGACCACCCCCCAGAGTGCAGGTGGGTAGCAGGAGATTAGCCTTCCGTCCTCTGCAGTTATAAAACTCAGATGCTCGCTTCCCAGATGACTATACGCTGAGGACTACTTCCTCTTTGTGGAAGGCGCCCACATGCTTCTCATGTCCCTTGATCTTCAAACCCAGCAATGGAGCATCAAGTCCTTTTCATATTTTGAGTCTTTCTGACTCATTCTTCTGCCACCACTCCTTGCTATTGAAGGACTCATGGGATTAGATTAGGCCCACCTAGAAAAGTCTTCAAGTCTTAAAGTCCACTGATTATACGTCTACCAGGTTCTTTTGGCCTTGTAAGAAACCATGATTACGGGACCACCAGAAGGTGGCAAAGGCCCCCTCAGATTCTATCTACCACAGAATTTCATCTTAATCTTTCATTTAAGAATGCTTTTTAGGTCATACTACTGATTTAACAACTCTTACAACTAGAAAATTGGGACTATAGACTCCTCAGTATCAGTACGTTGGCAATGAAGTTTATGCTTGTTTGCCTGCTTGCTTGAAAGCCTAGAGAGATGGATTATGAGGATTTTGAATTAGAGTATTTATCAGTCTAATTTCCCTGAGATATTATACTGGTACATAATAGTGAATATCGATTCTGTTGCCATTACTTCCTCATGCTGCACTCCAGGTGCCGAGAGGTATGGGCGGATGAGGCAAGAACGATATGTGGCCTTTCAAGTAGACATGAAGCAAACTGCTTATTAGCTCCCAAGCTGTGGTGCTGCTCAGTAGGATGATTTGTACCTGCCAGAAAACTCACCCAACACTAAATACTCTTTACAAACCAAGATCCACGGGTTAAAGGGTTGAGAGCTAGAGAAGATGCATCAAAAACGTCTTGAATTCAATACACAAGACCTCATTCTATCAACGTGTGACATGTACATGTCAAGGGCCTGCTCTGACTCGTTCTAGGCCGTTGAGTACTACCGTGGACAAGACAGATAAGATCTGTACCCTCAAGAAGTTTACATTCTAGGGGAGATAACAAAGAATAAGCAAAGAAATGCACATAAATAATATAAACAAGGAACTCTCAGAAAGTGTAAAGGGTCATGGAGAGAATTTAAATAGCATGGTACCCAGGAGGAGTTAGTTGCTGGGTGTATACTGTAGTCCGGGGGCTCAGGGAAGAATATTCAGAGCCAATGACATTGAAGATGACATCTAACGACAAGGAGCTGCGAAGGCAAAGACTAAGTGAAAGAGCATTCAAACATAACAAATAGCTGGCGATAAGGTCCTAATTCAGGCGGAGAGCTGGCGTGTCTGAGGAAAGGGAAGAAGACCAGCGTGGCAAAAGCATGGTGGTGGGAGGTGTGGCGGCGAGGGGAGTAGGGCAAGAAGGCTGGTTATTAATATGATGTAAGGTCAACGAGCAGGCAGGGGGCAGATATATATAAGATGTTGTAAGTTAGGAGAGGCAGAGTTTGAAGTTTATTCTAAGACTGATGAGAGCCCTTAGAGCGTTTTAACAAACAAGTGACGTGAACTTATTCATCATTTTAAAAGATTATTCCTAATACTTCAGTGAGTGATAGCAAGGAAAACGGAGGCAGGGAAAGTGATTAAGAGACTAACATAGCAACCGAGACAAGAGATGAAGGTGGCCTTAGATGAGGGAGGTGATGTTGAAAATAAAGTGAAGATTGAAGGCCTGTTTTGAGAGAAAGACAAGAGAACCTACTGAGGATTTGATGTAGGGTTGGAAGAAAAGGGGGGAAAAAATCAAGAGTCGTTCCTTGGTTTGTGCCTTGAGCAACTAACTCCGTACATTGTGTTGATTTTTTTTTAATTTTTATTTATTTATGATAGTCACAGAGAGAGAGAGGCGCAGAGACACAGGCAGAGGGAGAGGGAGAAGCAGGCTCCATGCACCAGGAGCCCGATGTGGGATTCGATCCCGGGTCTACCAGGATCGCGCCCTGGGCCAAAGGCAGGCGCCAAACCGCTGCGCCACCCAGGGATCCCCGTTGTGTTGATATTTAACGAGATGCAGAAGACTGGAGGAAGAACGGGTGTTGGGATAAAACCAAAAGTTCTGGTTGGCTGTGCTGCCACAGAAGCGTATAGAGACGTCAAGTACACAGTAAGATATTTTCCACTCTTGAAAAGGGGGGCAGGCGATGAGGAAGGATACAGTTTTGAGGATGTAGACAGCAGCGAGAGCTATGGGATGCTGCAGGCCACCCGAGGAAGGAGGGTAGACAGCAGAGGAAAGCGAGGAAGGTGGTAGAGGACACAGTCCTGCAGTGACCTGAGAGAACCGAGCCCGGGATGCAGAGCCGGGAGAGGCAACTTGCCTGAAGCGGCTAATGAAACAGAAATCGCAAAGAGCGCAGAGTTCCAGAATCTAAGAGAAGGAGATGTTCCGGGAAGAAGAGAGTAACTGACCATCTGGGCCGTTGGTGAGAAATTGCTGATGTCATTGAGCAGAGCAGAACCAGTGGGCAGATGGGGCGAAAGTCCGGCCCCCCGACAGCTGTGTCCTAGAGCTTGCGATGAGAGGAGCAGAGCAGGTGGGCAGCTGCAGAGGACGTGAGGGAGAGCGGGCTTGTGTTTCCGTTCTGGTGGCGACGATCCTCTAGAGCAAAGGAAACCGACGTGGCTCTTCCCAGCTGGTCCGTACAACGCGCTAAGGCCGGAGGCAAGTGTGACCTTCCTGAGAGAGCCCAACACCTCGTGGGCTGTGGGAACACAGGGAGCTCGGATGCCCCAAGGCCATGCAAAACGGCCGCTTTGAGTGACCCAACACGGGCCGGTCACCTGAGCACACTTGAGAGAGAACGTTCAGGTAAACTCGCAGGCAGACGGGAGGCGGCCCACTCCCGAGCATACTCAATACAGAGTCCCACTGTCTCGCGGACTATAACGAATATAAATGAGGGGCCCCGTGAGATCAGAGGAGAGAGCAAACCTGGCGTCACCAGCAAGGCGCGGTGCGGGCAGGCGAGTGGTCCACTGCGCTGGCCTTGACCCGTGTGGGTGCGGGACGCTCCTGACAGTGAAGAACCCCACGCTCCCGCCCCATTATCCGGGCTCCAGATAAGCCTCCTGTACCTCACCTGTGTTCAGGCGACACAGAGAGAAAAGGGCGGGTCCCAGCAGGCCTCGCTGCATCTGCTCGCGTCTCTCCTCAGCTGAAATGCCAGCAACCAGAGCCGAGCGCTGTCCAAACCCTCCCGGCTCGTCCCCGGCTGCATCGGTCCCTCAACTTCGCGGCCCTCCAGGGGAGCCCCCGGGGCTCATGCAGACACGCAGTCACTTCCATACGTGGTCCTCATCCACACGGGTGCACACCGAGGTTTGCGGGTGTGCCCCTACATACGCACAGGGACCCAAGTAATGTCAGCACAAGTAACACAGATTCCAGGTCATAGTCAAGTAAAAGTCATAAGTGATATTTAATAATATTTAATTTTTAATAATAAAGCATAATAAACCGCAGCGCAGAGTGTTGTATAATCAAGTGTTGTAAAACCTGACTTTGGGCAACAACAGGGAGTATAACCCTGTTTCACTGAAAAGGAAGTGACAGCTGTTAACGTCATCCGTTTTGTTTGGACTCGGACCTGGTCTCACTCCACAGAAGCTGCAGCTGTAGGACTAGACCGGCTTCCACATCAGTAGGTCCTCTGAAGACCCCTTCCTGGGCTCGGGGGGGCACGGTGCCCCTGGGCAAGTCCGGGACCCCGGTGCTCCCCGCTGAGTCCCTCCTTTCCCGGCGCGTCCTCGCTGCGTCTCCACCGACAAGCTCGTCAACCCGTCGCACATCCTCACTTAGTCCGGGCTCTGGTCAGAAAGCCTGCCCACGCCCTGGAGGGTCTCTCAGGGTCAAAGGAACTAACGGGCACTGCTACGTCCGCAAAACCCACCCATCGTCAACACTCAGTGACTGTGGATCATTATTTCATTATTCGTTTAGTGGTGACCTATCACGTTAAAATGTATTCCATTACCGTCCGGCCCCGTACTTGCCCCGTGTCCCCACTGCGTCAGGTGCCGGGGCGCAGGCTGACCAACGTGCACAGCTTGTCCAGAAGGAGCTGGAGTAGGATCCCTCCGAGGCTCAGGCGCGGACCAGGGCCTCTTCCTTACTATCCCGGCCAGCGCCACGTTCCCGCGTCTGCCTAACCGATTATTCACAGGACGTCCGTTCTCCATGCGTGCGTGTGCAGGTGTCCATATGCAGGCGCATGTCTGCAGATGTGTGTGCAGGTGTGCGTGTGCAGGTGCACATGGGCAGTCGTACATGTGCAGGTGTGTGTGTCAGGCGCATGTGCAGGCACACGTGTGCAGGTGCACTTCTGCAGGTGCATGTGCAGGTGTGCATGTGCAGGTGCACATGGGCAGTCGTGTGTGTGCAGGTGCGTGAGCAGGCGCGTGTGCAGATATGCGTGTGCAGGTGCACATGGGCAGGTGTACGTGTGCAGGAGCGTGTGTAGGCACGTGTGTGCAGGTGTGTGTGTGCATGTGCATGTGCAGGCATGCATGTGCAGGTGCACATGGGCAGGCGTATGTCTGCAGGTGCGTCTGCAGACACGCGTGTGCAGGTATACGTGTGCAGGCGCATGAGCAAGCGTGTGTGCAGGTTGCGTGTGCAGCTGGGTGTGTAGGCGTGTGTGCAGGGGCACGTGTGCAGGCACGTGTGCAGGTGCGTCTGCAGGTGCACATGGGCAGGCATATGTGTGCAGGTGCGTCTGCAGGCACATGTGTGCAGGTGCACTTCTGCAGGTGCGTGTGCAGGTGTCCGTGTGCAGGCGCGTATGTAGGCACGCATGTACGCGTGTGCATCTGCAGGTGCATGTGCAGGTTCGCGTGTGAATGTGCGTGTGCAGGTGCACATGGGCAGGTGTACGTATGCAGGCGCGTAAGCAGGCGCGTGAGCAGGCGCATGTGCAGGTGTACGTGAGCAGGCGCGTGTGTAGGCACACGTGCATTCTGGCGGTCACACACAGGGAAGCCTGCGGCCCGAGAGGTCTGGGACGGGTGCACACAAGTGCCCTGAGCCTCACCCCCAGAGGCCCGGCGGCCACACCAAACCGGGCCTGGACACTGCGTGGCGTTTCCTCCGTTGGATACAGACTCCCCTGGGGACGGTGGGGGCAGCGGCCCGCTCTGGGTCTCCGACGGCAGCCGCCCCCCGCCAGGCAGCCACGCTCCCCCCCGCGAGAACCCTCCTCTTCCGTGGCTGGTTTCCAGGGGAGCCAGGAGGCATCTCCAGCTGGGCCCCTGAGGCTCAAGCCCGGCCGGGGTCCTGGGGCTTCGGTGAGGCTGTCCCCGGCTGCATGGGCAGGCGCTTGGGGTTCAGGGCAGTGCCCCATGCGGTCCCCGGGCGGCAGGTGGCTCCGTGATGCCAGCCCAGGCCTGTCCTCACCGCACCCTCCCCGCAGCCCCAGCCCTGGGGGTCACAGCCTGGTCCCCCACAGTCTCCCTGGGGGGTCACAGCCCTGTCCCTGTGGTTACCCCGGGGGTCACAGCCCGCTCCTTGCAGTCACCCAGGGGTCACAGCCCGGCCCCCACAGTCACCCTGGGGAGTCACAGCCCTGTGGGAGCTCTGCCGCAAGGTGCTGGGATGAGAATGACGGGGGCACCGGGGTCAGCGCCATGGCACCTGCTCGGCCCAGAGCGTGACCCCGGGGTCCCGGGATCAAGTCCCCACCGGGTTCCCACAGGGAGCCCACTCCTCCCTCTGCCTGGGTCTCCGCCTCTCTCTCTGTGTCTCTCATGAATAAATACATAAATATTTTTTAAGAAAATATGAATAAAAAAAAGAAAATATGAATATAGGTAGCATCTTGAGGACCCACCATGCGGGGGTACGTGTTTATATGTCGATTTTAAGCCTCCTAAAATCATCGCTCCGCCGACTGCGCCGCCTCCCCTTGCAGCCGGGGAACCTGGAGTCGAGCGCTCCCGTCGCCCTGTCCCCGCTGGCAGGTGAGGCAGCCGGCAGGACGCCCAGACCCCAGAGGGACTAACCCGACCGCCCATCTCCCAGCCCCACGGGGGCAAGGGCTGAGCACCCAGGCCGTCCCCACCCAAGGCCCACGACCCGCCCCCCGTGCTAGTTCCAGGAATCCGCGTCCTTGTAGGAATGAGGGGCGCTGCCTTCAGGCCTAACCCGGGTCCCCGCAAAATAAGCCAGCTGCTGCCCTGGGATCATCCTTCAGAGATTCCCTCCTCTAGAGAGAGCCGGGCCGACATGCTCAAAGAAAGCAATGGATTTTTTTTGTTTGAGGAGTGATTTGGGGTCATGTCCACTATCCTGCAGCACTTCGAGTCGGGATCTACCAGGAATCTGCTTCAACCAAACTTCCTTCCGAAGGGTTGCAGATTTTCTCAGCTGGAGATTAAACCGGTCCAAGTCCCCAGAACCGCTCCTGAAATCGTAGCAAACGGTTCTTCGCATACGGATTCTTATTTTATATTTGCAGTGCACGTGGCTGATATTCGGAAAGGGGCCTAGAAACCCTACAATTACAATCAAGTTCACAAATTCTGCTCTCACTTAATTATAAATCCTGATTGCATTTTCTCCGCCAGACTCCTGCTTAATGCTCCCCTCGGGTAATGAGCCCCACGAAGGCTACCCAGGGCCCGCGGCTCCGTGGGATGCTTCCCCAGGTACCCGCGGACTCCGACTTCAAAAGACGACTCCGGTCCGCGCGTTCGGGAGCAAATTTCCTGAATTGTCTCATCTCCGGAGTGCTGCAGCGAGGGCCGCTGCCCGGGTCACGGGAGTGGGAAAGGAGTCCTCCCCCGAAGGAGCGACCATGACCTCTTCCACTGCCTGCCTTACGGTCCTTCTGGTAAGAATCCTTTCGGGACCGAGAGGGTCTACACAAACGTGCACGGACTATGGCAAAATCCAGACGTGCGTGGGCGAGGAAGATGTGGGGTCACCACAGAGCCGTGCAGCTTGACCCCCACGCTGGCCAGCCTGCCTAGGACCCGTGAGGGGGAGGGTTCCCACCGAAGGTGACACGTGCCACATCCGTCCCTTTTGGTAGAAAATCTTCTCCAACACCGTTCTCGGGACGTTCCGCTAAGTGAGCCGGGCCAAACCCACCACCGTCACACTTCTTCCAAACACGCTCATTGTTCTAAGGAAATACAATGTGCAGAAAGAGGGTGACCTTGTGATAGCCAATTAACCAAAAATAGGTTTAGATATATTTTATTCTATGATTTTTTTTTTTTTTTTGGTGGGGGGACAGAGCGAGAGAGCAGGTGCTGGCACGGGCGCCTGCATGGGGAAGGGGGGTGGACGGAGAGGGAGAAAGAGCATCTCAAGCAGACTCCGGGCTGAGCGTGGAGCCCGGCACGGGGCTCGGTGGCACAGCCCGTGTGATCACGATCTCGGCTGAAATCAAGAGCCGGACACTTACCCAACTAAGCCTCCCAGGCACCCCTTTTTCTGTGACTTTAGGGAAAGAATTTTGTTTTCAGATATTTTTCTTAGGTCAATACCTCTCCTGGGTTCTGGTTTTGGGTCAGTCCGTTTTGAAGCCCATCAAGGAAACAACAGGGAAAAAAAGGACAGGGAGGAGGGTCACCGGATTTTAAGCTCCTGGGATTCTGGGACACCAGCCCGCTGGGCGCCTCCCCAGCCCGGAGAGCGCCCAGAAGAGGACGGGTTGATGGACGAAGCCGGATGAACGTCTCTAGGATCAGAGTGTGCCCCCCCGTGCCTCTTGCTCCGCAGCGAAAGAGCCGTGGTCCCTGCTGCCTCCCTGTGTGCTTTCATCGCCGCACACGTCCACGGCGCCACGTGTTCCTTCTCACCAACGTCGCATGAGCACAAGCAGTGGGGGCGGGGGGGGGGTCGTTCCCTGAACAATGAGCCGACACTGCAAGTGATTTTGCCACGTGCACCAGCGACTTAGGGAAGAAGAGATGCGCTGCCCTGGGTAACTGGCCGCAGGGACGGAGGCTCCGCGGAGACCGGGCCCGGGGCCTGTAACCCTTTAACCTGCCTCTCGGCCTCTTGCGGCCCGTGACGCAGCAGCAGGTGCTCCCCACAGCCCAACCCAGCAAGGAATTGGAAGGAAGAGAGAGACAGGTGTCCATCGGGTCTCGGACCATGAACCCCTCACGTAGCAGGCGAGCGGGGGAACCGCCACACTACAGAAACCCAACTAAGAGAGACGAGTTGCAGAAAGAAAGAGAAACACCAGGGTAATGACTATTTATCATTTTTACATCCAAACTTTTGTGCGGACGTGTCTTCGTATTCGGACCACCCTGTGCCTTGTTAGGAGCGAAGGAAAGGGCGCTCGATATGGGCAGATAAGATTTCCAGGTACATTTATATTCAAACTAAGGGACATTCTCGGAATCTGATTTATGAACAAAATTCTGAGTGTTGCTCTCAAAGCCACACTAAGACTATCAAAAGTCTAAACTAATGATCTCTTTCGCTGTATGTGTCTGTTTTCAGAGGTTTATACTGTCTCCCGAGCGCATGCATCTGAAATACTAATAAATGTGTGGTTTTCGGCTCCATGAACATCTCTGTCTCTATGTTGTAAGTGGAAGGAGGAGGAATGAATGCATCAGAACTAGAGAATGATGCAAAAAATAGTTATACGCTTTTTCCATGTTTATATAGCGCATACACTAGAGGAAGTGCTAAAAACTATCTCACCCCATCCTCCTCCCCGGCTCTAGGTAAACAAGCAGCAATAATGAGCCACACATTTTTACGCTACCTTCACTCCAAAGACATAACAAGCGGAAGCTGTGCCTTGAATGTGGTAAATGATTGTGAACTCCAAGTACAAATGAAGAAACTTCTAGAAAATAAGGTCGCTAGATAAAGTGGAACGATCCCAGTTCCATTTGAAATTGAGATAAACGACAAAAAGATGTTTCTCCGCGTGAGTAGGTCACAAATATTGCATGAACATTGGTATAGCAAAAAAACAAAAATCAAAAAAACAAAAAAACAAAAAACAAAAAACAAAAAACAAAAAAACAAAAAAACAAAAAACAAAAAACATAAGTTGTGGTTGCCTGGAACTCCAATTGAACTGGGAGTCCGGTTTTTGGTTTTTTTTTTTTTTTTTTTTTTTTTTCCTGAATCTGACAGCCCTCCTAAATATATGAATTTTGGGCTACCTTGTGGTGTCTTAGAAAGCCGCCAAGGCATTGCCAAATTGATCGTTGGCACCTTGCACCGTATCCTGCGTCTCTATTTGAACGGCTAGGTGTTACCTGCACCATCATTTGAGAATCAGACTCCTCTTAGCAGGGTTTGGAATCAACTCTTAGCACCATGCTTGCCAGGTAAGATTAGGGCCCCATTACTTCACATTTCCTTTCCTCGGTCTTCACATTCGTAAAAATTAGGATGATGCATACCTCATAAGTACCATGAAATAACTGAAACACATCCACATCGGGGATAGAACAACACCTGACAAGTGGTAATAAGGCCAGTAAGGGGGGATCCCTGGGTGGCGCAGTGGTTTAGCGCCTGCCTTTGGCCCAGGGCGCGATCCTGGAGACCCGGGATCGAATCCCACGTCGGGCTCCCGGTGCATGGAGCCTGCTTCTCCCTCTGCCTGTGTCTCTGCCTCTCTCTCTATCATGAATGAATGAATGGATAAATAAATAAATAAATAAATAAATAAATAAATAAATCTTAAAAAAAAAAAAAAAGAAGAAAACAGTAAGGAGCAGGGATTGAGAGAGAGGGCTCTGGAACCGGGCATTCTAGATTCACGGCCTCTTCAAGTTCCCCACTTGAGCACAGGGATAAATGAGAGCAGATGTGTCGTGTGGTTGCTATGAAATTTAAAGAATCATCACACATACAGCCCTGACTTTGAACCTTATAATAATTTGATGGTGATGAATTTAAATAATTAATACTCTTGAGGATTTCAATGAATACTCGTTCATGGATTAAATGCACAGTTCGCAGCCCAACATGGCTGAAATGCGTCGGATGTACGTTGCATTCACACTTGAACGTATCGTGTCAAAGTCTTGCCTTTTACTTCGGACTTTGTGTGGACAAATCACCTCCTAAGTTCTAAGCTCTATCAGCATTAGAATAAAAATTCGCATGCTGACAGTAGTAGCTGTGTTTACTAGAATATTGAATCATAAATTTCCCAGGACTGTATACTCTCTCACTTGACTTGAAATTAACAGCTCAGTGCCTATTTATAAACTGTTAGATCTTTAAAAAAAAAAAAAAAACTGTTCCTACCTCTTTCATAAAAAATTTAATATCAACCCTGGAGCCTATAAACCGATTCGATTGAAAGATGTTCCTACCTAGAGAAATAAAATGCTCAGCTGATGAAGTTACGAGAGAAAGTAGTGCCCTGCAGGAGGGTTCACAATTTTTTTTTTAAGATTTTATTTATTTATTCATGAGAGACCCAGAGAGAGAGAGAGAAGCAGGGACACAGGCAGGGGGAGAAGCAGGCTCCGTGCAGGGACCCCGATGCCGGACTCGACCCCGGGGTCACAACCCGAGCCAAAGGGGGGCGCTTCCCCCTGAGCCACCGAGGCCTCCCAAGGGTTCACTTTTACCTGGACCCCATTGATATTGAAAATGACCCCATTACGCAGTTCCTGAAACAAAAACAAAAGCTCTAAAATGAAGTTGCATAAGGACTTAGAAACTACGGCAGCTTCTCCTCCACTCTCTTCAACTCTCTGAAATACTTCTGCTTTTCAAAAGTAAAATGAAATCCCTCGAAAGGTGATATTGGAGCCACAAAATCCACGTGAAGCCTGAATTAGCAGTCCTATTAATTAGCTAATACACTGGTTTCTGCCACGGTCACAAGTTCACCCCCCGTCGCGTGGCTTCATCCAGCCCCGGCTTCCTTGTGACTCGCCCGCAGGTGAGTGCAGGCCGGGGGGGCTGCGTGTGGCCTCGGGGGTCCCAGCAGGGCGCCCCCAGCTCCGTACTCCCCGCGGCCCAGGAGCGGAGACCCTCGTCCTGCCCCCAACTGCCTCGGCCCCGGGCCACCGGGTCCCTTCCTCTCCAGTCTGTTGGCTGGAAGGCCCACGGCTGCACGGAGCAGGAGGCGAGCGCAGACGGGGGGGGCCCAAGGATGGGACGTCCCCGGGAGGCCACTGTCCTCCCATCGCCAGGTGAGACGCTCACCATCGCAGCTCCCCCGAAGATGCGGAGCTCCGGCCACACAGGCCTGTCCTTGCTCCGCAGGGTGCAATCACTGTCCCGCCCCCCACCCCCCCACGTCATCACCATAAAGAGGGAACAAGCTTGCGGTTCCAGGAATGTAATTATTTTCCTCGACCAGCTGTGGTGGAGCTTGTCAGCCACGATGCTGATACTGAGTAATTGCCTGTACATCTTGTCTTTCCTCGCGATTTGATTTCTTTTCATAATGAAAGCTCAAGGAATTTGTTGTTTCCTTTGGTACAGATGTTCCCCATTTGATGTTATAAATGTGCTACTGAAAAGTTGTGCGTAAATCAGATTTTTATAAATCGAATCACATTCCCATTAACTTTATCTTTGCTTCTGCTTCACGGGAGCTCCGGACAATTTATCTTTAAATTAGTCTCAGTTTTACAGAGAAGAGTGACGGGTCAGAGGGTATTTCCCAAGAGGCTGGGATAAGAATAGACCTTCCGTCACCAGGGTACGGACTAGTCCTTCACACCGACGTGGTATCGGGCCCGTTGAGGGGAAGGGTGCCCGGTTTTTGAAAACAAAGACAAAAAAGAAAAGGAAAGACTGTCAGAAAACCAGGTATGGGGGCGGGATTTCCTTCCACCTTAAGAGTGTATCCGCCAATAAATATTACTCCAAGCGCAGGGGACTTTTCCGTATTGCAAACTGGCCGCACAAGGCACCGAAATCTGTTTCATCAGCTGTCAGGAGTCCTGGAGTCCTGGTCAAGCAAGCCGGCGACCTCATTGCACCGACTCCCTTGACGAGAAAGAAAAACTCACGTTGAGATCGAGAAAAGGAAGCAGATGTCAAAAAGAAGTGGCCGCGACGTTTGGTGATTTGTCCAGATGTATGTTCCTGCGCTAATTTTGTTGACCAGACCCTGAAAAAAGGAAACTGAACAATACTTTTTTACCGAAAACCGAACAGTGCAATTCTCTTATCTTTTCTTTCTTTGCCTTTTTCCCTCAAATGATCGGCTACGGTCTCTGGTGGCTTGGAGAACAGTCAGCTCAGCACGAAAGAGCTTTCTTCATCTGCTATGTTATTCTGACTTGTTTTTTTCCTCATAGCTCAGCCTTATTCCGATGGTCGTTCACTGATCCACAGCGATCCCGGACGCATAGAATCTTAGGGTACAGAAGGACCATAAAAAAAAAAAAAAAAGAAAAAGAAAAAAGCTCTAATCCTCTTTCGCGCATTCTGAGCCATATCCCACAAAACTAACAGGGGATATCAGTGAAAAATAAAAAGACCAGCGGATGAGTAGGGCGGAGCACAAATGCCTTTGTGGGAAGACGGAAGAGCTGAGAAGTTACTGCAGAACTATCGGAGTTAGGGTTAGTAAGTCTCTCTTTTGTTTTTACAGTCGCGTTGTTTTCCACGTACTTGCCACATCTGTATTGATCACAGGAGGCCACGACACAGCCCTTCCCCAGGTACCCGAGCTTCAGCTGTGCTGCTGGTCTCCTGTGGGACAGACTGACATTGGATACGCATTAGACGGGACGAAGACGCTCGAGAATGGGTGCGTTTTGTCAGGACCAACACCCACTTTCGGAAATCGGTATAACGCATTACAAGAGAGGTTAAAAAAAAAAAACACAGAGATATCCTTACAAATTAGGGAAAATCGGGTGCTAAATTTCCAAGGGTTAAATCGTTTGGTTAAAACCAGAAATTAGGGATCCCTGGGTGGCGCAGTGGTTTGGCGCCTGCCTTTGGCCCAGGGCACGATCCTGGAGACCTGGGATCGAATCCCACGTCGGGCTCCCGGTGCATGGAGCCTGCATCTCCCTCTGCTTGTGTCTCTGCCTCTCTCTCTCTCTCTGTGTCTCTGTGTGACTATCATAAATAAATAAAAATTAAAAAAAAATAAAACCAGAAATTAGAGAACAATTTTAGAAGCAAAGTAAAGGGGATAACTTGGCAAAGAATGAGAAACTCGTGGGGTCCCTCAGGGCCTAAGAAGTTCCCCGACACTCACTCAGGACGATGCCTTGAGAGCCCCCGGATTTGCCATTTGCCACTTTAGTTAAGGTACGCAAGACAGTACTTTGTGCAGGAATAGAAACTCATCAGAAATAGACTCTCAACCAGCCAGTGCGTATGAGACGTAGGAGAAAGGGGGCGGTAGGGATGGAAGGCGGACAATCGACCGAACTGAGCAGATCTGCAGAGTTGTTTGCTGTAGTCGTGACCACAGACCCACATAGAATAAAATGCCAGGAACTTCATTGGGTAGTTGAATGGTCAGGGGCCCTAAAGACCTAAGGGGACGAGAAGGCCTGGGACGGGACAGAGGAGGTATCTCTCACAGCCTCTTACGAATCACTCAATCAATTAGGGGCATGTTAAAAACACAGATCCCAGCTTGTTCCTAGACATTGAGGGGAGCCTGGGCACTTGCACACTTAAGGTGTAAGTGGCTGTGAGGAGGCGGGCCACGGAGGACTCTTCGAGAAGCACAGCTTTGAATGAAGCATCATGCGAACAGCTTCTCGTCACCCAGCGGAAGAGATGTCGGGTCAGAACATAACAAGGGAGAGCAGCAAAGCCATGACCACACGTACGCCCGACCCAGATATTTGTAAGGAACCAGACTTCCAAACAAGAGTTGCCCAACTTTATAGGTATCGTCAGGCTCATTCAGGATGGTAATCATATAAATACCTAAAAGAATTAGGTACAAAGGGTTTGGGATTTTCCTACCAGCCACATCAAATCTGCTATATCTGTAGAAATCATCAAATTAGAGGATATGTAGACAGATGGGCATAGAGATATAGGGGTGTACATAGAAGTCATTTACACAAATGGGTTTTAGGAATCCTCCCATTCCCACAGCTCCGAATGCACGCTGCCCTCGTTGGAATTTGTTGAAAAACATATCGCTGTGCAAGTGACACCCAGAGTCTCAGGAAACATAATGCTCTGTGTCCTAAGGTGTGCGACATATTTTTCTGACTCTAAACCAGCCAGTTGCAAGGCCTCAAACGCGTGCACCTTCCTTCCCCACCAAGGACATCTTCACAAGACTCCTGAAAGGCACTAAGTCCCCTGCATCTTCAACATGACGTCAGGTCCCTTCCGCTCCAACAGTCCCGACGACCGTCAGGACAAGGGAATGTGGACAGCGGGGGCGACCTCTCAGCGTCCCTCCTGCTACTGCTGCGACAGTCACACTGTGCCAGCACCACGAGGCTCCCACGCTGGGCCCCTGGGGTGCAAACGATCGCTTCCTCCTCGGCCCTGCAATGACTCGGTGCCGCACTCTGTCACGATGGTGCCAAATGTGCAGCCCCAGAGCACAATTTGTTCTTCAAATACCGAGTGTGGAAGGCACCGTCTGTGTTCCTTCTTTCACGTCCACTTTCCCTCGGACTCGGACCAGGAAACTAACCTCAAAAAACACCCCCCTCTCTTCCAAACATCCCATCCCAGAGCAAAGGTTACCTTTCTCTGCCTTCCTTCGCTCTCCCTCCTATGCGATCCACACACTCAGTTTTCACATGGGTCCTGGAGCCGCCTGCATCAGATCTCTAAGGCTGCCGGTAAAGTAGGCCGACTCCCAGGTCCCACTCCAAGGTGCTGCTGGAGCCCAGTCTCTGGGCCGGTTCAAGGAATTTGGCTTACGACAAAGCGTCCCAGGTAATTATTATGCATACTAAATTTTATGATCCTTCGGAACTGTATAATTAGCTCATCCTACCCAAGGGTTTTATTTCACTTGGAAGCTTTAGATTAAATGAGCAGTTAATGTCTCCTTAAAATCTGAGACTTAGATATAATTGCAGCAGTCCCCCTGAACCATTTGGTCTCAGATGGAGCTGGCCAGAAAAGATCTCGAAATTCGAAAAGGCTTCAGTTGTTCTTGTAGAAGAGAACATTATTTTATAATCGTTGTTTGCTCTGATGTCATTTCTGTCATATTTGCTTTTAAAAAGTGGTAAGAGAAGAAGTCCTAAAGAAGAGTCCCTCTTTTAGGATATTACAATAGTCATGGCATTAGGTTGGACTGAAAGTCGGTCTACCTTATTTCTTAGAGTAAAACCACTACCAGAGTTATCAGTATATCACCAAGGATTTAGCTAATTAAAGAAAGAAAGATGATGTCAAAAAAATAGACATATGGTGTCTTCCAATTAGTCAAGAGCATGGATATTGCCTGAGACTGAGGTGGATGTTTATGCCTAAAACCTCAAGAGGGATGTGCTGGCAATGCCTGGTACATAATAGCGCTTCTCCAAAGCTCTAGCAACATAAAATCTAAAGCTTCCATGGGGCCCTATCAGATATAATTCAGGAAAATTGAATAGGGTGGACCCTTTTTAGAAAGAAGCAGCAACTCATATTGACACATTAAGAGGATGCTTAGCTTTATATGGATGGCATCTGTGGCTAATGGACCCCACAGGAACCAGGGCACAGCAGCGGAGTTTCTGGGGCAGGGGGCGGCAGAGGAATCTCAATTTCAGGGAGGTATCCAAGGTATGGGACAAGGAAGTTCCAGGTTCAGTGCATGGCTGGCTCGGTCAGTAAAGCGTGAGACTCTTGATCTCCAGGTCATGAGTTTGAGCCCCGCATCGGAGGTAGAGACTCCTCTAAATTAATTCATTAGTTTCTTTTTCTGAAGTTCTAGGTCCAGTTCCTTAACATGGAAATAAAGTTGATAGCAAGAAGTAACTCGGAGGGAACCAGGATGAGGCCCCAATTCCAAACAGAATGAGAAGCCTAAGCAGGTAGTATGGTGGGGCATGAGTAAATAGGAAGACCCATTTTCAGAGGAGGGCAAGTAACAGAGGCATAGAAGCAACTGACTTCTTCTAGGACCCCTGGCCAATGAAGATGGAGCTTCTACAATGAAGACTAAATGGTTCAGGGAGACTGATGCAATTATATCTAAGTTTCAAATTTTAAGGAGAAAAAGGCCCTTCATGGATCTCTCAAGAACTGTTGTTTCTTTCTAGTTCAAGGATTGCACACAGCTATGCCTGTAGGGGGTGAGTGTTTCATGTGAGCTGCTTTGGGGTTGGGAGCTGTGTAGGTGCTTTGGGGTTGTTGGGAGCTATGTAGGTGCTCTGGGGCTGTTGGGAGCTATGTAGGTGTTTTGGGGTTACTGGGAGGTAGGTAGGTGGTATTTGTATGTAGGCATATTTGTTGAAAGATCACTAAAATAATTCTGAACCAAAAGCAGACTTTTAGCCCAATCTAAAGAGAAGGCCAGGAGAAAAAGAAGGAATTGAAATGATCGACTCTCCTCTATGACCGAAGCAAATAAGGATGCATGCCATGCCCCATTGCTATGCTTAGCCATCAATAGGAAAGCTCCCGTAAGTAATACATTATTTGAAACTGGAAATACCTTATTGATGAGAATAAAATTTCCAACACCAGGAGAATTTCAAAGAAAAATTTTTAAGAAAAGCCAAGGAAAACCAGAAAAATATCTCCTTGTGTGTTGCAATATGAAGAATTGGGTGAAACATTTGTCAATGTTTACATAACACTGTCCAAAAGACATTGAGTAGCTAATTAGCATAATATTTTTATCATCAGAACAGTGTTAAGACACATGAAAATTTTTTTAAAAGGTTCAGTGAGTCCTTTTATTTTTTAAGATTTTTTATTTATTTATTCACGAGAGACACCGAGAGAGGGAGGGAGAGAAAGAGAGAGAGGCAGAGACACAGGCAGAGGGAGAAGCAGGCTCCATGCAGGGAGCCCGACGTGGGACTCGATCCCGGGTCTCCAGGATCACAACCTGGGCTGAAGGTGGTGCTAAGCCACTGAGCCACCTGGGCTGCCCCCATGAAAATTTTTTGTAATCTAGAAGCCAACAGGTTTTTTAACTGTCTTTCATATTGCACAGACTTGTGCCATGTAACAGAGCAAGGCCCTTCATGGATCTCTCAGAATGGCTACTCCCTTCAAATACAACCTCTGGTTATTAAAGTCTGGTCCCCAGGTGTCTTGTTACTTCAGATGTAGCTAACATTTCTTACATATTCTTCAAATGCCAGTGATTCAGCTAGGGATTTTGAGATACGTTATTTCATGTAACATTCTAGACAGTGTGCTTTACTATATGTTCTTTTCTATTCTGCTCAGGAATAAGCCATACTCTACTTTACAAATTAATAAATTGTCATGATGCTTTACAAGACCAATCTGTTGAATTTGAAAAGAGAACCCGTTCCTTGGGACCTAATTACTCCCTGAAAACTTGTAGATTCTATCCTGTAGGGAGATGAACTCTTAAGTACAACAATCCCTTAAATCCACCCAAACCAGCCCACCAACAATATCTATACCTTTACTATATTTACCTCTTACAAAATGTGTCATTCAAAAGAAGAGCTCGATTTGTAATAGAATTACTTAAAACCTATCCTTGAGATATTTAAAAAAAAAACTATCATTCTTTAAAACTGTTCAAGCTTTTTAAGATAATTCTCTGTGGATTGTATGTTTCCTTTTGCTTTCCTTGAAATGAAGAAGCAGTGTTGAGTAGTTCCCTGAACCAGCAGAGAAAAATCTTCACCTTGCCTTTACTACCTTTCCTTGCCTTTACTACCAAGACACTATCTTGGGAGAAACATAACAACGAGAGGTAATGCGCAGCAGAAGGACATGATAGGATAACGGAAAGGGGAATGTTGTCTATACATCTCCAGCAGAGAACGACAGGACATATTAATAAAGCAACCATAAAACACTTTCAACTTCTTCAATTGAAAGAATTGCAAGAAAAAAAAATGTGATTTAACGAAAAATCTTTTAATAAATACCAGCCCTGGATTATTAAGATGGCAGATAAGAGCACTTAATAAAACACGTGTCAAGCAAAATCCAGGCCAGGATCATTTGAGATAAAATAGTCTTATTATCATACAATCTATAAAAGATTAATGAAACCTTTAATGCAAAGCATTAATGGAGCTGGCTGCATCCTGACCTTACCTAGACTTTTTTAGGACTTTAACAATTTTAAGTAGGAAGAATGGCTTTATTCAAGAAGGTTTCTTTTCCTTCTAAAATTTGTTCACATTTAAGGAAATGCAGATATATGGGCTTTTGCCTTAACATATAGTGCTGTTATCATTCATATATAATTGTCCATAAAACTCCTTGAAAAGTCTATTAATCTCTCCAGTATCCATGAACTTAATACCATAATTGTTCTTAACTGTAGCTATAGTAGAAGAACTGCTTGCCTGTTTTCTTGCTAATAACCCACTGGTTTTATGGCTGAATTGAAATAAAGCCAGTTCTTCTAGCAATAAAGGTGAGGGTGACCCAGATGAATTAGATAATTGCCTTCACAGCCTATTGATCTTCTATTTGAGGTCTTTTAGGTCTGAATATTTTCTCTTTACTAATAGAGCTTCACATTTTTTTCAGTTGCTAAGAGATGTAGCTGGACTCTAAAGAATATTAGGGGGGAAAATGGAGGGCAGGATAATGTTAAAACATGCCTGGGTTCAAAAGTTCTTTCCGTTTCTGACACCAAGACATTTTCTATCACAAAACATGGGACATATAGCTTAACAACAAGTAACTCATTCCCTCACACAGGTGGATTGTTACCATGTGTTATTTGCTATATTAGGCCTGCAGGTTGAAAAAAGGAATCCGTCCTGAAGAAACTCAGAGTTTGCTGAGAAGAAAGACACATATAGATATTTAAACACCAATCACACAATAGAAAAATGCACTGGTTATTATGAGAGCAGAGCTGAGAAAAATCCAGCCCAGCCTGAAGGAAGGAGTAGAAAAATGCAGATGCGCAGAATATGCTTTGCAACCTAAAGTCCAATCTCAAATTAAGATTTTCTGCTCAAAACGTGAGAATCCATTAAGGCTCCTTGCCTTTGCACAGGAGAAGGGACACTTCAGTCTTTGAAACCAAAATAACAATAATCAAGATATTAGTCATTGAAACAAATGTGCAGTTAAAGTGGGCATGTTAAGGGAATTAGAGAGCTGGCAGGGTGGGAACAATAGGAAAGAGGACAAGAATTTAAAATTTCATGGCAAAATTGTAGAAGAGTAATTGGAATTGGAATCACAAGGATCATTCTAGAAAATGCAGTAGACAGTATTATTACAACCAATCTGACCTTCTGACTGTCGGATCACTTTCCTTGAAATCCACAATTTGCATTTTGTTCCAGCCTTGATGTCCTTCTTACTGGAATTCTTTCCCCTCTCTTTCTCCAACTACCTGCTTCCTGTACGAGATATTGCGATTTATAATAGACTTGGTCTTCCTCCCCCCCTGACACAGGGCTCCTAAATCCCTTGAAATTTCCTGAGTGATGAGAACTCTAAAGGTGTCTTCTGTTATGTTAATGAGGTGACTTTTGGACCACGTCTAAGGAGGGGGCTGGTGGTCCGAGGAGCCAACCATGTGATTAGCACCCCCCAGGGATGGGAGAGAGACTTGAGATTAAGTTCAATCACCACAGGCCAACCCACTTAAGCAATCCTGCTTATGTAATGAGGCTTCCATAAAAACCCAAAAGGATGAGACTCAGAGAGCTTCTGGGTCGGTGAACGCATGGAGATTTGGGAAGAGTGGCGCACTCTGAGGTCATGGAAATTTCACACCTTTTCCCACAGACCTTGCCCTCTGCACCTCTTCCATCTGCCTATTCCTGAGTTATATCCTTTTATAATAAACTAGTGATCTAGTAAGATGTGTCTCTGAGTTCTGTGAGCCACTCAAATTAATTAAACCCTAGAAGGGAGTCACGAAAACCTCTGATTTAAAGCCAGTCTGTCAGAAGTCCAAGTAACGACCTAGACTTGCGGTTGGCATACTGTGCTGAAGAAGCGTCCTTCATCTACCCTGATCTATCACTTCTATGTCAGAAGCCCAGGTGACAACCCGGGCTTGCAACAGGTGTCTGAAATGTATGGGAAGAGGGAAAAGAGGTAGTGTTGTAGGACTGAGCCCTAGACCTGTGGACTCTGATGCCATCTCCAAGTAGGTAGTGTCAGAATTGACCTGAGTTGTAGGACACCCAGCTGGTATCTGAGAATCACTTGGTGCTGTGGGGATACTGCACACACATTGGAAATTTGGTGCAGAGGCCTTTTACTCTACTTGTTGATGCCCCCAGACTAGACTTACTCTGTTTGGGCTGCTGTAACCGAATCCCATCAATGGGGCGGCTTCTAATCAACAGAAATTTATTTCTCATGGTGCCAATGATGCTGGAGGCTAGAAAGTCCAAGATAAGCTTGCTGGCAGATTTGATGTCTGGTGAGAACTCTCTTCCTGGTTCACAGCCAACCATCTTCTCGTTGTGTCCTCACATGGCACGAAGGGTAAGGGAGCAATTGGGATTGGTTTTATAAGTCTCTGCCCTCACAACCTAATCACTTCCCCAAAGCCCCACCTCCAAAGGCTACCACATTGGAGATTAGGTTTCAGCGTAAGACTTGGGGTGGGTGGTACACTAACATTCGCTCTGTAACACTCACCCTTGCCACAACGTCCGAAGGCTCTTCCAACCACCACTGATCTTCCTCTAGGTCTGTCCATACAACCCCGCCATTTGAATCACGAGATTTTAGAACTGGACCAGGAGGCCATCAGATGCAGCTTCCTCATTTTACGTAGTAGAATGAGAAAATCCAGTGAGTTTCGACGACTTGCCCAAGACATGCCCAATCCAACGAAAACCTCCTTTAAGGAAATGTTGAATGGGGAATTCCTTTGTGACAAGCTCACACGGAACTAACTGAAATTGAAAAATGCATTTCTCCTAATATGATTTCATGTACAAGCACACAGAGCAAGGAAGAATTGTGGGGTTCACGGGATCAGCTTAAAAACTCAAAAATCGCACTACATATAGACTTGTACATTCTACCAATAATCTGCCTGCAGTTTGAGATTTTTCCACCCTCCCTCCAAAAAGCAATTCCCAAGTTAACAAGAATCTTGTTTTCTATTTTCATAATCGACAGTGCCTGGTACAAGTAAATACCTAATAAATTAACAATTTTATTGAACCTGGCCTTTAATAGAATAATATGGAGCCAGAAGCCTTACTGTGTATTTATGCTTACGTCCCCTTGACCTATTCAGGAGGTTTGCTTATTATGAGCACTCACTTTTCTGAAATTAGGAAAAATAACTTCTGTAAAGAGAGTCAGATTTAAAGGCGGGATTTAGATTAGAAATTGCTGCCCTAAAAAAAAAAAGAAAAGAAAAGAAAAAAGAAATTGCTGCCCTCACGATAGTAACAGTATCGTCCCCTGGTACAGTCTAGCTTTGTAGTTTACTCATGGAGCCTGTTGCTATCAAGTCTATTCGGCCTCTGGAGGCTTGGGCCATTCTGCATCGCCCGGGTCTGAGCATCAGTCTACAAAAGAAGAGAAGAGGAAAGGAAGAGGGCGACAAGGGTCACCGTGTGTCCTCGTCCCGCTTGGAAACCGTGTTAGGGCTCTATGGAAAGAGCGCTGCTCGCAGAATCTGAAGATAGACTTCTCAAAAGTGAGTCTGAGGGACCCACGGCATGAGCATCACTGCTTTGGAGTTTCTGTGATGAAACGAGGCACAAAGTGGAGGACACAGATGTGCATTTCAGGCATTAGGAGACACTACACTTGGCACAAAGCACATGATCATCCTGCTGGAGGCCGATTGCCCAGTAAGGAGTCAATGGCGAGCACCCTCCACTGGCAGAGGACGCCCACGAGCAGGTCTGGGCCACAAAGGGAGGAATCTGCCAGATTTGTGTAGTGACACATTCTGGGTAATTTCCAAAAAAAAAAAAAAAAGTGAAATTTTCAGGGGATTTGGAGGATATGGCAGGTAAGAGTAGGAGTCAGGAACATCAGACTTTCTAATGTTGGTGTGACAAGATCGTACCAACCCCATCTGGAAAAAAAAAAAAAAAAAAACTTGGTCTTATAAAATCTTAGTACATAAAAGAAATGTAATGAAGGGTAGTTTGTGTTGAAAATATTTATTATTGAACAAATCCTTACCGAGAATCTAGTATGTGTCATGCACTGTTCTAGGCACTTGGAGGAATCCTTCGGCTCTCCACACACATCCGCCTATGTCATGAGGACAAGCTCCGCCAAGCCGAGGATCCGATCTGCCTCGCTCAGCGCTGCTCCCCAGCAAGCCTCATGCTATCTGGAGGTGCTGGGTGCTCACCATATGCTCAACCAGGGAAACGGATTCTCCATTGTCTTACCTGAGATGACGTCACTATGCTCCGTGACGTGCCTCCTCAGGTAACTCCTACTCTTGTTACCACAGAAGAACTCGGATAGAATAATAGGGTAACTAACCCCCTCCTTTTCTTCTTTATCAGCTAATTCCCATGCTGTATGCAATTTTTAGGGGAAAAAAATGTTTGTTTTTTTTAATATTGGATTTCCTCTCTGCATTCCTAAGATTGTGCAAAAGGGGTCAACACAAATTTTCACCTACCACGAGGTTGGTGGATCACAGGTATATTCGTTTCACAAGACGTTTTGTGTGACACATGGTGCCACTGAGTCACACCCTGCACAAATCAGTCGGGTTAAGAGAGCTCAGGCATCAGGGGAAGAAAGAGAGTCCTCCACCAAAGAAACCCCTTGGCTCTGTTATCAGAAGCAGCTAGCTAATTAGCCACTAAGATTGTAACATGATTCATTTCCTTCTAAGTTTTCCAGCTAAAAGAAGGGATAAAAAGAATGAAAAGCACATCAAAAGAGCTGGTTGTCCTCAGGTAACTCACTCTGGTGCCGAGCAAGTCAGCCATCCTTGGGAATAGACAGCAAAGTATTCGCTGCGGCACTGAGGACTGTTAAACCCTTCAGGAAAAAAAAAAAAAAAAAGGAATTCATACACTTCTTTTGATGAGAATAACCCTGAAGGAACTAATAATAGAAATTGAGTAAAATATACTACTGGTGTCAAGAAATTGATGTAATTTAGATCTTCTTTAAAGAGGAATATTAATAAAATATACCCTGAGATCACAGGGTATATTTTTTATTACTTTGCAAAGATAAAACTTCATTAACGGGGACATAAAAAACTGTAACAACATGTCAAGGAATATGGATGCGATCAAATTAATTGAGATTATTTCACGATAGTGATAAATCAGACATAGAACCTTACTCACCCTTGTTTTATTATTTACCCTACGGTCTTTATGTACAAAGTCTAAAGTTGCTATTCTCACAATATTTCAAAGAAAGGTCATTAGTATAAGAATTGTTTTATAGAATCCCATTGGGGAAAAAAAAAATATGTGTTGAGCTTCCCACAGAGAGTAGGGTGACGTTCTACAGAAGCTTCGGGAAATAGGAAGGAGTCCCTTCCCTCCAGGAGTTGGGGAATGACCTGCGGGAAAACCAATAAAGGAAACCTCACTTGAAGTGGAGTTAAAAGGGCAGCCCAGGGGGCTCAGCGGTTTAGCACCTGCCTTTGGCCCAGGGCGTGATCCTGGAGTCCCGGGATCGAGTCCTGCCTTGGTCTCCCTGCATGGAGCCTGCTTCTCCCTCTGCCTGTGTCTTTCTCTCTCTGTGTGTGTCTCTCATGAATAAATAAATAAAATCTTTAAAAAAGATTTAAAAACTTAGAGGTTAAAAGAAAAAAAAGGTGGAGTTTATCTCCTGCCTTTAGGGTAGAGAAGGAAGATCCCTCCCCACCCACCACAGCTCCCTAACCACCACCTGCAGCCAAGCCAACCTTGAACTCTTGCTCTCTTCCAAAAAGATTCCGTTCACAACAACCCTCCCCGGTTTCTTCCTAAAACCTACTAAAAACTGACCTTCCCTTTGTGTGTTTGCACGTGGCTACGGTTCGCCACGGCGTGCTAGCCCGGGACGGCCACTCCTCGGCTCTCCCCAGACGGGCTCACTCCCGTTTTTATTCACCTAGCATCGCTCTCCGTCCTGTTTGGAGTTGGCCCTAAACCGCAGAGGCAAGGGCTCCGTGAGATCGTAAAAAGGAGCACAGGTCGCCACGGAACCGTGTTAAGGAGCCAGGGGCCGCACACAACCGATAGGATCAGGAAAAGGGTCGGACTAACGGGGGGTGTTTGAGGAAGACCTTGAAGTCAGGATAAGACTTTTGAATTCATAGCTGAGAAACGTTCTAGGAGGACCGTCTCAGCAAACGTGGTCTGGAAGTTAAGACCAAGTGAAAGGTACACGGGAACAGGCCCCGCTTCTCCGTGCATCGCTCTTGGATTTGACGTGCGTTGCTTTTGCAGAGCACGCTAGTCTCCAAGCTGCGGAGCACATCACCTCATTTTATTTAATCTTGCAATATTCAGGAACTCTATGCGATCAGAGCGTAGCATCTCCATCTCAAGGCCCTACACGTAGGAGACTCAGCCAAGCCGAAATTCAGAGAGGACAGGACATTCGCCAAGGGCCATCATGCACAATCCAGATTCGGAATCCTTACCGCTGCCTGTGTGTGGACCGCGATTCTCTGTCGCTTCCTAAAATTTTAGTTGTCGTGGAATAAAAACTGTGGACGGACAAGATGATGTCATCTCTTATCTTTGCCATGAAAACATTAAGGAAGTGCTTTTCCACTTCCATAGCGTTGATTTTGTCTTTTCTATGATGTGAATGATTAGTTTTATTTTTTTTGATTAGTTTTATTTTTAAAGAGAACAAAAGTTTCAAAAAAGCGATTCAATTATCATGAGGAAGACCGTTTTGTCATCTATAAAAGTGTAATTAAAAATACATTTTTTCTCAAGGTTGCTTTGTAGGTTAAATGAGGTAATGAATGTGAAAGACCTAGCACGAATCAATGCCCAATTAGTAGATTTCTTTTCTAGCTGAAGGCAGAGTCTTAAAAATCAAGCTTCTGTAACACATTTCTTACTCAACATCTATCTTGTTGTATCTACTAATAGATGACACTATGGGTGGACCTAAATAAATTGTATTATTATGTACTCAGCTACAGTGAAAACTGTGGAGATTTCTAGAATATATCAAGGAAATGGCCCATTCACTCAAATAAAGACCAAAAACCTAAAAAGTTATTCAAATCACTATTTAGTAACTATCCGAACCAAAATATTTCGGATACTTTTATGGCGAAATAAACCCTTCCTACAGTGCTAAATTTTTGAGTCAATATTGACAAAACTTTTGCTTCCCTTTGAAAAATTTTGGAAAGAATAAAAAACCAAAGTCCATTAATTAACCAGTTACTTAGCAAAATAAATTAATCATTTTATTCAGCTGTCAAAGGAAAAAAAAAGTCAATCCTTGTACGAGTAAGGGGAGCCTACATTAAGGGGACTCTTGCAATAATGCAGGGAAGGGAGTTATTACAACAGGGAGAAGGCTTGAACCCTAAGATCTGCAAATGTTGTGCTTGAAAGCAGAACAGGAAGGGGTTTCCTTCACGGGGAGAAGTAAAACAGCCCAGTGGAAAGAGCTGAATGGGGGAGAATGGAGTGAGCAGGTGGTGTGATAAGACAGTGGAGAAGGAGCTATTTGTCTCCACAGTCATCAGATGCTCAGGAGGGACCATTCAGTGAGGGTCACTCCATTTTGCAATATTTGCTTAAGATCAAATGTAGGCCATAGTTCTAAGGCCTGGGGACGCGAGAGGAGCTTGACTGGAGTTTATCAAGTCATTTGGCATCTTACCCATATTGGCCAGTGAAGATAAAGAAGTCCGCGCATCATTTGTCAGACAAAGAAAAGGACTTTGGAGGGTCTGTGTCTGGCCTCGTCACAGGCAATAATTGGTTCACAGCAGAAGGCAAGCAAACAAAACAGACCAAAAAAAAAAAAAAATGTCCACGAAAAAAAAAAAATTCTCCAGAACACAGAAGGGTGAGGTGTGTTGACCATTACTGTTCTCCAAAAGCACAGGGTTCAGATAAAGTTCACCATCGTACGTGCTCATGGACTCGGGGTCAGGAGTCCGGGTGATCTCAGAGGCCAAGGGGGAGAGTCGAAGCCTAGAAGTGGCTTGATGGCCGGGGACTGGAATCGTCTTGATATTTATTTGTTTACTCAGCCTGTCTGGTGCTGGGCCGGGCACCTGGAGGACTAGGACTGCCAACGGGAGCAACTCCGCGTGGCCTTTCCACGTAGGTGGTTTCCTCACAGACTGACCACCTCAGCGTAGTCAGACTCCTGACGTGGTGGCTCAGGCCTCCAAGCACCCGCGTTCAGGTGCACACGACAGAAGCTGCAATATTTTTATGGCGCAGCCTCGGAGGTCACCAAGCATCACCTCCATAGTGCTCTACTGGCCCAGGGGAGGCAGAGTAGCCGCCCTTGATAAAGGAAGCTCAGGGTCACATCATAGAATAGCACGAGAGGAGATTTGGTGGCCACGGTCTTGGAAAACACAATCTGTCACAGTCTTCAAATCTGTATCCATAAGTACCACAGGAATGTTTATAGGTAAAATATACAAGGAATCGGTATTTTTAAGTGAATATTGGGAAATAGAGACCATCGGTTGATCAGTTGATTTGGCTCTCTCCATAGTTTGGCTACTGTTGATGCTGCTGTAAACATCGGGGTGCGTGTGCCCCTTCGGATCTGTATTTTCGCGTCCTCTGGGTAAATACCTAGTCGTGTGGTTGCTGGACTGTAGGGTTTTAACTTTCTTAACATTTTGAGGAACCTCCATACGGTTCTCCAGAGTGGCTGAACCTGCTTGCATTCCCCGCCACGGTGCAAAAGCGTTGCCCTTTCTCCACATCCTTTCAAGCCCTGTTGTTTCTTGTGTTGGTTATTTTGGCCATTTTGGCCACCCCTCATTCAGGGGTGAGGTGCAATCCCATCATGGTTTTGACTTGCGTTTCCCAGACGATGAGTGATGTCGACCATCGTTTCACGTGTCAGCCATTTGGACGTCGTCTTCGGAAAAGTGTCTATCCGTGTCTTCTGTCCATTTCTTAACTGGATTATTTGTTTTTGGGGTGTTGAGCTTGGTAAGTTCTACGTCATTTGAAAATATCTCCTCCCCTTCCGTAGGCTGCCTTTAATTTCGTGGATTGTATCCTTCGCTGTGCAGAAGCTGTTTATCTTGAGGAAGTTGCCAGTAGCTCATTTTTGCTTTTGTTTCCCTTCCTCTGGAGACGTGTCTAGTAGGAAGTTGGGATGGCCGAGGTCAAAGAGGTTGCTTCCCGTGTTCTTCTCTAGGGTTTTGTCGGTTTCTTGGGTCACATTCAGATCTTTCATCCATTTTGAGTTTATTTTTGTGTGTGGTGTGCGAAAGTGGTCTAATCCCATTCCTCTGCATGTTGGTGTCCAGTTTTCCCAACGCCATTTGTTGGAGAGACTGTCCTTTTTCCATTTGGATATTTTTTCCTGCCTTGTGGAAGCTGAGTTGACCGTATAGTTGTGGGCCCATTTCCTCATCTTCTATTCTGTCCCATTGATCTGTGTGCCTGTTTTTGTGCCCGTACCCTACTGTCCTGGTGACCACGGCTCTGTAATGTAGCTTGAAATCCATCATTGTGATTCCTCCGGTTTTGTTTTTCTTTTTCAGGATTGCTTTGGCCATTTAGAGGCTTTGGTGGTTCCATACAAATTTTAGGATTATTTGTTCCAGCACTGTGAAAAATGCAAGTGGTATTTTGATAACGATTGCACCGAACGTGGAGATTGCTTCGGGTGGTAAAGACATTTTAACAATGTTGTTCTTCCGATGCATGATGATGGAATGCTTTTCCATTTCTTTGTGTCCTCTTCATTTTCTTTCCTAAGTACTCTATGGTTTTCAGTAAACAGATCTTTTACCCCTTTGGTTAGGTTTATTCCTAGGTATCTTAAGACTTTTGGTGCCATTGCCAATGGGACCAATTCTTTGATTTTTTTTTTCCTGCTGCTTTGTTACTGGCGTATAGAAGTGCAACAGATTTCTGCACATGGATTTTATATCCTGCAATTTTACTGAATTCATGTATTAGTTCTAGCAATCGTTTTGGTGGAGTCTTCCCGCTTTCTACAGAGTGTCATGCTGTCTGTAAATAGCGAAAGTTTGACTTCGTCCTCGCCAACTCAGATGCCTTTTATTTCTTTTTGTTGTCTGATTGCTGAAGTAGGACTTCCAGGACCATGTTAAATAGTAACGGTGCAAGTGGACATCCTTGTCTTGTTCTTGGCCGGAAGGGAATGGCATTCAGTTTTTCCCCATTGAGGGTGATATTAGCTGTGGGTCTTTTGTAAATGGCCGTCCTGATGCTGAGGTACGCTCCATCCATCCCTACTGGTTAGGATTTTTATCAAGAGTAGATGCTATGCCCTGTCAAATCCTTTTTCTGTATCTACTGACAGAATCATATGGTTTCTATCCTTTCTTTTGTTAATGTGATGTATCACGCTGATTGATTTGCAAATATTGAACCACCCCTGAAGCCCAGGAATAAATCCCACTTCATTGTGGGTGAATAATCCTTTTAACGTAATGTCGAATTCCATTTGCTAGCATATTACTGAACATTTTTGCATCCATGTTCATCAGGGACACTGGCCTGTAATTCTCCTTTTTCGTGTGGTCTTTGGTTTTGGAATCAAGCTAATGCTGGCTTTGTAGAACGAGTTTGGAAGTTTTCCTTCCACTTCTATTTTTTTTTAAACAGTTGGAGAAGAATAGGTATTAACTCTTCTCTAAATGGTACAATTCCCCTGGGAAGCCATCTAGCCCAGGACTTTGTTTGTTAGGAGATTTTTTATTACCGATTCAATTTCTTTGTCGGTTGTGGGTCTCTTCAAATTTTCTATTTCTTCCTGTTTCAGTTTTGGTAGTTTGTAAGTTTCTAGAAATTTCTCCATTTCTTCCAGATTGCCCAGCTTGTTGACATATAATTTTTCATAGTATTCTCTTATAATTGCTTGTGTTTCTGCGGGTTGGTTGTGATTTTAGTATATGGGCTCCCGAAGCGAGCACAATCTCTCCTCTTTCATTCGTGATTTTATCTATTTGGGTCCTTTCTCTTTTCTTTTTGATACATCTGGCCAGGGGTAGCTAATCCATTTTACTAATTCTTTCAAAGAATCAGCTCTTAGTTTCATTGGTCTATTCTACTGGGTGGTTTTGTTGCTGTTGTCGTTGTTCCTATGTCATTTATTTCTTCTCTAATCTTTATTTCCCTTCTTCTGCTGCCTTTGGGCCTTATTTGCTCTTCATTTTCTAGCTTCTTAGGTATAAGGTTGGGTTGTGTATTTGAGCCTTCTCTTGCTTCTTGAGGTAGGCCTGTATTGCAATATACTTCCCTTGTAGGACTGCCTTTGCTCATCCCAAAGGTTTTGGACTGTCATGTTTTCTTTTTTCTTTTTTCAATATTTATTTATTTATTTATTTATTTATTTATTTATTTATTTATTTATTTATGATAGACAGAGAGAGAGAGAGGCAGAGACACAGGAGGAGGGAGAAGCAGGCTCCATGCCGGGAGCCCCATGTGGGACTCGATCCTGGGACTCCAGGATCGCGGCCTGGGCCAAAGGCAGGCACCAAACCGCCGAGCCACCCAGGTATCCCCCTGGACTGTCATGTTTTCATTTGTATTTGCTTCCACGTACTAATTATTTTAATTTCCTAGTTAACCCAATTATTCTTTAGTAAGATATTCTTTAACCTCCATGTATTTGTGGTCTTTCCAAATTTTTTCTGGTGGTTGACTTGAAGTTACATAGCAGTGTGGTCTAAGAATATGCATGGTATGATCTCGATCTCTTCATGCTTGTCCAGGGCTAATTTGTGACCCAATATGTGACCTATTCTGGAGAATGTCCCATGTGTACTCAAAAAGAATGTGTATTCCACTGGTCTAGGATGAAACGTTCTGAATATATCTGTTGAGTCCTTCTGGTCCAGTGTGTCAAAGCCATTGTTTCCCTATTGATTTTCAGCTTAAATGATCTGTCCATTGCTGTAAGAGGGGGTGCTAAAGTCCCCTACTATCATTGTATTATTATCCATGAATTTCTTTATGCTTATTATTAACTAATTTACATATCTGGGTGTTCCCAAGTTGTGAGCATAAATATTTACAATTGGTAGAACTTCTTGATGCGTAGGCCCCTTAATTAGGATGTAATGCCCATCTTCATCTCTTGTTACAGCCTTGTTTTAAAATCTAGTTCATCTGATATAAGTATGGCTACTCCAGCTTTCTTATAACGTCCATTAGCATTAATAGTGGGTTCTCCATCCCCGCACTTTCAATCTGCAGGTGTCTTTAGCTCTAAAATGAGTCTCTTGTAGGCAGCATACACATGGGCCTTATTTTTTTATAAAAAATTCTGATGCCTAGTGTCTTTGGGTCAGAGCATTTAGGATCTAAGTGGTTACGTTCAGAGTGATTATTGACAGATATAAATTTGGTGTCATTGTATTACCTGGAGGGTTGGTGTTTCTGGTGATGTTCTCTGGTCCTTTCTAGTCTTCCTTGCTTTTGGTCTTTTTTCCCCACTCAGAGATCTCCCTTAATGTTTCTTGCAGGGCTGGTTTAGTGGTCACGAACTCCTTTCACTTTTGTTTGTCTGGGAAACTCTTTATTTCTCCTCCTATTCTGAATGACAGTCTTGCTAGATGTCCTCAGCTGCATATTTTTCCCATTCAACACATTGAATATATCCTGCCATTGTCTGCTGGTTCGCCAACTTTCTGTGGACAAATCCACTGCAAACCTAATCTCTCTTCCTAAACAGATTAAGGATTTTTTTTCCCTTGTTATTTTCAGGATTCTTTCCTCATCTATGTATTTTGTGAATTTGACTATAATATGCCTTGGTGATGGTTGACTTTTGTTGAATTTAATAGGAGTGCTCTGTGCATTTTGGATTTTGATGCCTGCATCCTTCTCCAGATTAGGGAAATTTTCAGCTATAACTTGATCAAATAAACTTTCTGCCCCTTTTACTCTCTCTCTCTTCATCTTCTGGGTCTCTTATGATATGCATGTCATTCCATTTTAATAAATCACTGGGTTCTCTAAATCTACCTTCATGATCCATTACCCTTGGTTCCCTCTTTTTTAAATCTTCATTATTTTCCATAATCTTATATTCTATATCACTGATTCATTTCTCTACTTCAACCATTTTTATGACATCCATTTGGTTTGCATCTCAGTTACAGCATTTTTAATTTTGGCCTGACTAGATTTTCGTTCTTTTATCCCTGTAGTAAGGGATTCTCTAGTGTCTTCTATGCTTTTTTTAAGCCCAGCTAGTATCCTTATAATTGTTGTTTTATTTTTTTTAGATTTTATTATTTTATTTATTTATTCGTGACAGACACAGAGAGAGAGAGAGAGAGAGAGAGGCAGAGACACAGGCAGAGGGAGAAGCAGGCTCCACGCAGGGAGCCTGATGTGGGACTCCATCCTGGGACCCAGGATCACGCTCTAGGCTGAAGGTGGCGCTAAACCACTGAGCCACCAGGGCTGCCCAATTGTCGTTTTAAATTCTAGTTCAAACTAGAATTGATTAAATCTAGTATTAGATTAAATCTAATACTGTATTGATTAAATCTCTAACCATCATTTCTTCCTGTTCTTCCTTTTGGGGTGAATTCCTCTGCCTTCTCATTTTGGAGGGGAAAAACAAAAAGCAAAATAAAAATTTCAAAACATTTTAAAACATGAAATAAAATACATAAAGAAAGCTAGATCCTGGATGTGTTTTGGTCTGCTTGTTATGGAAAGCCTGATAGAAGAAAAGGTAGAAAAAAAGAAATAAAAAAATTAAAATAAAAAAATCAAATAAAAGTAAAACTTACAAAAATAAAAAAAAATGCTCTTTCTGTATTTAAAAAGAAAAGGACAAGGGACACTAAGGGCGCTCAGCAGTTGAGTGTCTGCCTTCAGCTCAGGCCATGACCCCGGGGTCCTGGGATAGAGTCCCACAACGGGCTCCCTGAAGGGAGCCTGCTTCTCCCTCTGCCTGTCTCTGCCTCTCTCTGTGTCTCTCATGAGTAAATAAAGTCTTTTAAAAAAGAACTTAATAAATACAAATTTTTAAAAGACGAAATTTTTTTAAAAGAAGAAGAAAGGAACAAGCAAAAAAACAAAAACCCACAGGACATTAGATGCTGGCTTCACCCCATTCTCCTCTCCAGTGCAGGAAATGCATGCCCCCCCCCCCCCCCCCCCCCCCCCCCCCCCGCCTCGGGAAACCCTCAGAGAGGTGCAAACCACGTCCTTCTGCGTCCCTGGTTCCTGTCAGCCCCCACCTTCATCCTGTCTGTCCAAAGTGTCCCCCTGCTGTGTGGGGCAGCTGGCCTGTGTTTTATCTCAGGCGTGGTTGTGGTTCAAAGCCCCACACTTCCGAGACGCCCCCCTACACACACCTGCACTGATCCTCTGACTGGGGGTCTCCCCGCACGGTGGTGGTGGTGGCGCAGGCTCATCCCAGCAAACACTGCAGTGGCCGGGCAGCGCTTCAGACTCGTGGCCCCCGCAGCACAGGCTCGCGGGGCTGCTGCCCTCAGCCAGCAGAGCGGGGCGCGGGCCACATCCACGGTCCCCACGCTTCTTTGCCTGGGGAGAGGCCCTAGCACCCCTTCCAAATGCCTTCCCGGCAGGGGAGCCGCTTGTCCCCCCGACCTGGGATCCTCAGCCCTGCTCTCCCACCGGATCCCTGCGTGGCTCCCAGGGGAGGAGCTGACAAGGGCGCCGACACCCGAAATTCAGACTCTGAGCTCCAGCGTTCATAGACGGCTGGTGGTACCTAACCTTCCCTTCTTCCTTAGCGATGGTTTTGGGAAATCGTCCTCTTGTGCAGACCTTTGCATGTGTGTTCACTCGTGTGTGTGTGCGTGTGTGTGTGTGCGCTTTCCTTCTCTCTTCTCCTTCCTCTCAACTACCTTCTCTGAGATCAGGCCTTCCTCCTCAGGGCAGTGCCGTGGCTCTTTTCTCCCGCAAACTTTGCACAGTTCCTACCTTATATGGATCATTTTCCTGTTTGCAGACGCACAGCTCTGGTCTCTACGATTTCGGATCAATTTCTCCGCCACCTCACCTCTTTCTCTCTCTTAATAATTTAACACTTTGCTGGCAAGAAATGTATGAGCCCTATTGTTAAAAAAAATGTAAGCCCTTCTAAAGGAGATAAAACCTAATATTTAAGTAATAATAAAAAGTCACATCATATTTTCAAAGAGGAAGACATAATAAAGGCATAAAGTAAGTTAATTCATGAATTTAGCACAATAACAAGAAAAATACAAGATATCAAGGGAGGAAAAAAATTAAACTGATTTGAAAGTCTACATGTAATAAGAATAAAAAAATAGCTAAGAAAAAAATATAAAAAAGTAAAAGAAAAGGTGGAAGAGGAGAATGTGTCCTACAAAACACCAAAACATATTAGCAAGCTCCTAAAATTACCAGTGTTGTGTTAGCTAAGCAAATAGTTGGTTCAAAAAATTACACTCTCATCTTACAACAAAATCAGTCAATATGGTTTATTTGGGGCTACCCTGATATAAGATGCAAAATGTTTCATATACATGTCTCATTTTGAAATTATATTGATATAGTGTTTCCCTTACATAAATAGCTAATGTTGACTAATGTAATCCACTTTCATTCACAGCTGATCACACTTTCAGCATCCAACTCCTTGAATTACCACAAATTTATGTTAAACATCCCATCCTAAATATAATACTCTCCTCCCCAAGATAATAAGGAAAAACTCTCAAATTAAATATATTTGTACTATTTGTAGGTTACCAAATAGCCCTGACAGCTGTTCTAGCTTTTATCTGAAATATTTTTGCATAAAAATTCAATACTAGTTTACGGTCAAGTAGTTAAACTTTTTATATTATCACTCATAGAATATACTGGAACATAACCACCTTCCTCCCAAACTGTTTTAAAAAAGTAAGACTGTCTCTCCTGACTTCCATATTTCTGTTCATCATAATTACACTTTTCTAATCTAAAAATTTGAGATTTTTTTTTAAGATTTTATTTATTTATTCATGAGAGACACAGAGAGAGAGATAGAGAGAGAGGCAAAGACACAGGCAGAGGGAGAAGCAGGCTCCATGCGGGGAGCCCGACGTGGGACTCAATCCCAGGACCCCGGGGTCACGACCTGGGCTGAAGGCAGACGCTCAACCGCTGAGCCACCCGGGCGTCCCAGAAATTTGAGATTTCTGTTTCATGTTTTCATCTCCCTCCTATCACGTCCCCAGTGTCTTTGGTTCTAGATGCATGATGGACTAGAGATTTCGTTTGCTCTCACACTATCAAACCCATTCTCTGGTGCATTAGTGAACCGCTCCAAAGTGAGGAAGTGTCCTTCTCCAAATGTTTTGCAGAGCAAAACACACACAGGATCCCCTGAAAGTGGAGAGAGGATGGGAGAGCACGCGCAAGAGCACCCGACGGCTCAGGAAGGTGGTGCGGCCTAGGCGGGGCTCCTGTGCCCAAGACTGTGAATCCGAGACACCACTAAGGAGCCGACCCCCACGCAAGCCCACGAGGGTTTATGTTCATTAACAAGCTCGAGCTTGGGTCCAAGTGCACCCGACCGGGTGGAGCAGGGACCTGGACCCGGAGGGGGGTTACAGCTGGGTTTTTATGGGCTGGTCTAGGGGATTTTCAGAAAGAGTGCGGGAATTTCTTAAGCTCTGTTTTCACTCCAATACGGGACTTTCCGTCTCTGTCAAGGGTGTTCTGCATTTTTCCCGTAAAGTTCAGCTCTTCCGCACAGGGGCCTGGGGTGGCTGTACCTGTGCCAACGCTAAACTTGAGGTGGAGTGGCCTTAATGTTCTCGGCCTCCACATCGGGAGCCGGGTGCCAGGAAGGCCGAGGGTCTGGAGCTCCTGGCTGCTGTGGGAACCCCTGCAAATCCTTCTGCGGAGAGGCAGCTCGGGGGCGGGCCTGCACTGCCGCAGCTCAGGGGCAGGGAGACCCGGTCTCATCACCAGACACCAGGAGGCCGCCGTCGGTGGAGCCGGGGAGCGCAGGCCATGCCCGGGCATGCTTTGGGGTTCAGATGCCTGGCATGTCGGGTGAAGGGTGTGTTTCCAAGCAGGCATTGCTAAGGGAACTTTAGGAAATAAAAACGGAATTTAAAAATGAGGAAGCACTAAGAGAGGGCAAAGGTCGCTTTGAGCAAAATAAAACCAGCTCAGGGTAACGGCCGCCCCTTGAAATCATCGCCGGCTACGGCTTCCTCTCCGGCCGTTTCCACCCTCCTCCGCTTTCCCAGGACTTGCCTGTATTTTCCACAAAGCTGGGGTACCGCGGGGGGCCAGGCCCCGTTCCAGGGCCGCAGCGTCCTCTTCCAGGTGCCAGAGGCCTGGCTGCCCGCAGGTGTCAGCTGCTGCCTCTCCGAGCGCCCTGGGCTGAAGACAGAGGCCCCGAGGTCACCTCCCGACCCGGAGCAGCTCAGATCCAACAGGCTGTCGCTGTCATAATGGAAAGCCCCAGCACCTTCACCAGAATCAGCACAGCCCCGGGGGCTGGTGGGGGCTCCCAGCTGGGTTCCCCAGGATTCAGTGTGCTCTGCGTGGGGCTGACGAGGGTGCAGCTGACTTGCTCGCCCGGCCGGGCCTGCTTCCTTCACTCCGTCTCCCAGCAGGTGCGGCTGTGACAGCTGTCCCCAGGGTGTCCCTCCCCGCAGGTGTCTTCCTGGCCCAGCCGCTTGGTGCCTCCTCTCCGCAGCTCCCGCCTCACACCCCAACTCAGACTCAGGGTGCGCTGCAGCACTAACCCACTTCTGCCCCCAAATACCACTTGGGGCCACCGGCCCTTTCCAGCTGTGCCCCCCTGGCCTGGGCCTGGGGCCTGGTGACCTCCCGTGTCCCCGGCGCTCAGAGCACTTGCAGCTCGGCCTGGGCCCCGGGCCACTTGCCCCGGTGCACGACCCTCAGCCCCAGTGTCCCGCTCCGACCCCTGACCCCTCGGTGCTCGGCCTCATTGCTCGGCCTCATCGCTGGGGCCCCGCAGGCGAGTCTCTGCTGGGCCGGTGTCCCGCGGGGGGGTGGGGGGCGCGGCGGCGGCTCCGGTACCGGTACCTGTCTCGGCGGGGCCTCGGGCCGGACCTGGCCCTGCTCCCGCGCAGCCCCAGGCTCTGTGCTCCGTGACCCCGCAGCCAGGGGCCTGCAAACGGGCCTCCCCCCGCCCCCCCCGCCCCGCAGGTCTCCCCGCCCCTCGTGTCCCCCCCCGCAGGTCCCCCCGCCCCCCAGCCCTGCAGGTGCCCCCAACCCCCTGCCACCCCCCGCCCCGTAGCTCCCACCGCACCCCCAGCCCTCCCTGCAGGTCCGCACCCGCCACCCCCGGGTCCCCCCCGCCCCTCCCAGCCCTGCAGGTGCTCCCCGCCCCCCTCCCCCGCCCTGCAGGTCCCCCCCCCGCAGGTCCCCCCATCCCCGCAGGTGCCCCCGCCCCCCCTCCCCCTCCCCGCAGGTGCCCCGCCCCCCTCCCCCTCCCCGCAGGTCCCCCCCTCCCCGCAGGTGCCCCCGCCCCCCCTCCCCGCAGGTGCCCCCCTCCCCGCAGGTGTTCCCCGCCCCCCCTCCCCCGCCCTGCAGGTGCCCCCGCCCCCCTCGCAGGTACCCCCCCTCCCCACAGGTCCCCCCCATCCCCGCAGGTGCCCCCGCCCCCCTCCCCCGCCCTGCAGGTCCCCCCCCCGCAGGTCCCCCCATCCCGCAGGTGCCCCGCCCCCCCTCCCCCTCCCCGCAGGTCCCCCCTTCCCCGCAGGTCCTCCCCCCTCCCCGCAGGTGCCCCGCCCCCCTCCCCCTCCCCGCAGGTCCCCCCCTCCCCGCAGGTGCCCCCGCCCCCCCTCCCCGCAGGTGCCCCCCTCCCCGCAGGTGTTCCCCGCCCCCCCTCCCCCGCCCTGCAGGTGCCCCCGCCCCCCTCGCAGGTACCCCCCTCCCCACAGGTCCCCCCCATCCCCGCAGGTGCCCCCGCCCCCCTCCCCCGCCCTGCAGGTCCCCCCCCCCGCAGGTCCCCCCATCCCCGCAGGTGCCCCGCCCCCCCTCCCCCTCCCCGCAGGTCCCCCCTTCCCCGCAGGTCCTCCCCCCTCCCCGCAGGTCCCCCCCCCCCCGCAGGTGCCCCGCCCCGCGGCCCGCCGTCACCGTCACCGCAGAGACCAGGGCCCCCGCCCGTCCAGCTCCCGCGGCTCCGTGCGGCCTGCAGCCGGGTGACAGGTGACAGGTGACTGCGGCCACCAGCGCCCGGGCCCCTCCCTCCGGGCCGCGGCGACCCTGCCGCCCCCCGCCCCCGCCCCTGCTGCCCGGACGAGCCCCGCCCCCGCCGCGCCCCGAGCAGGCCTCAGAGGCCCCGCACCTGCTGCACCTGTGGGCGGGCGCACAGCGGGGGGGCGGGGGGCCTTCCCTGGGGAGGAGAGCCCGGGTGGCGGCGGGTCCAGGGGCGGGGCGGGTCCTGGGGGCGCCAGGTCACGACCTGGGGCTGGGACTCTCTGCCCCTCCCCGCCGCCCCTCCCGCGCTCTCTCTCTCTCTCTCTTTCTCTCTTAAAAAAAATGATGCTGTAGGTGTGGAAATTATCACGGCTTAGCCCGCGGCCCACCCCGATTTCCAGGGTGAAACCCAGGGCCACATTTTGCTCGTAGGAAGAGGCGGCAGACACTGAGAGAAAGGGAGAGTCAGCTGAGGGGAGGAACTGCAACAGAGGCCTGTACTGGCTTTGCTGTGATGCTTTTTTTTTTTTTTGAGATTTATTTATTTATTCATGATAGACAGAGAGAGAGAGAGAGAAGGAGAGACACAGGAGGAGGGAGAAGCAGGCTCCATGCAGGGAACCAGCAGGATTCGATCCCAGGACTCCAGGATCAGCCCTGGGCCAAAGACGGCGCTAAACCGCTCAGCCACCCAGGCGTCCCTGCTGTGATTTTTTTTTTTTTTAAAGATTCTTTATTTATTTACTAGAGACACAGAGAGAGAGAGAGAGAGAGAGAGAGAGAGAGAGAGAGAGAGAAGCAGGCTCCCAGCACAGAGCCTGCCTGGGACTCGATCCCAGGTCTCCAGGATCACACCCTGGGCTGAAGGGGATGCTAAACCACTGAGCGGGGGTTGCCCTGCTGTGATGCTTTTACATCAATTTGGCAAGTGATTTAAGCTTCCTCTGTTCCAAGATAGTCCCTGCTCCACAGTTAGAATGATTTTCTTTAATTCTCTTCAGAGCGGTTGTAGGAGGAGTAAGATAACATTTAATGAACATTTGGAGCGACTGATATGAGACCTCTGGGAGAACAAGCTACCTGTCCCACTCTGGATTTTATTGGTCAAGCCATTTACATAAAAAATAATGTTGGCCTTCTGGTTTTATCTCCAACATGTAAAGAGCTTACCAGTTGTCACTCCCATCATTACAAGAAAAAGCTGGATAAACTGAAAATAAATGACTTTTTTTTTAGACCCATCAGAGAACTAAGGCTGTAGGGCAAACTGCCAGGTGAAAATCTGAAGAAACTGTGTGTGTGGTCCCCCCACACACTGAGATCTGCTTAGACGGTGCCAAAGCTGCAGGAGCCATGAGGGGGGCGGGAATACTTCAATGGTAACGTCAGTGAATTGCTGGAGGCAGAACTCCCAGGTATCACAGTCTAAACGGGACCCACTACACTGTCATAGGTTTTACCTCCAACAGCCCTTCTGGGTTCATAGCGGAGGTCCGAAAAAGAAACCTCATATAACTCTAGCAGAAGGAAGGGAAAACTGTTCATTATGAAACATATGCAGGCTGTTCTTCATAACAAAAGCCTATTCTCTTGGGTGGGGGAGGGAAAGAATTTGCTAGAGATTTATCCCATCTGGAGGAAGGGCATTCTTCCCCTGCCATCCTGCTCTAGCTTTCCTGCCTCACCTAAAGGGAGAAAAACATATGCAACAGGAGGTCATGGCTCACGAAAATAGATGGAGAATGCTTCAGGCAAGGAAGAGAGTAGGCGACAGGGACAGGGCTGGGGGGACCGTACCACCAGAGACACAACAGTGAAGGTCATGGTCCTGAGACACAGGATGGCTAAAGGATTGAGATTTAATGAGAAGACTGTAGCCTGCCTCCTCTCCACATTGGCCACAATTTACCACCACAGCAGTAGGGCTCACATGCCGCAGCAAACACTTGAAACGGCAAAATCCAGAGTCTCCGAGAGCAAAAGTACTTAGGGAAACTCAAAGTTAAGAAGACAAAGAGACAAAAGCAAGGACACCAAAGGAGTTCAAAGCCTTGGTCATGAAAAGCTACAGCAAACATTAAAAATGGCCCAACTCCTAACAGATTAACATAAATCCTCACACTAAAGAAATATTTAGATAAGCTCCTCTTTCTGGTACAACACATCCAGCTTTCAACAAAAAATTACAAGGCGTACCAGAAAAGTAAGAAAATGCAGTCTGAACAGATAAAGCAATCACTAGAACCCAAATACCATACACATGTCGGGATTGTTGGACAAGGAATTTAAAATAACTGTGATTGATGTTAGTAAGGACACTGTAGGAAAAGTAGAAAACATGTAAAACCAGAAGGATAATGTAAGCAGACAGATGGAAACTCTCCAAAAAATAAAGACTAAACATGAGCAACATTCATAAAAAACAGAAAATGCTTTTTTTTTTTAAAGATTTTACTCATTTATTCATGAGATACCCAGGGAGAGGCAGAGACCTAGCCTGACTTGGGAACTCAATCCCGGGACCCCAGGATCACGACCTGAGCCAAACGCAGTTGCTCAACCCTTGAGCCGCCCAGGGGCCCTGGGGAAAATGCTTTCAATGGGATCAATGAGAGACTCAATACAGGAGGCAACTTGAGGCTACATCAATAGAGACTTTGTCAATAAAATCCAAAAATTACTAATAGTAATGAAATAGAACAAGATATCTAAGAATTTAGGGATAATTTCAAAAAGTGTAATGTACACAGAATTAGAAAACCAGATGAAAAGAGAGAGCAGAGCAGAAGAAATACTTGAGGTAGTAATTGCTAAAAGCAGTTCAAAAATAATGAAAGATACCAAACCACAGATCCAAGAAACTCGAAGAAAACCAGGCAGGGTATGCACCAAAAAATAGCACATCTCCGGATATCATATTCCGAGTTTCAAAAAACTAAAGACAAGGAAAAAATCTTGAAAAAAGCCAGAAGAGAAAAATTCTTTACCTATAGAGGAGCAGAATAGGAATCACAAGGGGCTTATCTACAGAAACCGTGTACATAATAAGAGCATGAGCGAAAAAGACTGCAGCCTAGAACTGTATGTCCATAGAAAATATCTTTTAAAAGTTAAGAAGAAACAAAGACACATGATCAGTCAAATAAAAACTGAGGAAATTCACTGCCAGCAGACTCGTCCTGCAAGAAATGCTAAAATAATTTCTCCGAGCAGAAGGAAAATTACATGACATAGGTCAGATATAAAATCATATATGTCAGAAATGTGTATCCACATAAAGGAAAGGATTGGAGGAGAAATAAAGGTAAAAACCCTTTATGTTTTTTTTAATTCTTAATTGGTCTAAAAGAAAAAATCTCTTTCAAAGTAACCATAGTAACACTGTATTGAGTGATTATAGCATTTGGATAAGTGTCAGGCGGGAGGAACTGGGACTACCCGCACTAGTCCTCAAGGGCTTTGGCGTTATTTGAAGGTAGACTTAGATTACTTAAAAATGCATGTTGTAAACTCCAGGGCAACCACTAAAAAAAATAATAAACAAAGAAGCATGATTAATACACATGCTGAGATAGTAGAGAAAGGAAATCGTATCAAATGTTTACGTAGGGGGCGCCCAGGTGGCTTTAAATGTGTGCCTTAGGCTCAGGTCACGATCTCCAGGTCCTGGGACTGAGCAGGGAGCCTGCTTCTCCCCCTCCAGCTGCCCCTCGACCCTGGAAGGTGGGTATCGGGGCCTGGCCCCCGAGGCAGCTGGTGTAGACGTAGGCCGAGAGGCATGCAGGGCCACCATCCTGGTCGCAGCCAGGAGGGCCTCGCGGAGATGACGGGGCCCCAGCACATGCTGGGCTGGACACCCCGTTACTCTGGGCAGCAGGGGAAACATTCTGGTGGAAGTTATGGAAATCTGAGGAAAGGTGGACTTTAATGACTAAGCACGTGTCCATAGCGATTCATTACCTGGGACAAGTGCGGCCCAGCAATGAAGGTGTTCACGACAGCACACACGACAGGGGGCTTCTGGAAAGCTCCACAGCCTCATGGTTTCTCCAAGATTCTGAGACTGTTCTAAAATAAAGACTTTATTAAGAATAGGAATGACCCCCTACTGTTGTGCACCTGACTTTCTGGCTGTGTAAAGTGTGCGTCAGCTGGCTGGGCGCCCTCGGCCCGGCGGCGACAACACGACAGGGCGCCTGCCGTGGGCACCTGACTCTCTACCTATCTAGTTATTTATATATTTTATTTTTTAAATATCCTATTTATTCATGAGAGACACACAGAGAGAGAGAGAGAGGCGGAGACCCAGGCAGAGGGAGAAGCAGGCTCCATGCAGGGAGCCCCGGCAGGACTCGATCCCGAGACCCCGGGGTCATGGCCTGGGCTGAAGGGAAATGCTCAGTCACGAAGCCGCCCAAGGGCCCCCGGAGGCAGACACTTGAACGGAGGCTGTGTAGACCCCTCAGGCAGGCTGCTCCTCCCAGGAGGCCCCTGCACCTGCAGAGCCCGTCAGGTCAGGGTGACATCAGCACTGAAAGGAAACCTTCATCCCAGAAAGATCTTACGAGAATTCTTGGTTCCTGGCACTTGGGGGGAGGGGGGGAGTATTGGCAGAGGAGCCTTTCATTATCCGGTCGGCGCCATCTCCATTTCCCCCTCCTTGCGGGACCAACCCCAGGGCCCTCACCATGTCCCCCTGCCCCAGGGACAGACCCCAGGGACCTCACCATGTCCTCCTGCCCCAGGGACCGACCCCAGGGCTCTCACCACATCCCCCTGCCCCAGGGACTGACCCCAGGGCCCTCACCACGTCCCCCTGCCCCAGGGACCGACCCCAGGGCCCTCACCACATCCCCCTGCCCCAGGGACCGACCCCAGGGCCCTCACCACGTCCCCCTGCCCCAGGGACCGACCACAGGGCCCTCACCACGTCCCCTGCCCCAGGAACCGACCACAGGGCCCTCACCACGTCCCCCTGCCCCAGGGACCGACCCCAGCGCCCTCACCACATCCCCCTGCCCCAGGGACCGACCCCAGGGCCCTCACCACGTCCCCCTGCCCCAGGGACCGACCCCAGGGCCCTCACCACGTCCCCCTGCCCCAGGGACCGACCCCAGCGCCCTCACCACATCCCCCTGCCCCAGGGACCGACCCCAGCGCCCTCACCACGTCCCCCTGCCCCAGGGACCGACCCCAGGGCCCTCACCACGTCCCCCTGCCCCAGGGACCGACCCCAGGGCCCTCACCACGTCCCCCTGCCCCAGGGACCGACCCCAGGGCCCTCACCACATCCCCCCGCCCCAGGGACCAACCCCAGTGCCCTCACCACGTCCCCCTGCCCCAGGGACCGACCCCAGGGCCCTCACCACGTCCCCCTGCCCCAGGAACTGACCCCAAGGCCCTCACCACATCCCCCTGCCCCAGGGACCGACCCCAGCGCCCTCACCACGTCTCCCTGCCCCAGGGACCAACCCCAGCGCCCTCACCACGTCCCCCTGCCCCAGGGACCGACCCCAGCGCCCTCACCACGTCCCCCTGCCCCAGGGACCGACCCCAGGGCCCTCACCACATCCCCCTGCCCCAGGGACACACCCCTGCACCCACCCTGATGCCTCAGCCATCCCGGGGGCCCCTGGGCGGGGGGCAGAGCCGGGGTTAGGAAGCTGCGGAGGAGCTGGAAGGGCGCTGCTACGTGGATGCCCTGAGGGCCGCTGGGAGGAGGCCCCGAAGAGCAGCACCTGCCGAGGGCACCCCGCCTTGAGTCGAATAAATCAGGAAGCGTTTGCAGTGCCCGCCTGCGGGTCGGGCCAGGCTGTGGGGTGAGTCCCGGAGGGCGGGGGGCACTCCCTGGGCCCCTGGAGCAGCTGGGGAAGCCGGGCTGCGGCAGCTCAGGCCCTCGGTGCTTCGGGGGCTGCCCTGTTTGTCCTGACTGACCGCACACCTCTCCCCCAGTCCCAGTGACACAGAAACCCTAATACTTGAACATGTCACTGCATCTGGGCCGTAGGCTGGGGCCGTGCTGCTGACTGCCCTCCAGGCACCCTGATGCCGGAGCTGGACGAGGCCTGCTTGGCCCCCCTGCACACCAGCACGTCCGTCTCCGAGGAAAAGCCTGTCGCCTTCTCTTAGGGCCAACGGAGCCCACACTGTGCATGAGCGCACGATGCAATTCCATGAAGATCCTGGTGTTCTCCTCCCATAGAATTATTTTCTTTAATCTTTAATTTAAATTCAATTTGCAACATAGACCATAACACCCAGTGCTCATCCTGCCAAGTGCCCCCCTCAGTGCCCATCACCCAGTCACCCCCATCCCCCGCCCTCCTCCCCTTCCACCACCCCTAGTTCGTTTCCCAGAGTTAGGAGTCTCTCATGGTCTGTGACCCTCTCTGATATTTCCCACTCATTTTCTCTCCTTTCCCCTATAATTCCTTTCACTATTTCTTATATTCCCCAAATGAATGAGACCATATAATGTTTGTCCTTCTCCGACTGACTTACCTCACTCAGCATCATACCCTCCAGGTCCATCCACGTTGAAGCAAATGGTGGGTATTTGTCGTTTCTGATGGCCGAGGAATATTTCAGTGTATACACAGACCACAGCTTCTTCATCCATCATCTGTCTGAGGACACCAAGGCTCCCCCACAGTGTGGCTACTGTGGACATTGCTGCTGTGAACATCGGGGTGCAGGGGTCACGGCGTCTCACTGCATCTGCATCTTTGGGGTAAATCCCCAGCCTTGCGACTGCTGGGTCGTAGGGCAGCTCTATTTGGGACTTCTTGAGGACCCTCCACCCTCCTCTCCAGAGCGGCTGCACCAGCTTGGGTTCCCACCCGCAGCGCACGAGGGCTCCCCTTTCTCCGCATCCTCTCTGTCTCCTGTAGAATTCAGACACGACTTCATCACAATCTGATTATAGCATTTACGGCATTGTATCTTGTGGTATTCTTTTTGTTTGCTTTCTTTCTTTTTATTGTATTTGCTTGCCTCCTGCTCTGAATAGCCTGTTCGCCTCGAAAAGTAGGGCCATTGCTTCGTTCACCATGTATCTGTTGTTAGAACAGAAACAGGAAAAAAAATGTGTTCTAAGTCAAAATTGTTTGATATTTAATATTTCATGGAATCTCTGACCTCTTTCCTCTTTTCATTTCCTATTCCCCAAGCTCTCTTGTTTCTACAAATATGGTACCAAGTACAAATATGATCTAGTCATTCTAATAATTTTCTGAATTAAATCTGGCTTACATCATGACCTCATTTCATATTCCTCCAAATATTTAAAGGTAATTAATTATTTACTGTTTTTAAGCCCTCCTAGTGTGCACATAAGTGATCAGCATTAATTAAAAAACACAAGCATCTCAATGAAGCCCATACGCACTTCACAGAGGTCTTTCATCTCCTAAACAATACACCCCTTAGTTATTTTATCAGGACACATGCTTCCTCAAAGGGCCGCAGTCATCCAACAAACAGTTTTGTGAGAATACAAGAAAAACAAAGTTGTTTACAACAGAACGAAATTACTATAGTATGTGTCGTATTTATGATTTGCGCTTCTAGGAATATTTTTAAAACTATTTGGGGAAAAAATTTTTTAAAAATAAATAAAACTATTTTGGAGATCCACATGTTCAACGTTCACACTTGAAGTATTCACCTTTCTCAGAAATCAACCTTTAGAGCAATGCTATGAGGCTTCTCGTCAAAAAGGAGTTGAGCAAAAAGGAATTCATGTGACAGCATATAATCCATGCGTTTTGCCCCCCTGTCCACCTTATTCGTTGAGTTTCTCCCCTTTTACCAAGAGCTTATTCATCCAGCACTGGCAGAGAAATCACAGTGAAAAATCACAGATTTTTGACCGTTAGGTTCAAAATGCCTCCGTTCAGGCTTTAATCGGCAGGACTTGAATGAGATATTATCCAGCAGAAGCAACAAGACAGCCCCCTCCTCCAGTTCCCCCACTGCCCAAGCTGGGAGATGAGGGCGGGCTGCTGGGAGCCATCGGCCTCCCCCCGGCCACAGGAGCACGGGCCTGGCCAAACAGGGGGTCTCAGGGCCGGTGGGGAGAGCCGCAGGACACGTGCTGCAGGTGACCCCAGGCCAGAGCGCAGCCCCTGGGCAAAGGGAGACAGAGCAAGATGAGAGGCTTGGATCCCCCGGTGCGGCCGCGGGGGGCGGGGGGCCCATGGGCCAGATGTGCCCGCTCAGCCCCAATGCGGCCCTCGGTGGTGCCTGTGCAGAGGGTGGAATTCTAATTGCCAGAGTTAAATTTGAGATGACTAAGACAAATCCCAAAATGTCGGGATTGCCTCAGGACATCACAGATCAAGGGTTCTTCCATTAAAGGGAAGGAAAACGCCCAGGAGTATCAAGTGCGGGCGCAGGAAACCCAAAAATTTGTGATTTTGCTCATGAGCCTGGGCTGTGGACATTGTAGCCCAGCATGTACGTATATAGGAGGAAGAACAAACGTCATGCATTGGAAACGCACGATGTTTTAACTGTTTCCCTACTTTGAGGTGCGCTCGCTCTCTGACTGTATGTCTCTCTGTATATGTGCAGTATGACATGTTGTTCATATGTATTGATCTATTTGTTGCTCCTGACAACATGGCAAGGTAATTAAAGAAGAGAATATTAAACTGTGCCCTAGTGTACAATGTAGGGCTAACAAGTGATTTCCCAAAGGTCGATCTGTTCATCAGTGGGGTGAGACAGACTTAGAACCTTGATCTTTGACCACAAGTCTGGTTCTCTTAATACTTTACCAAAATATTACCTGCATTTTAAAGCGAAAAAAAAAATTCCCTGCACAAAATTGTAAAATAAATGGAGACATATGCCATCCCTAGAGGTGAATTATGCTTCTGACCAACTCCAGGGGGAGATGTCCTGGACACAGCTGTTCCAGGGCAGGCCGGATCTGATTAATCACTGCCCAACTAGGCGTTGAGATCCACTCATTCATGGACGGGCACAAGAGCAGATGTAGTATTTTACTCCTCTGGGTTTCCAAGGACAAAGAAGCTCACAGGAGAATTGATCAAACAAACTCGCAATGAATTATTCATTTTAAATAATATATCGTACACACATTAATAGAAAAGAATTAGCAAATATATGTCGCAACAATACTAAACATCATCTCTAGAAACCCTACATTAGGCATGTAATTAAGTCACAGATTTGTTAAGATCGTCTAAAATTACGGTTATTCCCAAGCTCAGCAATTTTTCAAGCGCCGCAACCGTTTTTCAAGGTCAATGACTCCATGTGTCCAATTGTCAGAGTCGAATCAAGCTCTGCCAAGGTACGATCCACTCCATCGCCCCAAAGACCATCTCCGCCTTTCCAAACAGGAAGAATAAAAAGTATTTTCTCCTGGGAGTTGGTAAGGAACCACACTCCATAAAAACCACCACCAAAAAGAAGCAAATCTTCATGATCATAAAAGGCATCCAGAAGGCCTCCTCAGGAAGAAGCTCACTTGGTCACATTTGAAAATCCGATTTGAGGAGTTGGGGAGTCCCTACAGGCGTGGAAATGGCCATATTCAAACGAACTTCAAGAGCCAGAATATCACATTCTGGGGGTTAAGCTTCTCTTCCTGGCGTGGCATTGGCTGGCGCTGCCCACGTTCGACTCCATGATGCTATTTATGCTTCGATGGAAGACCAAGCCCCTGCTCCTGTAGGTGATAGCCTTTCACCTTATGTATGTCCACACGTCCGCTCCGGGTATAGTCAGTTTTATAGCTTCGGGGATCCTTGACGCTTACACATTCTGCTCATCCTGCATTAAATTTCCAGCCAAATTCTCAGAAGTCCATTATGTTTTTCTTATTTCCAGCATCTGAGAAGAATCTCCCTGAAGCCCCCTACACCGATCATGGCGATACTAGTCAGGATCCTAGTTCTGGGAGTAAAAGGCCATCGTGTATGTGAAGAAGAGAGACAGGTGTGAAAGCAGGAAAAGACGTGGGGATGAACCCAATTTGGGGGCCTGAACAAGATAGTCAACAATGAAGATGGAGAAGATGATAGGAATAGACCTCTCTCTCTCTCTCTTTCTCTCTCTCTCTCTCTCTCTCTCTCTCCATCTAGGCCCACAGAGACATGAAGCTCTCTGTTTGATCTTCTTTTTCCTTACCACACAGTTCACAAGACATTTGGGGACAAAACTCAGACCAAAGAAATCCACGATTATCTGGAGAAAAGACTAAGCCACGTAGACAAGGTCCTGAGATGAAGAAGGAGGAAAAAAAAAAAAGTGAGTGAAAATATTTAAACCTTCTGGCAATTAGTGATAAAAATAGAAAGACAAAATAACGAACGCACTTCAGTTGCCTCATCCCCTCCAATGCTGCGCCGTCAGTTGTGCCTTCATTATCTGTTCGCTACCGGGAGCCCCTGATGGGGCATTTCTTGAAGCCAAATCTAAAAACAGAGAAAACAACATCTTTTAAGGCTTTAATCAAATCTTAAACAATTGAGACTCCCTCCCCCTGTATTGTTCTTTTGCAATGGAATAAAAGTGAAGGAAGTCATATTCTGAAGTCCACGGGGGAACATGAGGGAAATAACATCCTTTTATTCTTTCTCTATCTTCCGGAAGTTAAGTAACAGTACCTGTTACTTAAGATTCTCTGAATGAACAAGCACCAAAACAGTGACTGCATAAAATCAGCAAAACATACACTGCTTAATTCCTGTCGGAGGCACCGTCCACACAGGAATATATTACCATTCAATGGAGTTTCCACCGCCACCTCCGAGATGACCAAGATAAATAGCCAGCATCATCTTAATCTTCAAAGGTACTTGTTCCTACTGTCATGAAAAATTCCTTCTCTCATCTGATGGAGTTTACCCTGTAAATTAAATCTCTCAAGTAATGGAAGAAATAACCCATGACACTAGTGAGGGAAATTAAATTAGAGTCACTAATAGCAGGTCAGCACAGTCTGAGCAGAGGTAATGGAAGTGACCACATGAATGATAAGCAGGTCCCCGCGAGGCTGTGACAAGTGTCTCCCGGAGAGTGTGACGAGCATTCATCTAGGTGGCAAGCGATTCACAGTCAAGACACTAACATGTTTATAGGGCGGCTCAGCCCCCGTCTATGCCAGAGCATGTCAACCTTTCTGAGGAGGATGTTCTAATTCCCTCGTGAAGGCCATTAGGAAGAGTTAAAAACGAGGCTCCTTGTTTTCCGGGTAAATCAATTTCTCATCGCCTGGAAACCTTTCTGGCCAGAGCAGATGACCTTTAGAGACAATAAGAATCCCAGAACTATACTTAAATAACTTTATTTTCCAAAGGGTTAGAGAGAAACGAAAGCAAAAGTGTTCCCCAGTTCACCGGTCGGAGGGCGGCTAAAACAAATGCAGTTATTTCCGCCGGGGCAGCGTGGTGAGGCCAATGGCAAAATAAGCTATTAGGTGGGAAAGGCAAAAAAATAAATAATAAATAAATAAAGTACCTGGCACTTTATAGGTAGCCCTTCTTGGATCTCAGCTGTGATTTACTTTCTAATACCCCACCGACTTTTGATATACAGATAATAACCGAGGAAGTAATGCACCTGCTAAAAATGCAAACATGAGCAGGAGGCCAGGGGGTGGCGGGGGCAAAGAGAACAGTAAAGAGTAACTTCTAGAAAGCCACTGATGATCCGATGCCTGCAATTTAATCTATGCGATCAAAATATTTTTTCCTAAGATCTGGGATTATAAATAATAGGATCATAATGAATGACCATTTTTAAATAGAGAAACGCCTGTGTTGCCTGAAAGATTGTTCAGAGAATGAACAAGCTGAAACATGCACTTAAATCATTACGTATCTGAGATGCCAGTGCTGTGTTTACTCGAGAACAGTGCTTTTCTTAAGTCCCTGCAGTCACTGATTTACAAAAACAAGTCACCTTTGCATGCTCTCTGCTTTAGTTAGGCATTGTTGGTTGTGATATTCAGCAGTTTTTGTTATTTACATTAAAAAGCGAACATGTTTCTTTTAAATTAAAAAACAGCAAGGATAGAAAGTCATTTACCCCAAGCTGATTTTCTACTTTAAAAAGAGGAGTGTGTTTCTTGATACATAACACAATATAAAAACTCTTTTATTTTTATTTTTAATAACTCAATCTAAGCACAATGAACCAAGAAAAGTGTCAACTCCGGTTAGTGCTTTGCTGGTATATGAAGTCAAGTCAAACCCCACAGGCCTGGAGTCAGAAAAAAGACAATGAATGGCAAGGTAAAACAGTGCGCAATGGAAGAGAAAGCTTAACAGGATAGTATTTTGGAAAATACATGATCTGCACATTCTTCGAGATTTAATAAACCAGGCAACGTGAGCTTCCGGGAACATGGTGATTCCCAGGTTCCGTAACGGCTAAGCCGTGTAGGGCGCTAGGGGTTCTCCCTCACTCTCCTGCTAACTTCCCAGGTCTCTTGGTCAAAGCGTTTGTTTCTCTGGGTCTCTGTTCATCTGTAAAGTGAAATCATAAAAATTAAAAACTTACCGAATCTGTTGAGAAATGGGTTTTTAGGGCAGCCCGGGGGGGGCCCAGCGGTTCAGCACCGCCTTCGGCCCGGGGTGTGATCCTGGAGACCTGGGATCGAGTCCCACGTCCCACGTCGGGCTCCCTGCATGAGGCCTGCTTCTCCCTCTGCCTGTGTTTCTGCCTCTGTGTCTCTCATGAATAAATAAATAAAATCTTTAAAGAGAAAAAAAGGATTTTCACACAGGTTAGGCTGGATGCACTGAACAGAACTCCATCATTTCAGAGCTGACACGATCATCAGCCGTGAACGTAAGTGCTGTGAGATGCGAAGGGGCCCCTCCTCGGCTGCAGACGCGCATGGCCATTAAAAGTTCCCCAAATCTTTCTACTGACTTGTTCTTCTGCTTAATCAAATGAAGGAAGAAAGGAGACCCTAGTTAGCAAAGGATGACATATTTTCTTTGAATTATTCATTTTCCATTGCTGTTCTGTTTTTATCCAAATAGAATACGGGAAAATGGAGATCTTTCAGATGTTAGTAGCAGTTTTCTTAAAATAGCATGTTTTGCCTTTCTTTCATATGGTAAAAATATCTCTAAGTCTTGCTTATGGTGCCAAATCAAATCAGAAACTAGTAAAGAATATAGAACTAAGAAAATAAATCTTTATTTCTTTGTGGGCAAATATTTATTTATTTACTTATTATGAATTTTGGCTTTTCTTTATAGTCGTTCCCCTTTCAAATGAACTGAGCAAGACTGGCCCTAACCACATTACTTTTAAAATTAAATGAAATATTCTTAATTGTTATTTGTTATAAATAAAAAGAAAAAACTACACCTGTTTCCTCTCTCAGAAAGGTCGGCTAAATTTAGTGACATAGGAAATTATTGACAATGTATTGAAAGTAACCAAATACTACTGAACACCTTAATATTAAATTTTGCTTTAAAAAACTACACAATATACATACATAATTTTATGCACACTTGAATATGTGTATTCACGCACAGCACACACAAACACATCACACACCTACACATATGTACCCATTATCGTAACATACTCAGATTATGGGTAATTTTCTTTTTTCTCTAAATTTTTCTGCATATAAGTTTTCCTACAGTAAATGTGTCGCATTTATAGTCAGAAAATGTAACAAAATAAGTGTGATTTTTCATTCACTAATATGGAAGAGGTGTGCTAATATATTCTGATAATACTCTTGCATTGATCATTTTTGCTAGGCAATCTTAAGTAAAAGAATTTACCAAGTTAATACCATTTAACATAAAATTAGGCCAGTATTTTTAAAAATACAAAATCAATACTATTATCATGTATTATTGTATAGTTAAGTATCTCAAATTTTCAATTACCTTTTGATTTAATTCACAACTGTGCAATGTTTTATGCAAGAAACACACCATCTTTCTGTGATATTAAGACAGGTAAAACAATTTGCTATTTTCCCAGCATAAATTAGGTGTTATTATTTAATTGACTATCATCCAGGAGAGTTCACAGATTTGACGATATAGTGTATACAGGGCACAGGCAGGAAAAACACATGAGTGAAGTGAGAGGCTGTGTTTTGAACAATTAAGAGTAATGAAAAGATCAGAAACTCCTCTGCTCAATTGATGTCACATGGCAACCAAGGCTCATTGAAAGGCGGATATTATAATTCCTCGAGAGAAGATGAAAATCCGGATTTTCAGTTACAATCCGCCAATTTTTAAAACACTGTATAAGTCAAGCAAAACAATAGTGCTGACCCAATACAACTTCCTGCAGACCTGATCTAATCAGTGCTGGACGTGAGTATTTCAGATATTCTGTATTTCTGACCACTCATGTTTGTGGCCACGTCAATTAGTTGCCAGCTAAGATTTTATAAATCCTATTCCGTAAAGACTGATTATATGATTAATTTACTTTTATAAAATCCTTTGATATTTGCCAGTATGTGAATTATTGTTATTTATTGAGAATGAGGATCAATTTCATTAGTCAAAAAGGGTAAATAAATCTCTAGGAGAACCTTCCTCAGTGATCCCCAAAGCGGTAACACAGAAATCTTAAAGATTTCTAAAACGAATTTGTCCAACCTGATTAAATGTTATGAGTCTTAGCTTCTTTTATCCTACTCTTTTTAAAATAGATACTTCTCATTAAGTGGTTTCATTCTAATTTGTTTCGATGTTTGAAATGCTACAGATAATGAATTAATATGGTATTCACATAAGCCTCAAGGCCTAACCCTAAAACACACGTCTATCTAAGTAATGCGTCATCAAGGAAAACCCCATCATCGTAAAACCTTACAAACAGGAACCTCTGTCATACGAAACAATCCATTGATCTGGCAATTCCTTTTGTTGGTGAATCATTTATTCTTAGTCTTCTCTCTGAGTTAGTTAAAATATAATTTACTGTCAATCCCCCAAAAAAACAAAAAGGTATCAGTTTGTCATATAGACTTTGCTGCAAGATCCAGACACAGCCAGACAATTTGAGTCTGCTTGAGTATGTGGCCTTCACTCCTCCATAGCATTAATTCAACTCATTTCTAAAGAGCGACTCTCATAAGCCAGCCCGCGTTCCAACTACAGCAAAGTGACGGAGCTGATCTCAGGCTTCTAGCAGAATGAGACAGACGATGAAAACTAAACCAGAAAACGTGCTAGAATAAATGTTCCGTAAACAACTAGAGTACTGGGGGCAGCGACAAGGGCCACCTTAGATGGCGTGGTCAGGGAGATCCGATCCTGGGACACCTGAGCGGAGACCTGAATTACCAAAAGAATGTTCACGACGAAAAGGCCAGCAGAGAGAGAATTTTAGGAACGGAGGGAGAGAAGACCAGAGTCACTGGGGACGAGGGGCCACGGGAGGGTGTTGAGACGAGAAATCCAAGTCCGGGGCAGAGGTCGGTTCCTGTGGAGCTGTGTAGGGCATGCGAGGAATTTGGAGCTTGCTCTGAGTAAAGGTGGGAAGTTAAGTGATCTAACGTCTTTTTTTTTTTTTTTTTTTTTTTTTTTTTTACTTTTTATTTATTTTTGATAGTCACAGAGAGAGAGAGAGAATGAGGCAGAGACACAGGCAGAGGGAGAAGCAGGCTCCATGCACCAGGAGCCCAACGTGGGATTCGATCCCGGGTCTCCAGGATCGCGCCCTGGGCCAAAGGCAGGCGCCAAACCGCTGCGCCACCCAGGGATCCCTAACGTCTTTTAATAAAGATCCGCCTGCAGACTCCGTGGGGAATGAGTTCTATGGAGGCAGAAGTGCAAATAGGGACAAGTATCCCAGGGAGGGGGGATGAAGGGTTGGATCAAGTCATGGTAGCAGTAGAAGAGATACGTTTTTGCAGGTGGAATCAATTTTACTTGCTAATGCTTTGGAGGCGGGAAGTGAGTGTAAAAGAGGAAGCCCAGACTCATAGATTTGGACTGGAGCAAGGAGGTGGGGAATACCGCCATCGGCCAAGATAGAGAAATGAGGCAGAAACAGGTTCAGGTTAAGGGAAGGGCAGCCTGTTCTGGAACGGGTTCAACGTGTGGAGCCTGGTGTACGTCCCGCGAGAAGCAGAGTTGGCTGGACGTCTGATTCCGGAGTCCGCGGTAGAAAACCGTCTAGACTGAGGCAGGGACTTAGGAGTCATGAGCATGAGGATGGCGGGTAACAAGTGGAGCAGGACAATGTTACCTAGAGAGAATGTGTTGTCCAGCAGGGGAAAAAAAAACAGGAGAAGCCCAGCGCAAACCCTGCGGTAGCCCAACTTTTAGACATCAGAGAGGAGAAACAAGCAAAAGAGAAGCAACAGCCAGTGAAGTGGATTAAAAAAAGAAGAAGAGGGATCCCTGGGTGGTGCAGTGGTTTGGCACCTGCCTTTGGCCCAGGGCGCAATCCTGGAGACCCGGGATCGAGTCCCACGTCGGGCTCCCTGCATGGAGCCTGCTTCTCCCTCTGCCTGTGTCTCTGCCTCTCTCTCTCTCTCTCTCTCTGTGACTATCATAAATAAATAAAAATTAAAAAATAAATAAATAAAAATTTTTTAAAAATTCAAAAAAAAAAAAAAGAAGAAGAAGAAGAAGAAGCCAAGGGAAGAAAGTTTCAAGAATGCTGTTGAGGCCAAGTGAGATACAGAGGGAGATACTAGCCACTGGGTTTGGCAGTAGGTTGACCAGTCCCAGGAAGGTATCGGATGTGGAGTGACAGAATGTACTGGGGGGTGAGCGGGGGCCGCCTACCAGAAACACGCGGCGATAAGCAGCTCTTTCGAGAAGTTGCGCCTGGAAGACAAGCAGAGCAACAGGGCCATAGCAGCAGGAAAAAACGTTTTACTTCATTTTATTTGTTTTCCTCCATGCCAGGCTCACGTTACTGGGTGACATCGGTGTTTCAGGCTCCCTTCAGCTCTGACTAGACTGCAGGCTTCTTCCTGATAGGCCCCTGATCTCCCCGTTCTGAGAGCATTTACTTCAAGCAAAACACCAACTTGTCATTATAAGATCTTGCTCTGACCCTTTGCGATGTAAACCTTTGTCAGTTCCAGAATGTGAGATGCCTGCCTCAAGGACCTGGGAGCCATCTCTTTAAAATGTAATCAAGAAAGACGGGATCCCCTGATGGCAAGTGATGCAGAGCATTTTCTCATGTGCATGTTGGCCATGTCTACGTCTTCCTCTGTGAGATTTCTGTTCATGTCTTTTGCCCATTTCATGATTGGATTGTTTGTTTCTTTGGTGTTGAGTTTAATAAGTTCTTTATAGATCTTGGAAACTAGCCCTTTATCTGATACGTCATTTGCAAATATCTTCTCCCATTCTGTAGGTTGTCTTTGAGTTTTGTGGACTGTATCCTTTGCTGTGCAGAAGCTTCTGATCTTGATGAAGTCCCAATAGTTCATTTTTGCTTTTGTTTCTTTTGCCTTCGTGGATGTATCTTGCAAGAAGTTACTATGGCCGAGTTCAAAAAGGGTGTTGCCTGTGTTCTCCTCTAGGATTTTGATGGAATCTTGTCTCACATTTAGATCTTTCATCCATTTTGAGTTTATCTTTGTGTATGGTGAAAGAGAGTGGTCTAGTTTCATTCTTCTGCATGTGGATGTCCAATTTTCCCAGCACCATTTATTGAAGAGACTGTCTTTCTTCCAATGGATAGTCTTTCCTCCTTTATCGAATATTAGTTGCCCATAAAGTTCAGGGTCCACTTCTGGATTCTCTATTCTGTTCCACTGATCTATGTGTCTGTTTTTGTGCCAGTACCACACTGTCTTGATGACCACAGCTTTGTAGTACAACCTGAAATCTGGCATTGTGATGCCCCCAGATATGGTTTTCTTTTTTAAAATTCCCCTGGCTATTCGGGGTCTTTTCTGATTCCACACAAATCTTAAAATAATTTGTTCTAACTCTCTGAAGAAAGTCCATGGTATTTTGATGGGGATTGCATTAAACGTGTATATTGCCCTGGGGAGCATTGACATTTTCACAATATTAATTCTGCCAATCCATGAGCATGGAATATTTTTCCATCTCTTTGTGTCTTCCTCAATTTCTTTCAGAAGTGTTCTATAGTTTTGAGGGTATAGATCCTTTACATCTTTGGTGAGGTTTATTCCTAGGTATCTTATGCTTTTGGGTGCAATTGTAAATGGGATTGACTCCTTAATTTCTCTTTCTTCAGTCTCATTGTTAGTGTATAGAAATGCCACTGACTTCTGGGCATTGATTTTGTATCCTGCCACGCTACCGAATTGCTGTATGAGTTCTAGCAATCTTGGGGTGGAGGCTTTTGGGTTTTCTATGTAGAGTATCATGTCATCGGCGAAGAGGGAGAGTTTGACTTCTTCTTTGCCAATTTGAATGCCTTTAATGTCTTTTTGTTGTCTGATTGCTGAGGCTAGGACTTCCAGTACTATGTTGAACAGCAGTGGTGAGAGTGGACATCCCTGTCTTGTTCCCGATCTTAGGGGAAAGGCTCCCAGTGCTTCCCCATTGAGAATGATATTTGCTGTGGGCTTTTCATAGATGGCTTTTAAGATGTCGAGGAATGTTCCCTCTATCCCTACACTCTGAAGAGTTTTGATCAGGAATGGATGCTGTATTTTGTCAAATGCTTTCTCTGCATCCAATGAGAGGATCATATGGTTCTTGGTTTTTCTCTTGCTGATATGATGAATCACATTGATTGTTTTACAGGTGTTGAACCAGCCTTGTGTCCCAGGGATAAATCCTACTTGGTCATGGTGAATAATTTTCTTAATGTACTGTTGGATCCTATTGGCCAGTATCTTGTTGAGAATTTTTGCATCCATGTTCATCAGGGATATTGGTCTGTAATTCTCCTTTTTGGTGGGGTCTTTGTCTGGTTTTGGAATTAAGGTGATGCTGGCCTCATAGAACAAAACCACAATGAGATCCCACCTCACACCAGTGAGAATGGGGAACATTAACAAGGCGGGAAACCACAAATGTTGGAGAGGATGTGGAGAAAAGGGAACCCTCTTACACTGTTGGTGGGAATGTGACCTGGTGCAGCCACTCTGAAAAACTGTGTGGAGGTTCCTCAAACAGTTAAAAATAGACCTGCCCTACGACCCAGCAATTGCACTGTTGGGGATTTACCCCAAAGATACAAATGCAATGAAACGCCGGGACACCTGCACCCCGATGTTTATAGCAGCAATGGCCACGATAGCCAAACTGTGGAAGGAGCCTCGGTGTCCAACGAAAGATGAATGGATAAAGAAGATGTGGTTTATGTATACAATGGAATATTACTCAGCTATTAGAAACGACAAATACCCACCATTTGCTTCAACGTGGATGGAACTGGAGGGTATTATGCTGAGTGAAGTAAGTCAGTCGGAGAAGGACAAACATTATATGTTCTCATTCATTTGGGGAATATAAATAAGAGTGAAAGGGAATATAAGGGAAGGGAGAAGAAATGTGTGGGAAATATCAGAAAGGGAGACAGAACGTAAAGACTGCTAACTCTGGGAAACGAACTAGGGGTGGTAGAAGGGGAGGAAGGCGGGGGGTGGGAGTGAATGGGTGACGGACACTGGGGGTTATTCTGTATGTTAGTAAATTGAACACCAATAAAAAATAAATTAAAAAAAAAAAGAAAGACGGGATCCCAATCCCCTTCCCCTTTGTTTTGAGGGGTGGGAGTGGTAATCAGCTCCAAGAAAGACAGGATCCCAATCCCCTTAATTTCCGAGATGGGGTAATCAGCTCGCTTCAGTGGGGGTCCTGCTCCCAGGGGGCCCACGGCCTCTTCCTAAAATCCTCCAGTACTTTTCCAGCTGCTCAGCCTAGACTTTAAAACCTCTGCTACCCTGGGGCACCTGGCTGGCTCCCTGGGTAGAGCCTGAGACCCTTGATCTCGGGGTTGTGAGTTTGAGCCCCATTGCAGGTGGGGTCTACTTAAAACAAAAACAGCTTATGTATCAGTGAGCATCTCTACGGGAAGCAGGTGGCACATTTCAACTGGGTTATTCGAGAAAGTGTTGATAAGGAGACTATTGATACAGGTCTGGATCCTTATCCATAGTATCTGTATCTGCATTAAAAAAACAAAACCCTACTATTCTTTTCTTTTCTTTTTTTTTTTTTTTTTTTTTTTTTGGTAGAGTTGAGTTCTAGTCTCACTCGGTCTGGAATAAATTCTTCCTTATTTGTTTAATTTTATCCAGTACAGTCTTTGACACCGACTCACCCTCCAGATTTACCCTCCGCCTCCTTCACCTACTGAATGTGCTCTGTTGTCTGCCAGTGGGGAACACAGGCAGGACACTCCAGAGGGAAGGAGGAGAGAGAGGAGGAAGGATTTCTATCACCCCAACCCCATCCTTCCCCATGAGTGCACAGGGGTTGACCGTGCCCCATCCTGTAAACAGGAAACAGGTGTCCTTTCAGGCAACTTTTTCCACAAAGCTCTTTCTCTCTCACTCCAGCAAATGGCTCCCTCCCTCGCCCTTCAGGCCGAGGGATTAAAAGAAGTAGATGGGGATCCCTGGGTGGCGCAGCGGTTTGGCGCCTGCCTTTGGCCCAGGGCGCGATCCTGGAGACCCGGGATCGAATCCCACGTCGGGCTCCCGGAGCATGGAGCCTGCTTCTCCCTCTGCCTGTGTCTCTGCCTCTCTCTCTTTCTCTCTGTGTGACTATCATAAATAAATAAAAAAAATTTTAAAAAAAAATAAATAAATAAAAATAAATAAAAGAAGTAGATGTGGGGAGTTGGGAGAGTCTTGACTCACTGGTACCACACTGCCGGTCGCGGTGTCCCTACTGCACCCTATCCAGACCTGTATCAATAGTCTCCTTATCAATACTTTCTCGAATTACCCAGTTGAAATGTGCCACCTGCTTCCTGTAGAGATGCTCACTGATACATAAGCTGATAAGAACGATCTCGTAATTTATAATGCTGGGCAACTGCAAGCTAATTATAGGAACAAAGTCCTTGAAAAGATACTGGGGCACAGGTCACACGTGGGAGGATTGACCTTTAATGGGAGGATTGCAGCAGGAGAGAAGGCCGTCTGCAGGGTGAGATGAAGACTGGCCAGCAGGCTGAGTCTAAGGGTGGGAAGTCGAGGAGGTTCAAGTCTGTAGGCGTGTGAGGCAAGGTCACAAACCACGAGTGAGCCATGGCAAGGGACTGGGAGCTTCTAAAGGAAGTCTAATGTGGTCTCCAGGAGGCACGGAAGGACCAAAGCATGTTAGGCAAACAAACTGGAAGTGCAGGAGAGTACCCGGTGCCCTTTTAGATCAACGTTCACGATTTTGGGGGGGAAAAATCAGCAGAATTGGTAGTTCTCTCTGCTGCCGTGGGTTAGACAGACAGCTGGGCTCAGCTAGGCTTCTAGTTCGACTACAGGTGGTCTGATGTTAGGAAGGAGAAATAAGAAAGTCAAGTTGAGGTCGAGGTATCGAGAATAGCACAATATCACAGAATCTGCCCTGGATACCGCGGAAGGCGAGGACTCAGTATCGTGCAGGGGTATCTCAGAACAAGTCTAGAGGCTTGCGGTCAGAGACAGAAGGAAATGATGAAAGTGTGCCCAACAAAACAAATATTAATATAGATTTCCCCGTTTCAGAATTTTAAAAATGAACAAGTTCGTTTTGTCTTCTAACGTGGGAACGACGTGAAACCGGATAACCCCATGTGTACTTATTGATCGTTTGTGTTTGAATAGAAATGTGCTAAGCATCAAAGCAGGGTACAAACTGCAGCAAAGGAAAAAGAACGTGGGTCTTTCAGTTTTCTGGCTCCATCCAGCTGCAAAGAAGCAAGGGTGGGTGGCTGGGCCTGAGGCTGCCGAGGATACAGAGTCCCGGCTGGGTCCATAACACTCCTCGGCAGCCTGATTGCGTCACCGGGCCCTGCACCTGCTTGCAGGGAGGAGGCTGGGTGCACGGATGAGGCATTCTTCTACCTTAGAAAAACATGCCCTATGGGGGAAAAAATCTACTTTTTACTGTGTATGTGGGCATTGTCTACTTTAAATGTATTTTCATATATTCTGTGTGTGTCTGTGTATTTCCGTACACACATACGCTTACGTATGTTCGTGGAACAAGAGAAGGAACCACCAGAATCCGGACCTGCAGGTCTGCCTCCCCCCGCAGCAGTGCGCAGCCTCCAGCGCTGGGCTATGAGGAAGCAGAGCTCTGGTCTGCAGGTGACATCAGGGGAACACGTGCTCTCTCACGTCTTCACTTCCCTCACCCGCAAAACTTAAGAAGCTGACTTAGATTACTGTGGGGATTTGCTTCCACGCCACCGGCTTCAGTTCTCCGAGAGCTGACGTCGGAAGTGAAGGATCACTTATGTGCATGACGGTGCCGGCGCTGGGCGCGGGGGCTGAGGCTCGGGCTGAAGGCAGCGCCTGGGACCCGAGGGCCACCTGCCCGCTGCCCGCTCGTCGGTCGCCAGGCCTCGTCTCCACGCTCGGTCTCTTCAGCCCGAAGGAGCCACGGTGGCTCACGGCCCCGGGGAGCAGAAGCAGGAGCTGGATGGTCACCACCACTAGGGTAAGTCGGGGCAGCTCCCCGTTCCCCAGCGCTAAGCATTTAGGTGCCTCTAAAATCTTAGCAGCTGCTCGGGGTGGAAAAAGCATGGATATTGTCAGAACGAATGCAGCCCCCGGCCCGCAGGCGACACTGTCTGGGGCACACGGGCTAACCCGGCCCCTGCCCTGGCTCTGCAGGGCCCCAGGCCCGGCCCCGGGCAGCGGGAGGGGAGCTTCTGTCCCTTCCCCAATTCCCATCCCCTCCCCTCGGTTGACTCTGGTCGCCTGGAAATGTTCACACAGCCAGGATCACAGAGCCCCCGGCCAGAACTGCTTAGAGCGAGTTTATCGATGATTTCAGCTAGTGCCCAGGAGCCCCGTGGGCCTGCGACAGGCAGGGTGATGTCCCACGGCCCCGGAGAGCGGATGCGCTTGCTTTCCTAGCTAGAAATTCGAAGGTGTTTCATTGCCGAACGTCATCGTATCTCCTCGCAACTGGATGCTGAAGTCGGACCTTCCCTAGGTAAAGGGATCGGATGCACGTGCTTCTTTTTCTTTCAATAAGCAGGTAATTCCTGAGAGCACGTCTGTGATCTGTTGAGCCAATAATTTTCATTTCTCCTGTGTCTTGTAGTCCACTCGCATCAGAGGAATTAAAAGCGGCTTCGTAAGAACAGAGAGACAAAATTAGCCTGGGCAGAGATCAAGAAATCGCTGATTATAAAGGATCTCACAAGTCAAGCAAACTATATGGGTATTTCTGATATTAATGAGCCCACGGGGCAGGGCTGCGGTTTATACAAAGGAAATAACGCGACCAGATTCTGGTCTTGAAAAGCTCTCCCTGACCACTCAGTTGTGCCTCCCGCCTGCACTGGGGGATGCAGCTTCGTAGCTGCACGTGTGTGACTGTGAACCATTCGAACTCGGTGCAGGGGTCGTTTTCCTCCCATCTCCTTCCTATCACCGCCTCCTGTTGGCACCAAGCAGAGTATTTAGGGAGCATTAACCCACTGGCTCCCCCTCATCTCTTAAAACTCACAGGATACCCGAGATAGCACCGAGGACACGACGAAACAGGAAATAGGACTCTTCCTCTAAAATCATTTCAAATGTTGCTGAACATAAAAGGGATTTATTGAACTATTGACCCCAAAACCATCCTCTAAGAGAGACGTGAATAGGGAACCATCACGCAAAGAAAGTTGAATAAAAGTAGCATGGGAGGGTCAACCAGGATCTGGAGTGTAGCCTCGACAGTCCCTCGTGTCCCTTCCTTCGTCCTGCTGCACAGCGGCAGGTCCCTTCATAGCCTATAAGTATATTTGTGCGTTAGTTTGGACAGGATGCACACTAGAGCACAGAGATTCGCCCCAAGAAGAGCAGCACGTGGACAAAGGCGATGACTGACAGAGAGACCACCGCCTCCCCAGCGCGCCCCGAAGCCACGGCTCGAAGGTCTGAGAGCGTAGGTTGGGGCCACTTACGCACCGATAACGGGAAGTTGCAGCCTCTGATCGATACGCAGAGAAGGAAACAGAACCGAACCAGGGCCCAAGCGCTGAGGAACGGGTATCCACGAACAGCGAGGGGGAGGAGGAAGAAGAGCCACCCAGAGGAGCAGAGAAGGGCAACTTGCTGCAAAATGCTAAAAAAAATAAAAAATAAATTTAAAAAAAGAAAGGAGAGGAGAGGAGAGGAGAGGAGAGGAGAGGAGAGGAGAGGAGAGGAGAGGAGAGGAGAGGAAAGGAAAGGAAAGGAAGAAAAAAGGAAAGAAAGAAAAGAAAGGAAAGGACAAAAAAAGACAAAAGAAAAGGAAAAGAAAGGAAGAAAAAAGGAAAGGAAAGGAAAGGAAAGGAAAGGAAAGGAAAGGAAAGGAAAGGAAAGGAAAGGAAAGGAAAGGAAAGGAAAGGAAAGGAAAGGAAAGGAAAGGAAAATGACAACGAAGTGGGGGGGAGAAGAAGAGCCACCCAGAGGAGCGGAGAAGGGCCGTTTTTTGACCTAAGAATGGAAAGGTAATAACCAATGATTTTGCATATTATTTGCTTCCTTTGAAGACCAATTTTGATGTCTTATTTTTGACAGACTCTATCTGGAACAGGTTTTTTGTTTTTTTTTTAATTTATTTATTTATTCACGAGAGACTCAGAGAGAGAGGCAGAGACCCAGGCAGAGGGAGAAGCAGGCTCCATGCAGGGAGCCCGATGCAGGACTCAATCCCAGGACCCCAGGGTCACAGCCTGAGCCGAGGGCAGACGACCAACCACGGAGCCACCCAGGGATCCCTGGAATGGTTTTATCCGGTCATCAATTATCCGGTCATCAATTGCTATCTCACAAGTTAATAGAATACATGGCAACTCGATGCAAAATGCTAAAAAAAAAAAAAAAAAAAAAAAGGAAAATGACTTTTTATATAACATTACAATGTTTGTTTCTCGATGTTTGTAGAACACTTCTTCTACATAAAAGCATATTGTGACTTTTCTCATCTGCACCCTTCACGGGCATTCTTGCAACCCATCTGGGACACCGTGAGTATGGGAATCGTGTGCACAGATCCAGCCGTAATACTTGCTTAGCATCACAGCGTCTGCCCCTCGGGGAAGAAAGCGTACGCCCGCGCGCACACGACACACGCGGAATAGTAGGTGGGCGTCTTTCTAGCTGGCGTATCAAAAATGTTTTGTTGAACCCAAATCAAATTGCACCGTAAGTCGATACCTCGGGACGCACTGTTTGAAATGCCAGCGTTGGTGTTGGAGAGATCATTCTAGAACAGCCACAGTAAATCTCACACTGCAGCATCCAGCCTCCTAGACCCCGTCATTCAATCCTCCGGCGTGGCATTCTGTTCCTGGAGGGTGTCTATCCCTGTGCCCATTCAGCCCCTGCCTCCACGAGCCTGCCACTCTGCATGCCATTCACAGCCATCATTTGGGGGCTTTCCAACCATTACTTACACTAATTTCAAATATCCTGGGACTCAGTCCAATGTTAAGAATGTATTGTTTTCTAAAAGAACCCCTTAACGAGTCATCAGAAGACTAATTCTCTCTAAAAGAATAATTAGCTGGCCCAGGGGCACAGAGCAGAGGTTTGATTCCAAATAATAAAGCGAATTGAACTCCCCGAGCATGAACGCGGTTGCTGCTTTTGCGTAAAAGCACAATTTTGGATCAGACTCCAGTTGCTAGACCTTTTTATTTGACCCAGTTGCTGATCGGATCTGAGTTCCACTGGAGAGACATAATATGGACTCACTAAAGGATGAGCTTCACTTTTCTCCTTCCGGTTCAGGAGAAGAACAGCAACACCGGGTGCCCTTCTGACATCTTCCAGGCTTACTAGGTGGGCATCTCGGGGTTTCCACCTCTTGGGTACGATCCTGGAAGCGTTGATCTAGCCAGGAATAGACGTAAGAGCTCTGGATCTGTGACTGCTAACTCAAACATCAAAAGCCACTCGACTGTCACGTGCATTTCTCATGAACTGCTCAGTGTTCTGGGGGGAAGGAATTATATTCGGAGGCCCAGACATGGAGCACACACCTCAATCCCCGGGCCTCCTCTGCGCTTTGCTAATTATACGTGAAGCATTGAGCTTGCAATGACTGGTGTTTTGTGGAGGGTGGAGTATTTACCTGCGGCCCCCGAGGGATGTGAGGTGTAGTCGCCACCTGTCAAGCCGGGCGCGTCACCTTCAATCTCTGGAAAAGGATGAAGGCCTTTTCCCCACCTAAGATCCGTCTCTGACACTCACAGTTTGTAAAAGAGTTCCGGTTTTATTTTAGATATTATGTAATGTCTGCTCTCACAAGAATCATCTTACGAGAGAAAATTTGGAGAGGCGGAAAGGAGAAAAGGATAATCTGTAGCTTTCCTTGTCAAATATAGTCACTCTCGTACACACTGGAATATTCCTCAGCCATTAGAAACGACAAATACCCACCATTTGCTTCGACGTGGATGGACTTGGAGGGTATGATGCTGAGTGAGGTAAGTCAGTCGGAGAAGGACAAACATTATATGGTCTCATTTATACGGGGAATATAAATAATAGTGAAAGGGAATAAAAGGGACAGGAGAAAAAAATGAGTGGGAAATATCAGAAAGGGAGACAGACCATGAAAAACTCCTAACTCTGGGAGATGAACAAGGAGTAGTGGAAGGGGAGGTGGGCGGGGGGTAGGGGTGACTGGGTGACGGGCACTGAGGGGGGCACTTGGTGGGATGAGCACTGGGGGTTATGCTATATGTTGGCAAATTGAACACCAATAAAAAATAAATTTATTTAAAAATAATAATAAAATAAAATAAATATAATCACTCTCGATGTTCTGAGTTACGTCTTTCTGGCCTTTTATTTTCTAGGTATAGGGTATGTAACTGATGGTATCTAATAATTATACAATCAGTGAATGAAAATTTTTCATCTTGTCTTCTTCGTTTACTAGCTCTTAAGTATTTAATTGTCTGCTTTTCATCAGCAAAATTACAACAAACCATAGTTTTCATAAACACTGCTTTTTATTTGCTAGAAATACCACAGTTTCCTTCAGAAACAAACATTCGGTCTGTTTCCAGTTCTTCAATACATAAGCTATGTATCCCGCCACGCTTCTGAATAACACATTTTTCCATATTTATGTCCTTAGTGTAAACATTCAGAAGATAGTGAAAGATCATTTTAAGGTTTTTAATAACTACAGGTAGTCCCTGACTTACAATGGTTTGACTTAAATTATTTTTTTTTCTTTTTTTAGAGAGAGAGCGAGAGGAAGCACAAGCAGGGGGGGGCAGAGGGAGAGAGAGAATCTTAAGCAGACTCCACGCCCAGCACGGAGCCCACCTGGGGGTCAGTCTCATGACCCTGAGATCGTGACCTGGGCCGAAATCAGAAGTCAGATGCTTAACCTACTGAGCCACCCAGGCGCCCCACGACTTAACAATTTTCTGACTTTGCAACAGTGGGAAGCCATATACATTCGGTAGAAACCATGCTTTGTTTTTCCTTGTCCTTGTTTTTGTTTTTTTGATCAACAGTGTACTTTGAATTTTGATCTTTCCCCAGGCAAGCAATATGGAGTATGATTCTGTCTTGCGATGCTAGACGGTGGCAGCAAGTCGCAGCTCCCAGACAGCTCCTCGGTCTCCGGGGTAAACAACTGACGCACTCCCAGCCATTCTGTACTCACACAGCCCTTCTGTTTTCACTTTCAGTACAGCTGTCCATAAATCACATGAGCTGGGCAACGTTTTATTATAAAATAGGCTTTGAATTGGAAGATTTTGCCCAACTGTAAACCAGGATGTGTGTTCCAAGCTCTTTTACGGTGGGTTGGGCAAAGCTACGACGTTTGTGGCAGGTTCGATGTGTGAAATGCATTTTTGACTTAACGATATTTTCAACTTACGATGGATTGATCCAGATGTGACGCCATCATTAAGTCAAGGAAGATCTATTTTAACCCATTTCCATAAGCAACGAACCCTTCTCGGTGGCATATTCAAGAGGTGCGTTCCGTACTTGCTAGATATGGCTACTACTGAATTCCAAACATCTTAAAATGTGGTATTTGGGCACCTGGGTGCACCTGGGTGCACCTGGGGCACCCGGGCGGCTCAGTCAGTTGAGCATCTGCCTCCGTCATGATCCCAGGGTGCTGGGATTGAGCCCCACACGGGCGCCCTGCTCGGCGGGGACCTGCTTCTTCCTCTCCCTCGGCCACTCCCCCCAGCTTGTTCTCTCTTGCTCGCTCTGCTATCTCTCTCTCTCTCAAATAAATAAATAAAATCCTTTTTTTAAAAAAGTGATAAGTAAGCAGAGTCGATGTTTAATGAGCTATTTTTTTTATTTGAACTTCCTCTATTGTACCTGTTTCCAGAGGCTTTCCCTTAAATTCAAAGAAATTTATAATTGAGTGAAACTTCCAAAATCGTCTACTCTAACCCTTTTATTCAAAGATTTGGACATTGTAGGCTAAAAATATGAACTAACCTGTTGGATTTTGGCCCTGTTTGTCTTTATTTTTTAAAATTTAGGTCATTAATCTTCAAATAATGAGAAAGGAAATGACAAGCATTTCTAGTTCATAGGTTCCAGCTGATGGGATGGGTCAGTGGATCCGTTGATGGGAATGCCTTCCATCCGAAGCCACTGGCCAAGCCACGATAGGAACGGTCACAATGAAATGAGCTATTTTTTTTTCTTGACTCCAACCAGCTCAAATATTACTATTGGCGTCACCTTTTCCCAGCTGTCCTCAACAGCTTCATTTTCGCTCACCTCTCAGGCAACCACCTCCCTGGTTACTGGCCTGCTGAGCGTCTTCACTCTCTGCTTCTTCCTGAATCTCTTATTGTCTCTTTAGCGTCCCTCCCTGCACAATCTTGATGGACCCTCCTTTGGGTTTCAATACGTGACTCGGTCTTCTCTTCCATCCAACACCAACATCTTCACTGACCTAAAATGGGAACATACAACATACTGGTCTCTCCATTTCTTCACTACCTAACTTCATGAACCTTCTTCCTCCTTTCCGCTTACCAATTATTCTCATGACCATGACATATATCATCAGAAATTACGATACTAATTAAATTTAAATTTTAAAAAACTCATGTTCTTTGACCACTGCTCCATCTCCTTGCCTTCCCTCCGCCCCCAACCATGCCCTCCTTTAACTATGATCTCCAGAGCATTGACCTGGAACATCCATCACTTGCCATCAACCTCCTCCCACCTTCAATTCCCTCGCTGGTCAGTTTAGACCATAGGACTCATCATCATTATTCAGTCTTTGCAAACATCTTCGACTTGCCTCTCCCCATCTTTCCATCAGCCTCAAAAAACCCTAATCCTGTATAAAGCCATCTGCATCCTCCGTGCCTGCACCCAAATAGCCAAACACTACTCGACAGAAGTCACGCAAGTAATTGATTTCACTTTCAATGTATGGACATAGTCTCCCCCGTCCAGACAACCACACTCTCTTATTACGTTTCTCTGAGGAACTCACATTCTCCCTCTTCCAAACATTTCTTACCTTATAGCTTTTCTTAAGTCTCAAAAATTCCCTCCTCTTAGTCCCAGTTTTAGTGGGTACGTTCACTTCCGACTCCACACAGAAAATGAAAGCCATCTGAATCCACAATCACCAAGCCACCCACAGCTGAACCCACTCTTTTATTCTTAGACTCTTTCTGTTTTTTTTATTATTTTTAAGGATTTTTATTTATTTTCTCATGAGAGACCCAGAGAGAAGAGGCAGAGGCACAGGCAGAGGGAGAAGCAGGCTCCATGCAGGGAGCCCGATGTGGACTTGATCCCAGGACCCCGGGGTCATGCCCTGGACCACCTGGCGCCCCTCCTAGGTTTTTTTAAAAACCAAATCCACGTTATCAAATATAATCTCCTCACAACTTCACGAAGACTTTGTTCCTGCAATTATCTCCTCTTTCTACCACCCTAACCTTCCCTTCTAGGCTTCAAACACTTCCGTCAACATGCAAGTATGTGGTTGTGTTTTACGCAAAACAAAGCAGACACTTCCTTCAGCCACACACCTTTCTCAGTTACTCTCCCAATTTTCCGCTTTGTGAAAGAAAGTGTATTTCATGTGCTTCAAACAAAGCAGCACAATAGATTACCTTCAGAAGTCTTCCATTAAGCTCAACCTGAAAGAGACTTGCAAGAATGTAAAACAGCGTCACTGTTCTCAATATGTCATGCTTGGATAAGGTGATTTTACACGAAAATGTGCTATTTGTGTTCATGTGAAATTGTTTCATTTTGCTATTTTTAAATTAATAAGTATACATCCTAAATTCTCCTCAAATTTGAGTGCTGACACGGTAAACACGGATGGATAACACTCACAGAAACAGAAGGCCCTTGAGGTTCTCCAAAGTTTTTAGGAGTGTAAGAGATTCCTGAATCCAAAATTTCCCGAAAATTTACCTTTGGTCTAACTCACCCTCAGCAACAGAACTGACACTTGCCTCCTTGCTTCTAGAGCACCACACTCTACTACTTGTCTTTCTACTTCACTGATTTTCTCTTTTTTGTGTGTAGATCCTCCTTGTTCACCCATTCTCTAAATTGCAGAGTTCCTTGGAGCTCAAGGCTAGATCCTCTGTCTTCTCTTTCTATATTTTCCTTCCTTGCAAGATCTGATTTGTCATCACGGCCTTAAATTCTATCTCTGTAAGCGTAACTCCCAAATTGACATCTTCGCTGTGTTTTTCTCCAAGTTTCCCGAGCTCGAGATTTTATAAACAACCGCAAATGGTATTTCCAACTGAATGTCTCTAAACTATCGTGTTGGAAACTTAATGCTTGATTCCATCTCCCCAAACCTCTCCTCCTCTGATCTTCCCACATAATAACCTCAGGCTAAAGACCTAGGGACGATCCTTAAATTTTCTTTCCCTTTATCCTCCACACCCAATCTAATAGCAAATGCTGTTGTTTCTCCCTCTAAACTACAACAAAGAGCCTTCCGTTTCTTCCTATGTTCACTCCCACTAATTGAATCCCCGTCATCATCCTTTCTGACATGGGCCTCCAGCAGCAGCCTCCTTTCTGTTCACCGAATTTTGAATTTTGGCTCTTGCCCTGTCACCTAATGTGTCCTCCAGAACAAGCATTCCTCTCCTCCCCTGTTCTGTATCACAGCACCCTCCCATCCTCTCTGTGCATTTCAAAATTATAACCATTTTGGGGTTCTTGTCTACGGTTCATTTGAAGGCAAGGGTCTTGTGTGTTTTGCCCGCTACCGTTTCCGGAGGCCTTGATACGGTGTCTGGCACGGAACCCACGGTATTTGTCGATCCACGGTGACGAGGGGACGTCCTGTGGTGGCTCTAAGTGTGGCAACTTATATATTCTGGAATCCCATTCCCTGTGTGGGTCAGAGCTCGGGCTGACCGTCGGGACATGTGAGATTTCCGAGGCAGAAGGAAGCCGGGGACCGTTGAGCTCCGCGATTGGTGAAGAGTGCAAGGCGCCACTCACATTGCTGTGACCTGACAATGGCTCACCTGGACACTGGCAGGTCGTCCGCTCCTGCCGACGCCTCGGTAGCGTTGAGTCCTGAGCGTGCAGCAAGCGGGCTCTCGCCTTGCCTGCTGGTTACCCGCACCGCTGAGTGTGTCCGCGCTCTGCTGCTGGCCTCCCGCAGGCCCTCGCGGCGCCCGCTCCCCGCCCGACCCAGCCCTGCAGTCCCGCAGCCCCCCCAGGTCACGTCGGAGGCAGGGACAGCAGCTTCCCACAGAATCCTCCCCACCCCACACCATGCACGAGGGCCAGACCCTACGACAAGTTCCTTTTGCGGCATCACTCATCCTCATCGAGGTCCTGCTTCTTTAATTAAACCCTCGCTGATACTTGCCCCTCAGGAAAAACAGCCCCAGACGACCCAGTGGTGTAGCCTGCTACCACCGCTGAACCCAGGCAAATAGAAAACTGGCGAGAGGAAAAAGCCTCCAAACTCAGCCTTTATCAATTACTCATGTTCTCAGGCCCTTGGAGGTTTGTGTCGAATCCCAGAATAGGAGCAGTGAGAGATCAGAGCCCAAAACTCAAGCGTATGGGAAACACTCCTTCACAGACCGAATCCAGAGGATTTTTAAATACTTTTTTTTTTTTTTGGACAAGCTGACGATCCAGGAATATCTGTTTACTTGTTGGTTGATTTGATTTGTTTTTACTCAATCCGCCACGCTGGCCCCGGTCCCACGCGGGTAAGCATAGCGGGAGGGCAAGTCCCATGAGGAGCCAGTGAGGGAAGGCCACACCCCTGCATTATTTTACTAGTTTCCTCAACCTTAAGCTCAGCATCGAGAAAAAGAACTATGAAATCAGATGTAGAATCAGATAGCTTTTAAAGCCCACTGGAGGGCAGCCCGGGGGCTCAGCGGTTAGCGCCGCCTTCAGCCCAGGGCGTGACCCCAGGGTCCCGGGATCGAGTCCCGCGTCGGGCTCCCTGCATGGAGCCTGCTTCTCCCTCTGCCTGCGTCTCTGCGTCTCTCTGTGTGTCTCTCATGAGTAAATAAATAAAATCTTTAAAAAAAAAAAAAGTAAAGCCCACCGGAGTCCAGCTGTGCAGTGCCCAGCTCCACGGCGTGTGAGAGCCGACCAGCACCGGAGGAAGCAAGCCCGCAGCCTCCACCCACCGCCCTGAGAAGGGCTGGTCTCCGAGGCCGGATCTGCTGCCAACGACTCACAACAGCACCAATTATTTTCCTTCCATATGCAGTCGGGGTGCGTGGAGGAGCCTCGGCCTCCCTGACAGAGCTATAAATTTGTGGGTCATAAAGATTTAGTGGAGGGGCCCGGGGCGGCTCCGGCGGCGACCCAGACGCCCCTCGGGAGGGCCGGAGGCCTGGGGCTCGGGGGCCCCTGCGCTCCCTTGAGATCTTCCCAGCAGCTTCCTCAAGCGGCTCACTGTGAACTCAGGGAAGATTTAATCACAGTATTTCCAGAAATAAGATCGAGTTTCACATTTTCCTGATATTCCATCCGTGCGGACTTCTCTTTAAAAATAGGACGATTACTCTGCAATTCGCAGCACTTTTCGGCTAAGAGGCATTCTTACTCATTTTCCCCTCCTCTGAAAGCAACAAAGAGGGACTATCTCAGCTCAGAGATGAACCCCGTGACATCCGAAGGATTAAACGCTCTGCCTGGCGTCCGGAGGCCGCGGGGGGACCAGCCCCAAACGCTCCTCTCTTGGTCCCAGGCCTCTCGCACCCTGTGTCGTTGTGGGTGCGTGTGTGTGTGTGTGTTAATTGTCCTCAATCTTCTTTAGTCAGAATATAGTGTCGTCATCCTGGGCACCAGCGTCTGCAGAGCACTTGGCAGCGGGCATCACCCTCCCGACTGTGCCCTGGCGCAGCAGCCGGGTGACGTCTGAATGCGTGTTCCGCTGTGTGCGCTGTGGCCGTGGAGCGGGGGCATCGGGGCGGAGGCCGGCGTAACCTGCTCTTGCAGGGTTTCCGTGCACGTTGGAATATGTCTGTGGTCCCCCAGGCGGGCAGATGCCGGTCTATGATAGAGTCGGGGAGGCTTCCCTTCACTTACCGTCACTTAGCGTCACTTAGCATCACTTGCCATCACTTACCGTCACTCAACTATCACTTAACTATCACTTAACCTCGCCTTAACCACCACTTAGCATCACTCACCACACTTACCATCACTTGCCATCACTGCCCGTGGCCTACGCTCCAGCTCAGTGCCCCGCACAGGTGGCGCCGACAGCAGAGAACAGGCCCCTGACGGAGGCGAGCGGAGTCGCGAGCTCACCCACGCGGGCCCTCGGCGTCCTGGGTGCAGGGGCTCATCGGCGTTGCTGGCAGGTGCCAGAGGTGACTTCAGACGGCAGCCCGAGAAGACAGCAGTTAATGCGGCCGCGGGCCACGAGGTGCCGGGAGCCTCCCAGCAGCAGCCCCGAGGAGCAGAGCCGCGGCGGGCTTCCGAGGGCGGCCGGGGGCAGGGACCCCTGCGTGGGCCTCCTGCACCGGCCCAGCCACCTACGGCCGTGGTCCAGGGGTCCCCGCAGGTAGGAGCGCTGGCCCCCAGGGGACCGGGAGGGGCGGAGGGGGGACCCCGGCAGATGGGCCGACCTCAGGGCAGGGAGAGTCCACGGTCTGCGCCCCCCATCACCCAGCAGGGGGGCCCCAGGAGGGTCCACGGGAGCCGGGTCACCAAGGAGGTCACCGACAGAAGGCAGGAGCCGCGAGGGGGAAGCGGAGCCTGGAGGAGTCGTGAGGGTGCCCTTTCCAGCTCTGCAGCCTTGGAGGCAGCTCCAGGGCCCCGGGGCGCCCCAGGGGAGCCAGGCGGCCCGCGGGACCCCAGCCCCCGGGGAGCGCTGTCCTGAGCCTCCTGCCGCCACTGTGACACCCTGGGCGGTCTTACGGTAGCAAGTGGCCCCTCGGGGCACGACCCTGGGACATGGATAGGGAAGGTTCGCAGAGCCCGGCGGGGCGACCCAGTGGGCACAGGGCAGGCTCCGCTAGGCCTAGGGCAATGGGAGCTGGACGGGGAGCACCTCGAGAGCACTGTGGACGGGGAGCACCTGCCCATGAGCACCTTGGCCCCAGGGAGCACCTACCCGAGAGCACCAGGGACAAGGAGCATCTGCTCGAGAGCACTGTGGACAGGGAGCACCTGCCCGTGAGCACCGTGGATGGGGAGCACCTGTCCATGAGCACCTTGGCCCCGGGATGCTGCTCGCCCGTGAACACTGGGGACGGAGAGCACCCGCCCGTGAGCACCTTGGCCCTGGGGAGCACCTGCCCGAGAGCACCATGGACGGGGAGCACCTGTCCGTGAGCACCGTGGACAGGGAGCACCTGCCATGAGCACCTTGGCCCCAGGGTGCCACCCACCCGTGAGCACTGTGGACGGGGAGCCGCCTGCCCGTGAGCACGCTCCCATTTGCCGTGATTCAGGGCAGTCGGCCTGACGCCAGGGGGGTCCCTGCCCCTGCACTTCCAGGGTGCGAGTGCCACGAGCACCCAACGGGACCCCGGGATGGAGCTGCATGGCCGCAGGCGGGGACCATCCAACAGCCCGGATCTGCTCGCACAGCTGCGCTACAGCGTGTCGTGTGCCCGTGCCACAGTCCTCGGTGTGCCCTCAGGGTCACTATGCCGACCTCCCGTCACACCCACCACACGGAGTGACTGCAGCCCCCTTTCTGCATCTGTGGAAACTGAGGCTCAAGAGGTGGACTCCCGGGACGCCCCCAGCCAGCCCCCTGCAGCCTGGGTGTTGGCCGCAGGTGGCCCGCCGCAGGGGTCCCGCAGCCCCTCCCCTCCACCCTGTCCCTTGCCGTCACCTACAGCCCCGGCCTCCGTCTGCCTGTTCCTAACCCTCTGTGTCCCAGCTGTCGCGGTCCAGGAGCCGGAACGTGAGCCCTGCTCCTGACTCGAGGGTCGCCGCGGCCCTGGGCCGGAAGCCCCGCAGACTCCTGCCCGGAGCCACCTGGTGACCCTGCCATGTACCTGGGCCCCAAGCCCAGCCCCAGGCAGGCCCCTCACTGTCGGGGCCAGAGCCCTGGCTCTTCGAAGGGAGGTGGTGGGCGCCTTCCCTGAGTAGCCGGGTCCCGCCCCAGCGCCCGCTGCCGAGCCCCGCGTGTGCCCTGTGGCCCCGCCGGGTGACACAATGTGCCAGTGGGCTAGGACTTGTTGCTGTTGCCATGATCCTGCCATCCAGTGGCAGAAACACCGAAGCAGGTGACGATCGCGTCCCAGAGCGCGTGAGCCTTTAGAGCAAAAGTACAAGGGGCGACGTGCGGGCTGTGGGGCCCGAAAAGTTCCCAGGAACCGCACACGATGCTCCATCAGGCGGTTGTGTTGCCCAGAGACGGCGACGCGGGGACACTGATGAGGGACCCGACACTGCGCAGGCGGAGAATCGCCTCCCGAGCATCAGCATCTCCGGTTCCAAGGCCGAAGCGACGGTCTCTGACTGGCCGGACTCGAGGCAGGTGGAGGGACTCGAGGAACCAGCGCCGCCGGCTCAGGGCTGCTCTGGCCTCGCCGAGCGCGGGGCACTTCCCGGTGATCACTGTGTGACTCATCCCACACTTGGGACCCACAAGACGTGCATCCGACACTCTAATGCACAAGATGAATCTTCCACTTTTAAACTCACTAACAGAATCCGCGATTCCGGGAGCTGCAAGGCCCTCCGGAGGCCGTCGGGTCCATCGCCGGCGACAGGCAGAGCCGGGCGCTCGGGCCCTCACCCCGCTACTCCGTCCCGGGGCACAGGCTCCCGGTGAGGAGCCCTTCCAGGGGCTTGCAGCAAATTCGCCCCGTGCCCGTGAAATGTTAGCAGCTCTCACCGCCAGGAATATTTTTTTTTTTTTTTTGCCTTTACCTAAAGGCCTCATGCTGCCCTTTCAGCGCACGGCGCCGAGATTACATGTCCTGTGACCTCACGGTTCTCAGATTCCTTCTTCTCTCGCCAGCGTCTGCTTGTGTCCTGGTGTCCGCGTCCCTCCTTGCGCCGCGGTGGCGCTCGTCCCCCTCATCTGGGCTAAGGCGCCCTGTCCCCTGGCTCCCGTCACACCCACCTGCAGTCCAGACCCACGAGCGGGCTCCCCGTCTTCCCGAAGGAGCTTTGCTTAGGCCTCCGGAGCTGAGCGCAGCGGGGTACGTACCCGCACTGCGGAAAGTACTAAGCCGCTTGATAGGCACATGCGTTATTCCCCATTTGAACACTAGAAGAAAAGCTTTCCCAAGCAATTTTTAGGAGATATTGAGACCTTCTTTCTGATTATGATAAGCCAAAAGACTGAACTGCTTCCAAATTCCTGATCCTTTTCCGCTGCCCAGAAACAAACTCAATTTTCTCTATATGAGAAAAAATAAATAAAACTCTCCCTGTGCCCCAATATCTCCCTCAATTCACTTTCTTATCTCCCTTATTTACTAAGACCCGTCTTGAAGGCGTAGGCCACTTTCCTGTGTCTATGTCCTCAATCCCCTTTATTCCCCACCCCAGTTTATCGGTCATTCTCCCCGGTTCAGGCAAACTGCTTCACAAATACTTACCCCAGTGGCCCCTTGACTAAAAAGTCCGGTGGCACCTGGGGGCTCAGTCAGCGAAGCGTCCGACTCTTGACCTCAGCTCAGGTCTTGATCTCAGTGTTGCGAGTTCAAGACCAGCACTGGGCTCCAAGCTGGGTGTGGAGCCTACTTTAAAAAAAAATAGAAACAAATAAATAAAAACAAATAAATAAAAACAAAAAACAAAAAAACAAACATCCAGTGGCCCGTTTGAGACTCCCTTCAGACTCCGACCTCTGCTACTATTATTTTCCTGTCATATGTGAAATTTTTTTCCTTTTTTGGCTTCTAGAATACTATTTTATTCTCTTTTTTCCTATTTCTCCAAATTTTCACGTTTGGTCTTTTTCATTAGTTCCTCTTCCTCTTCACATAATTTAAAGGCTGCCTATCAGGTTTCCTCCATTGGTCACCTTGATCTTTTTCACGCACGTGAGCCTTCTGGGTTAGCTCGCACACTTCACTTGACCAATACCAACCTTATCCACTCCACCACTTCCAAAACCACTCAACGATAAAAACATAAAGGGGAAAAAAAAAATCTCCGCTCCTCCTCCTCATATCTTCATTCACAGTATGGGTCAATATTATCATGTTAGAAATGTGTGAAGGTTGCTTTTTTTTTTACGTTTATCTCTTCCACAACCATCACACACAGCCATCAAGCCCTCTTTCAGAATCCCCTGTTCCCTTCTTCTCAGTTGCATTGCCTTGACCGATTTCTTCCATCTCTTGCCTAGGCCATGGCAGCCGTCTTCTCACTTACCACTCAACCATCCCACCGTCCTTCCAAATTGAAGATGACCTTGTGAGTTACCTACACATTGTCCTTTGACTTCCTGTGACCGGGGCCAAAACTTTTATCACACTACACAAGGGTCTTTTACACTCAGCTCCAGCCGATGCCGCACTTCAATCTCACACCGCAGTGCTCCCGACCATGCAACCCCACCCTGCGATCAGGCTCTGGTCACATTCTGTTCCCTCGATTTGAAGTGACCTTCCTTCTCTTTCTTTTTCAGGAAAATGTCTCCTTTTAAGAACTCAAACGTTAACTACTCTACGAATAGCGTCCTTGTCCCTACAAAGCCTTAGTTGTTCTCCTCTGTGCTTCCACCGCCCCCTCCCGGACCTCTTCGTAGGGTAAGCATCGTCACTGTGTTTACTGGTTGCTTTCTCCCAACAGAATGTGAGGTCCTTGAAGCGTATGTCTTCTTTCACTTTGACGCTTTCTGCCTAATGTGATCTCTGATAGCGCTCTCCCCTCAATAAACTCTTGCTGAATAACCACATAAATAGTGACATCATTATAATTATAATTAATATATTGAAAACGTAACCAACTTCTATAGTCACCTGTTTAAGATATAACCTAGGACAAAGTCATCTCCTACTCTCTTCACACTGGAGGCGTCTCCCACCCATACAAATGCTATCAGTAACTGAGGATAGTGAGGAACGGAGTCAAAATAAATTCATAATTTATTCTACAACAAGCTCATAGGTTCTGGAACATAGACAAGTCCTTTCTGTGGAATCAGCTGTACATACTGGATCAATAAAATGCAGAAAAATTCTTACTTGTTTTTAAATGACCGCTCAGAAAAATAAAATGATGTGAAGGTGTCATCCGGAGAACTGATGTACTTAAAATGTTCTTTTGCATAAAAGATATGAGACTGAGTCTTATAAACTGCTAAGATCTTAAGATGTCTAAGCAAATAAGGGGTTCCTAATTTTGATCAAAAGTTTCTCCTTTTTGAAAATGTGATAAACTCTCCTTCAACATCATCCCTCACAGATAGACGCTTTGTTTAATTAACCTTGAAAAGTCAGGAACATAGGAGGGGCTTAGTGAGTTGAGTCCATATTGAGTCCCTATCAAAAGAAAAAGAAGTGCTTACACTGTGTATGTAAATAAATATGCATCCTTCAAATTAAGGTATCGATATTTTTGGTCCCCAAAGATCCTGTCAGGTAGCTTTTTTCACTTTTACTTCATTTTTCAATAATTCATAATGAGTCCACATTATGGAAAGAAGTCAATTACAAAAAAAATACTGTATGATTCTACTTGTGTAAGGTAGCTAAAATAGTCAAAAACATGGTGACAAAAAGTAGAATGCTGATGGGCAGGGGCCGGCTGGAGGGATGGCGAATTATTGCTTAATGATATAGATTTCCAGTTTTACAAGGTGAAGAGTTCTGGAGAAGGATGGTGGTGATGGTTGCACATTACAAGTGTAGTTATTGCCACTAAAATGACACTTAAAAATGGTCACGATGGCAAATTTAATGTTTGTGTATTTTACCATTAAAAAAAAAAACTGGAAAAAAAGTACTGATCCTTCTACATTTAGGTACCTGTGTGTGGCTTTGGCAAAACAAATATGAACAGGACATAATCCCGGTCTTCAAAAAACTCACACAAACTAGTAAGGGAAAGAAAGGATGGATGCCTGGAATGCGGAGCCTTTTCCAATGTGCTGTAGAGAACATTCGCATCTACGATGTTGCACCCCCCCACCCCCAAAATGGCCCGCACCCTGAGAACGGGAGCAGGACACGGTCTGTATTCTTAGGAGTTCACAACGGCAATGGCCAGTTGCAGTCTCTGAAACAACACGCAGCAAGGGAATAATGCGTAACCCCAAAATTCCCAGGCTTCTTTGATGGAGACTCTTCTTTGCACGATGGCTATAACTATACCAGCTTCACAGAGAACACTCTGGAAAGCAGCCAGATAGCCTTTGCGAGTTCGATAAGGCAGGGGAGCTCATAAAAGTAGAGACGAGAAAAATGAAGGAGGTTCCTCTAACTCGGCGTGGCGGGGGGTGGAAGCAGAGGGAGTGGGGGGTTGGACAATGCACCCCCTCGTGGGAAAGCATCCGTATGGAATCCCTGGACGAGAAAAACCCACATCCATTAAGTCTGAGGCAATAACCCACAGTCATCAGGACCAATTACTCTTCTGTAATTCCTAGTTTACGTTCCTTTCAGCCCCTGGGGACACTTTCAAGCTTTTGAAACTAAGAAATATCGCTTTGTATGGGAATATGAGAGCATCTGGAATTCAGTGCCGACTCCACCTACAGCTGGTCTAGCTGTTCTCTGATGACCCTCACGACCAGCTCTTGTAACTGTACCTTCACCCTGTTTCTGAGAAGTGAACCCTCACAAGCCAAGTTTAGGGACTTAAATCCTATTTTATTCTTGTGTCTCTGAACCTGGAACAGTGGCTTTCCTTATTTCTGAAAAGGATTTTGACTTGCTTTCAATGGTGATGCCTCGACTCCAGCAGGTCCTCACTAATTCCGCCCTGGGCCGGGCTGGTCAGCCCCAAGCGAGCGCAAGCCCTGCCACTGCCCGTGGATCACTCTACCTGCCTGGGCGGATGTTAAGTTCCCATTTGCACACAGACTCCTGCTTTGCTATGTTCCACTCGTGGACGATGGTGCTCCGATGCGTGTGGGTCTCTCTGAAACACACATGTGGTGTCTTATTTTATGACACGGCACAGGCAGGTTGAAAATAACTCAGAGCCTGTGTTACTCATGCCCACACTCGCTCCCACGTCCCTCGTCCCTACCCACTGGGCAGGCTCACGAATGCAGCTTGCTTTCCCTATTTTTCCAGGATTTTTGTTGCAAACTGCTATGAGGAACTGATAGACAAGAAGAAAAGAAGAAGCAGGGGATGGCGGCAATGTTTCAAAAATTGTCACGAAATTCTTAAAGTCATAGTATTATTGACTGTGTAGGTGATGATACCACGTATTCATAGTTTGCAGAGATCATCTGCACGCATCCTCAGAGAGAAGCACGTGCCTTACCCTGAAGCCAAATCTATGTATATTAGTGTAAATGACTGGACGTTTTCAATGACTGAGCCAACGGCAATAGAAAAAAAACAGGTTATCAAGAAACTATTGCCAAATAAAAAGTGGCTTAATGTTAAATATTTTACTCCAATGGAAGTTTGTAAAGTCTGAGTGCTCAGAAAGACCACAACACACTTCTTAGAAAAGTTAAAAGAAAAAAAAATTGAACCAGACTACCATAACGTGTTCGGGGATGTCCCATGAGTAGGGGTCTATCTCTCCATGTATGAGTCTATACTTTATTGTGAAGCCAGATTGAGATCTGGAGAAAGACATCTTATCACACATGGTACAAAGTTCAAGATTTATCCCTCTGTTACCATCTAAAGTCAGAAGAGCATGTTCGTGTTGGTTTCCTGGGAGATTGGATTTTCGTAAAGGATGGAATCACCTAAAAGCCTTGGATGTAAGAGAAACTCTTCTCTCAAAGTCAGGACTTTAGTAAACCAATGGTCTTAAATCTCCTTTTCCAAGAAAATACCTCAGTTATTAAGAGGCATGTTCCAGAATGTTCTGTGTCCTTAGGTTAAATCCCTTCATTTGCCTTTGGTCACTGAGGGTTAAGAGACTCTGTAATTGCTGATTTTCTTTTTTTTTTTTCTTTTTTTTTTCTTTTTTCTTTTTTTTTCTTTTATTTTTCAATTTTAGAAATGTTTAAGTTTGGAATCGAAATACTATTTCTACAATTTTCAAAAAAATAAAATACAAAGCAGTAACTTACAAATAAGAAAAAGAACATTATCAGATTTATATTCCTAAAACTAATTTTACATGTATACATGTACTTAACATTTATATTATATATGTATATATGGATATAGACATATAAATTTGCAATGAGTAAAATAACAATTAGAATACCAAATGTCTTCTAACTATGAATTTATCTGATATTAAGCAACAATTCACTTCTCATGTATTCATTCTAAGGATAAAATACATCCTGGGTATTTTTGTTTGTTTCAGAATATAAAATCTAATACTTTCTTCTACATGAAAACATAATAATCTTAAGAAAAAGGGAGACGATCCACCTAACATCAAAATATGATTTTCTAATATTACCAGTGCTAAACAGAACTAATTTATCTAGACCAGTTCCACTTAGGAACAGCATTTATGGGTTTTCTATACCAGGCCATCTGATGAAAGGATGAATTTGATAAGGAATCAGCCCATGACAAAGAATTATAAAAACCGATGGCTGTAATGAGTAAGATTGGATGGGGCGAAGGTCGTCAAGACCATCTTCAAGGTCTGGGACATCAAAGAGGAGAGCTATGCAATGAAAGAGGAGGTGGGAAAGCAATCACAGGGACAGGCTAGATCGTATATGTAATTATCAAGCAATTGAAGAGGCAGGAATGTCTCTTGTTCTCAAACAGATAAATGCTAGATTGAAAATTAAATTCAGGAACAGATTATTTAATAACATTTATTACTTAAAATGCTTTCAAGTAGAGGGAATTCATGTCAAAATTAATTTGCAGATGCAAATCAGTATGTGAAAGCTGTAGGAGACCTTCTCCCCAGGGTCCATATAATCCATAACATTCCTACAGGGAGCCAGGGTGTGGCCCAGATGGGATCCAAGGACCCCTGGGGGTTCCCTGTGGTCCATGTGGTTGGCTGGCACACGTCATACGTACCTCAGTCCAAAATTGTATGTTAGCACAGTTCCCAAATTTAGATAGTTTCTCTATTATTCTTGAAAATAGAATGAAGATGGGGAGAACACCCCGAAAAGGATGCATCTTAAGCTCTGAACTGAGAATGTAAATCCTTCTGATCATTTTTATCCTATAGACGGGCGAACACACAATTTTCACAGCTCAGCATGGATTCCCTACGGCTCTACCCCTCAAGGAGTTTTACCTGAAGCAACAAAAGTACCTCTTCATCTGAACATCCCCCAGAATCAGCCTGTAAGAGGGGCACCTGGTGGCTCAGTCACTCAAGCATCCAGCTCTTGATTTGGGTGAGGTCCCGATCTCAGGGTTGTGAGATTCAGCCCAGTGTCGGGCTCTGCACTCAGCATGAGTCCCCATGACTCCCTCCCTCCCCCTCTACCCCTCCCCGAGCTCACGCTTTAAATAGATAAATAGATAAATAGATAAATAAATAAATAAATAAATAAATAAATAAATAAATAAATAAATCTTTTTTAAAAAGTCAACCTATGAGAGCCCCTTTCACCTGTTTCTTTCAAAGTCCATAAAGGAAGATGTTTGGCCATTTACAAGAAGATCTATGAAGATCAGGCCTTTCAGTTTGCTCATTTCTCGCCTCTGTAATACTAGAAACGTGTGGCAATAGCATCATTACAGTAATTTTGCAAAGATGTCTTTCAAGTGACGGCATTTCTTCCTAGGATGAGGGTAGAAGACAATAGTTTAGGGAAAGCAAAGTCGTAAAAGGTATCATTATTCATGTGTCAAATGAGACAGCTTCTTAAGGTCTGTAAATGACTGAGAGATAACCATATAATTTTGCAATGAAAACTATGTACGGTGTCGCCTAAAAAGAGAGAAAGGCAATTACTTTATTGTCAACCAGAGTTATAGGTTGGTGGAGTGAGTAGCAGTGTCGATTATCATGTGCTAACACAGCTGTTTAGGGGATGCCTCTCATCCACTGTACCATTTTATAAAGGATATTTAAGAAATTAATAGGATTAACTCAGCTAAGCCAGTAGCAGAGTAAATAGTAATGGTAATAATCATCGTAACGACTGATTAAAGGATCGAAACAAAACTCCTTTGCGTGGAAATTCAGCTCCGCCCCTGTCCCCGTCTGACCACACCTGACCATAGCTGTGCTCCTGTCACCTGACTCCCCTTCTGCTTTATGGCCTCTGCACCCACTTGCTCACTTGCCGTGGCCCCATGTGCCTTCCTACTGCCCAGCACCCTCAGGACCAGCTCTCTCCTTGCATCCTCCCTGACCCCCACACAGAGGGAGCTGCACTCCCTGCACGCTCCCATAGCCTGATACACTGCAAACCCCCGTGTAACTGTGCACGATGATCGCATTGTCAACCTCTCAATCATTCCAGCTAAAAACTCATTTACTTTATTCCCATTCCTCCCTTTTATTTATCTCCCGTACTCCATTTTTTCATGCAGCCCTGCATTCGGCCAAAGCACACTGACCATGATGCCTAGATGCTCCGACACCTGTGGTCCTCTGCGCGGTCACCCCCATCCCGCCCAGCGACGGCTCCCTCTCTGTCCGCACTACCTGCAACACCCTGCTCACTTCCCGAGAACCCACGAGCCCAGTCGTCACCTCCTTAAAGGACAGTTGCTGTCATTTCAATTTTCAAAATGGCTTAGTTCTTTCTTCTCTAAAGAAAAAAAAAAAAAACAATCAGAACTCCCAGCCTAGCGTAGACGGCTGTGGATGATCTGGTCCCGAATTTTACACGTCTTAAACCCAGTCTAGTCCACTCACTCGTCCCTAAACGCCGTGCCCAAGTCCACACCTTTTGTTCCTGCTCGCGGCCACCTCCACCTGGGCCGGCCTGCTCCTGCCCACGCCCTGGCCTCGTTGCTCCTCGAGACCCGCCTCCTCGCTGCAGCTCCATAAACCCTTTCTCTTCATCCACAGTCAAAATGGACCTTTCCTCCTTCTGTGTCCACAATGCTTTATCACTCCCCTTCCCAAATACGCTTTCCCAACCTTGCATCATGTTACTTGATAAATAAAATAAATGGGTCTATACGCTATACCGCCTTCCTCTTTCCAAGTAACTGTTGCGTTAAAAAAAATTAGTGTTAAAATAGTGACTGTGATGATAAGATGTTGAATCGGATTCTGCAATAATTTCAATATGCAGAAGGGATTACAAAGGTTTTCGATACTAAAATTATGCTGAGTGAAAGAAGTCCATCGGAGAAGGACAAACATTATATGGTCTCATTCGTTTGGGGAATCTAAAAAGTAGTGAAAGGAAATAAAGGGGAAAGGAGAAAAAATGTGTGGGAAATATCAGAAAGGGAGACAGAACATGAGAGACTCCTAACTCTGGGAAAAGAACTAGGGGTGGTGGAAGGGGAGGTGGGCGGGGGTTGGGGGTGACTGGGTGACGGGCACTGAGGGGGGCACTTGACGAGATGAGCACTGGGTGTTATTCTGTATGTTGGCAAATTGAACTCCAATAAAAAAAATTTATAAAAATAAATAAATAAATAAATTAATTAATTAAATAACGTGTGTTGACTAAGAATTGTCTTTTTTTTTTTTTTTTGAGAGAGAGAGAGAGAGCAAGCAGGAGGGGAGGGGAGAGGCAGAGGGGGAGGCAGAGGGAGAAGCTCGAGCAGGGTCCATGCTCAGTCAGAGGCCAACATGGGATGGATTTCAGGACTCGGAGAGCACGACCTGAGCCGAAATCAAGAGGCAGAGGCTTAACCACCTCAAGAATTGGCATCTAATTCACAGGGGAGTCATTGTTTCAACAGGGCAGAGAGCCTTCTTCCTAAGAGAGATCCTTGACTCCCGGCATTCCCCTCAAAGACACCTAGACAAAGACTAAACGTGGGTCACACGTGCGCACCACCCCCATCCACGCGTGTGCTTTGTGCACGTACGTCATCTACATCTTCAGATCCCGGACATAGAATGCACCGCCTCTGGGAAATCCACAGGCCGCCTCATCTCACGCCTCATCCCACCCCAGAGCCGGGAGGATGGAAAGCCAGATGGTTGACGGCCCGGCCGCCTCCCTACGTATCCCACCCCGGTGATTGGGACGCGACCTGACCATTCCCCGCAGCTTGACTGAAGTTTAGACAGGCGTCCTCCTGACTCTAGACCCCCGGCCTCACTGTGCTTAGATCATTAACCTCGGAAAGCTTGCATTTGTGAATTCTTCCTCTGTCGCTTTGAGATAAAATCTTCTCAGGCCTTTGCCACTTCTACGCCCCGCCCCGGAAGGACCTGCTCCAGGCCCTAAAAGCCATCCCTTTGAAACGTCATCATTAGGAAAGGTAGCACCGCTCCCTCCGGCCGCCGTGGGAGGACAGGAGCCTGACTTAGAGGAGTGCCAACTAGCACACACAGGTGGCCTGACCACGCGGACCGCCTCCCCGAACACCCCCCGCACCTCCCCTCGGCTCTCCCCTCTGTGTCAGCCTCTGCCCCTACTACTATGAAGACTTAAGTCTTCCTTGCCTGCTCAACTGGCCCGATGCACTTCCCGTGAGCAAGCTAGCGCATTGCCGGCGACCGTGCAAGTGAGGCGGGTCTCAGGGTGTCACCCTCCATCGTCTTCTGAGGAGACTTAAACCAGGATGACGGGTCGTTAATGTTCCCCACCTTTAGGATCCCGTGGCCGTAGGCACGGGGTAATTGGGAGCACTGGCATCCTACCTCCACTTCGGGGCATTAAATTTGGTGGAAAAAATAGTCTTAAATGCGCAAAATGGACATTTTTAACGAAAAGAACTGGTCGTGCTCGTCTCCTCCCCTCTGCCTTTTCCCAGGAGCACCCCGCTGTTGCTATAAGCACCCGTTTCTTATGATGATACAGTAAAAATTACTCACATCCAGATGCTTTGATTAAACTAAGTTTGATGTACTCCCGACTGGTTTTTGCAGTGTAGGGAAGAGAATGACACCATTAACATATCCAGACAGGGCAGCCCGGGTGGCTCAGCGGTTTAGCGCCGCCTTCAGCCCAGGGTGTGACCCTGGAGACCCGGGATCGAGTCCCACGTCGGGCTCCCTGCATGGAGCCTGTTTCTCCCTCTCCCTGTGTCTCTGCCTCTCTCTCTCTCTCTCTTTCTCTCTCTCTGTGTCTCTCATGAATAAATAAATAAATTAATTAATTAATTAATTAATTAATTTTAAAAAAAGAACATATCCAGACAGCATAGGCGTGTGACTTTGTGGCCTGTCCATGTATCCACAAATTAAGACAAGTACAAAAACCATCTGTAGCTTCCCTTGAACCCGTAGTGTATTCATGCTTCTAAAATGTTGTTTTTTTTTTTTACCCCAAATGTGACATTAGAATATTCCAGCCCATTTTCTTCTGTCTACTGTGTCAAACAAAGAGCAAATAGTGAGTCATGAGAACGGGCGTGTCGATGCTAATTACCAACGATTTGTAGGAGTGCAGGGGTAAAACCGACAAAGACGACGGAGACAAAGTATATTCAGAGCGACATTCAAGAACTCACAAAAGACATGTTCCGTGAATCACGTTATGAAATGTGTTTCGTTCAGACACGCTCTCCTCTTTTTTAAATCATTCCTTGAATGGCTCTCCCTTTGGACGTTTCAGAATAATTTGTCTACAAAGCACGATGTGCAGAGGTGACAATTTGTGATTTATTGCTTGTGGTGCAAATAAGGTAAGACATAAAGAGGAGCTGGTTATTTCGGCTCGGGGAAGAAATCCGCAGATTTCCCATATGTCTTACCTGAGTTGTATGTTTAAGTGGGGCCACCAAGGTAATCCTGCATTGGATAGAAATTTTTTTAATTTTAATTATATTTCTTTTGAATTTAAAAATGAAGTTCTCATGACCGGTGTCTTATCTCCGCAGAGTTCAGTGCTAAAAACATATGCCCCTTTCAAAATCAAAAATTTTAACCAAAAAAAAAAAAAAACAACTATATGCCAAAATATTAATGATGGTTGTCTCTGGGTAGTGAGGTAATGGGATATTGTATATTTCTTTCTCTCTGCTAATTTTCCTTTCTAATTTTCCTGTATGAGTATGGATCAATTGTGCAATGAATACCTACACACGCTCAGATAAATTAGCTGAGGTTTCTTCATCAAAAAATTCATGAACGCCTTCTAAAAATTCCTAAGAGGACTCCCTTAAATTGTCAGCTTCCATTCACTATTTAGTACACAAATCATCTTGGCTAAATTTGCTTTTTATACTAGATTCACCACGCCACATTTTATTTAAAAAAATTTTTTGATTTATTTGAGAGAATGAGTGAGAGAGACGAGGAGCGAGGAGAGGGGCAGAGGGAAGGAGTGAAGCAGACTCCGTGCTGAGCAGGAGCCCGACATGGGGCTCGCTCCCGGGATTCCAGGATCATGGCCCGAGCCGACGGTAGACACCCAACCAAGCGACCGAGCCACCCAGGTGCCCAAGGCCACCTTTTCTGTAGAAAACAAGGCATAGGAGCCAGTGGAGACACGGTGCTCGGACATGACCTTGAGGTATGCAAAATGAGGGTGACTTTCAAGATATGGGCTGCTGACCCCAAAGTGGCTTAAAGCCCCACAGTGGTTGTCCACTGCACCCGGGGTGAAACTGAACGGTCTTCGCAGGAGCCCGGCGATTTTGGGCACCCAACGCTGAACTCGGGCGCTGACGTTCACCCACTACCCGGCCCCCCTTGGTGGGCTAAGTCCTCGGCGTTGTGAGCCGCTCGGGGCCCGTAAGCTGCCCTCGTGGGGGTATGGTGGTCTCCCTCCCCCAGGGGCGCTCAGGCCGGCAGGACCTGGGGGCGCCCGCGTCATCTGTCTGCCACGAAGAGACCACCACGGCTCCTAGTGACTTTTATTCTCCGCGTGATTCGCTAATGCTGGGCCATGGTTACGGAGGGAGGAAGGAGGGTGGCACCCAGGAAAGATCTCCAGGTGGAGAAGCTCCGCTAGCAGAGACCAATGTTGCCCCCACTCAGTCCTGGCACCGCCCGTGTCTACACCGTGTCATAGACGCTGCGGCCAGAGGCTAACGGGGCTGGTCTTGTCGGTTGACCAACAGGAATGAGTTAAACCATCAGGATTCGCCGCCCCGAGCACCGGGGCTGCACTGGCTCAGCCGCGCCTCGCGCCACCTGCGGGGACCCAGGACTCACCTCTCAGGCGGGAAAGCTCGGGGTACGGAGGAGGCGGTGTCCCGGCGGTGACACGGCAGGTCAGACCGCGTGCTCCCCGCGGCATTTCCCCTGCTTCTCTGCGTCACTGTCAGTAGCCACGGAACACAGGAGCCACGCTTCGGGAACGAGGCAAAGGTGCTCACAGGGTACAGGGAATGGGGGCACTGGGTATAGGGGGACGGGCCACAGGACATGGGGCACAGGCATATGGACCATGGGGCATGGGGGCACGGGTTATGGGGCATGGGCATGGGGTATGGGGCATGCGGCATGGGGTATGGGGCACAGGGGCATGGGGCATGGGGGCATGGGGCACGGGGGTGCAGGGCATGGAGCATGGGTATGGACCATGGGGTATGGGGGTATGGGCCATGGAGTATGGGGGCATGGGGTATGGGGCATAGGGGCATGGGGCATGGGTATGGGCCATGGGGCACAGGGGCATGGGGCACGGGGGTGCGGAGCATGGGGGTGCAGGGCACAGGACACAGGGGTGCCCATGGACCCATGGCCCATGCCCCATACCCATGCCCTGTGCCCTGCATCCCTGTGCCCCATGGCCCTGTGCCCCCATGCCCCATACCCCATGCCCCATGCCCCATACCTGTGCCCCATACCCTGCACCCCCATGCCCCATACCCCATCCTGTACCCAGTGCCCCTGTGCCCCGTGCCCCATACCCCATGCCCCGTGCCCCATGCCCTGTGCCCCATGCCCTAGGGCAAGCTCTACCCATCCCACAAAATCACCATCACGTGTTTACCCGTCGTAGGTGCTTCACTGAACAATGAGTCCCAGGAAACACTGTCCGTCCCCCGCCCTCCCGGCCTCGACAGTCCCCAGGCCTGAAAAGCAGCCGACGGGGATCGGCAAGGCTGGGAGGACACAGCGAACAAATAACCGCGTGGATGGAGCGGGGCGCCGGGCTGCCCACCCCGCCGGCGGCCCGTGCCCGGTGGCTGCGGCCCCACCCGGGCCTGCACTTGCACATCTGTAAAGGGCACAGCCGCGTGACCCCGCAGAGGCGCCTGCCACGTGGCCGGGCCCCTGCTGCTTCTCGGCCACCACTGCAGTCCCCGGCGGCCACCACCCGGCCCTGAAACGCCAGGGGCCCGAATCCAAGTGACGCCGCTCCACCCTCCGGTCATGCGGCCGTGGGCACTGGCCCGCCTCTCCCTACTTGGGTCCCCTGCTTTCTAGGAAAGGGACAGTAGTACTGGCTGCCTCCCAGCCCCCCGCATCCTCCCGACCAATCCACGTGGGCCCGTGACCAGCCGAGTCTGGCTCGTGCTAATCACCTCCGGAAGCTGAGCCCCTCCTCAGGCGAGGCTGGGGTGTTTGCGGGTTTGTTCGATCGGAAACCAGTGCATGAAGCACCTGTGGGTGCTGCCCCCGGACGGGCTCCCTCACCTGCCTGGCTCTCGGTTCCTGCCTCGCTGGCGCGGGGAGCGCAGGACAAGGGCACCTGAGAAGGACACGAGGGGGCACATACGGACCAGAAAACTGCACCCGCTACCACCGCGGCCAAGTTGTCCGCCCGAGGGCTGCGCCGTCTCTGCAGCGAGCGGGTGGGAACACGGTGGGTGTCACGCCCTGCCCTGCGCGGTGCCACCTGACGGGGGCGAGGGGACGCCGGCTGCGCAGGGGCAGGCATGGCCCGAGGGGAGGGGAGGCGGGGGAGCCACCCAGGGATCCCCCCGGGGACCCGCAGACTTATGTGTCCCCCCTTCTGGGCTCCAGTCCCCCCTTCTGGGCTCCAGTCCCCCCACAGGCTGCAGTCCTCCTCACCCCCCCGTCCTCCCAGCCCTGAAGCCCTACATGTCCCTCCTTCGGGGCTCCGGTCCCTCCCCCTGTACCTCCTGAGCCCCTACAGCTCCCCGTCTCCCTCCTCTGGGCTCCAGCCCCCCCATATCCCTGAGCCCCCATAGCCCCCCGTCTCCCTCCTTCTGGGCTCCAGCCCCCCCGTACCCCCTCAGCCCCCACAGCCCTCCGTCTCCCTCCTCTGGGTTCCAGCCCCCCCGTACCCCCTCAGCCCCCATAGCCCTCAGTCTCCCAGGCAGCAGGGGCTGCAGGTGCATGCACGGCCGGCGGGGCAGGGGGATGCACACCAGGAGAGCCTGCAGGGGCTACGGGACACCCGGCAGAGCAGCAGGCGGACCCCCCCCCCCCCGAAGAGTCCTCAGGTCCCAGTGTCCTCGGTCACTTAAGCCCCTGAGGCCGTGACGCCCCGCCGCCCACCCCCCGCGGGCCTGCTGAGCACCTGCTCCCCCCACGCTGCGCACGGGGACCCCGAGCCCCGGCCACAGTCGGAAGCCGTGGCACCCGACTCACCCACGGAGCCGCAGCCCCCTGAAGGTCACCGCGAGGTCCTTGTTCCCACGCACGCCCAGCAAAGGGGCCTCGCCCATGAAAACACCATGAGCTCTCGGCTACCGGGCCCTGTGTTGAGTATTTTTTTTAATTCTCCCGCTTGATTTTCCCAGCCAGCCTGTGAAGCGAATGATACATTTGTCACAAAATCATTTTAAATATTTACTTATTTATTGATATATTTAGAGAGAGTGCGGCGGCGGGGGGGGGTGCAAAGGGAGAGGGAGAGAGCAAGTCAAGCAGAGCCGCAGAGCCGAGCCCGGGCAGGGCTCCACCCCAGGACCCCGAGGTCACCTGAGCAGAAACCGGGGTCGAGGCTCAACCGGCTGCACCACCCAGTGCCCCCACAAAAGGCCTCTTTATAAAAAGGATTGTGGTCCATGTGTTCTACTGGATTGTTTATAACATTTGCCTTCACGGGGGGCGGGGGAGCTGCGCTGACTAGTTGGCTGTCAACCCCACTGCCCTTCCCTGTTGCGTATTGCCCGGTCCGCTGTCACCTCCCGCGTGGTGTCACCCGGACGGGCCGTGGCTGGGCGCCCCCCTCGGCCGAGCACCACAGCGGGCGGCCTGACGCGACCCTCAGGCTCCTCAGGGGTCGAATGGGGAAGCTGAGCTCACGGAAAGCTCCTTTCCCGCCGTACAAGTGTGTTCAGTCATTTGTCTTCAACACTCAGGTCACACGGTCACACGCTGGCTCTTGAGGGAGAAAAATCACGCAAGTGCAACAAAAGTCTCCATCCAGGCCTGGTTCTTCCAACACACAGGCCCCACGAAGCATGGGATGCTGCGAGGCCCATGCTCCAGCCTCCTAATCCCGTTAAAATATGTGTGAGCGTCTCTGAGAGGTGACAAAGGACAAATCTGTCATAGACAGAACCCAGTGTCTGCTGCTCTCGTTCCGACAATCTGGGGTGAGAACGTACCCCGTGTTGCAGAGACCGAGCTCCAGAACAACCCCGGGATTTCTGCTCTGCATGTTGCGGGGAAGTGAAAAAATATATAAAGCTCGTCCCCCCTTCCGAAAACAACAGCTGGAGGAGGCGTGGGCACCTATACGCACCTGCGTGGGGGGAAACGTTGAATTTTTTTTTTTTTTTTAATAATAAGCTTAGCTTTAGAAGGAAAAGCCTCGGGGGAAGCCGTGCCTTTATTGGTTAAAGATTCCAAAAACAGCTGCTGCCAGATGCCCCAGAGCCTCCCGGCCCGAGTCCCACGGGCACCCCCGGCCTGGGTGTCCCACCTCCCCGTGCACTGCCAGGGGGTACCCTCTGCGCCAGCGTCGGTGGGAGAGGGCATGGCCTGACTCCGCCGTCCTTGCAGCCTGCACCTCACCCCCTCTTCTCATGAAGTGGGAGATGGGAAGTTCGCGGAGGTGAAACCCTGACTCTGTCCTTCCCCAGGCACCGTGTCCCCAGGGCCCTTCACCCTGCTGGCACTCGCCCGTGCAGCTGGGCCCAGGGGAGAGCGAGCATCCGGATCCCAGCAGGGACGCAGAGACGGTCACAAGGTGGGGGCACGCGTTCACTTTTTTGGTTGTGCTAAAGAGCTCAGCGCGACCTGTCACCTTATGAAGCCTAAGACCCTCCTCCGACTGCTCTTTCTTCTTTCTTCTGGGTCCTCGTCCGTCGCCCGCCTCCTCCGGATGCAAAGATGAAGGTCGATACCAAGCATCCCGTCAACAGTTGCCAAATCAATCCTGATTTGCTCCGAGTTGTGTTACGCAGAGCAACGCTCTGTGGAGGACCGTCAGGTGCGCCCCAGGCCGCAGCCCCGGCGTCTCTAACGCGGTCACTAGGTCACTAACCGAAGAAGCCGCTCACAGCTGGCGCTTCTGGGATCCGCCCCACACAGGAGGTGAAGGGAACAGGAGCTCTCCAGTCTCCCCGACGACACACCGCTGTGAGAGCGTGGCTGCGAGACCCCCCACCTCGGGGCCTGAGCCACCCCCGACCTCTGGGCCCGAGCCCCCCCCGACCTCTGGGCCTTAGCCACCCCCCCGACCTCCAGCCCGAGCCCCCCCCGACCTCTGGACCTTAGCCTCCCCCCCGACCTCCGGGCCCGGGCCCCCCCTGACCTCTGGGCCTGAGCCCCCCCACCGATCTCTGGCCCCAAGCCCCCCGGCCCCCGGACCAAATTGCTCACCTAGGTCCTTATGGCCACAGACTGTCCCTGCCACGTGCAGTCAGGCCGCGGCAAATAATCAATTATTGAAGGAACCCACCTCCAAGAAGCTGAAGGGCTTGCTTTTGTCTCCGCTGTGTTGGGGTTGGAGGGGTTCCCGAGCCGGACCGCTCCCGGACTGTCTCTGAGAGCGGGAAACACAGGAAGGCTCCGAGAGCCAAGGTCACCTGAAAGGGACTTTTTCGACATGCGCCTGCTACATTGTAGGGAACGTTGTAGTCACGCGGCATGAATGTCAGCCAGCACAGTCTTAAAAAAAAAAAAAAAAAAAGGATTTTGCTTACTTATTTAAGAGAGAGGGAGGGCGCGTGCACCCCAGCAGGGGGAGGGCCCGGGAGGGGGAGAAGCAGATGCCCCGCTGAGCAGGCGCCCAACGCGGGGCTGGATCCCAGGACCCGGAGGTCGTGACCTGACTTAGTGGGAGCTGCTTCACCCCCCGAGCCAGCCCCGCAGGCGCCCCATCCTTTACATAGTCACCTGAACAGGCTCCCCAAGCAAGGAACGCCAGTATCGGTGCCTTGTCTTCGTTGCAGCTTTACTGTTGGATAAGATACAATATCCATGACCCCACACTTGCTCTATTGCATTCTCTTTCTTCCATCACATGCTATCTTCTTAGGTGCACATTTCCAGGGTCTCTGAGACTTGTGCTCCCCCACAGAAATCAATGACTGCATTTTCATGCCCGTCAAACACCTCCATCTCTACCACCCAGCCACCACACTTTCTTTCTTTTATTACAAGTTAAACTCTTTTACCCTGTGGAGTTTTTAAAACCCTCCCCCATGAACAGAAGTGATTTGTTAATCTGGGCGGAAGCTCCAGGGAGGCCGACCATCCAGGACTTGAGCAGGAGATTGGGACCTCCAGAGACAGAGTGCTGAGACCACGGGCCCAGTGAAGTAGTGCCCAGGCCTTACGCCTACAAGATATTTTTTAATCAAAGACAATTTTTTTCATCTAGGTTTTTAAATTAAGTTGTCCAAAGAACAATTTTACTTCCTATAAATCCATTTGACTGAGTACACCAACTGGGATAATAAGCAACTATTCATATCTACTTTTGGTTGAAATCCCCCAAACATCTTTTAAAGAGAAAAAGTTCCGCGCTGGTTGATCCGGGTTTCCGAAAATAAATTAATCAGAAAGAGCCTATAGTTACAAATAAAGACTTTTTCATTAAGAAGAAAAAATAGGATGCTGTCAGTTCTAGTGAAACTCCGTAGTAGAATTGGCTTCCACCTGTCCTAAAAGCTTCTCCAGAAGAACACAAGGAAAGAAGCGGCGAGAACTTATTTGCCAAAGTCTCCTTTAAAGTTCTTATTAGGGCAGCCCAGGTGGTTCCAAGGTTTAGCGTCGCCTGCAGCCCAGGGCGTGATCCTGGAGACCCGGGATCGAGTCCCATGTCGGGCTCCCTGCATGGAGCCTGCTTCTCCCTCTGCCTGTGTCTCTGCCTCTCTCTCTCTCTGTATTCTCATGAATAAATAAATAAAATATTTTTTAAAAAATAAAATAAAGTTCTTATTAGTCGAGCTGTTTATACTTCACTTTGTCTCTTTGAAGAATTCAGACCACTGTTAAAGATGAGAAGTGGCAAGGCCATCTAGTAGGGAGGAAAACCTTAATGCATTCATTGCATTACCACAAGCATCAAAATATTATATACAAGGTTTGACCTAGATTTTCCACTTCTGGAAATATATCCTAAAGAAAAAAAAAAAAAAAAACCACAAAGTCACCCATAAAAAGATGTTTATTATAGCTTTGGTTATAATAATGAAATACTGTGAGGCCGATAAGTAAATAAATATTCTATTTATATATGTTGAATTTATATATATATAAATATTCATATATATATGAATATTTGAGGACACACTGCATACGCTATTCTCCGGGCCCAGAATGGTCTTTGCTCAATCTTAGCCAAAAGGCCAAGAATCGATTGGGCCCAGAATGGTCTTCAAACTGCCTCCCAACCTGCTTTCTCACCCAACACATTCCTGACTCGGCCAGTTGATTCACATCACAGAACCCCAGAAGGGATAAAGGCAGTGGTTACTTCCGATGGTGGCTACAGAATGGGCTCTGAACTAAACTGGTTGGAAGTCTACAATTAGAAGTACTTAGACCCTTAGAATCCTCCACTTTTGTTTTTTTTTTAATATATAAATTCATTTTTTATCAGTGTTCAATTTGCCAACATATGGAATAACACCCAGTGCTCTTTTCATATTTACAGGACAAGTTCTCTTCCTGCCCCGGTTGAAGACTCTGGGTTTCTCTCTTAGAGACAGGCGTTTGGGTAAGGATTATGAGGTTTGCCAGACTCAGCTGTAGTGAGGACACGGTCCTGAAAGGCTGCAGATCAAAGAAAGAGAGGGGGTGGATGAAGCACCCCCCGCCATCCAAAAGGAGGGGTGCTCATTCACCCCGGCAGGTGATTGAAGGATTTCTATCATAGAGATTGGGGACACACAGTAAACCAACACTGAGCATTTTGTAAGTGAAAGATAATTCCTAACTCCCAGAAAACCGAAAGTATTGTGCAAGATAGGAAACATGACCCTCGTTTAACATACGCCTCCGTCGCACAAAATATTCACATTGTCGCCGTAAAGTAGCTGCTGAATATGAATCAGTAGTAGTTGTGATATGTCTCCACCTCAGGGGAGGGAAGGGGAGTGGATACCTGTATGTAGTTGGGGGGCAAGGTCATAAAGCTCAGTCCTTACCTTAAATCAAACATTAAAAATTACAAAATAAGCATAGTTTTTTTTTATAGTAAATCTGAGATAAGTTCCAGAAACAGCAGACAAAAATATTAAAATTGTCTCTGAAATTCATCATTAGGGACGATAGGGAAGAGAACAAATACTTCTCTTTAATGATATGCCTTGTAAAACTACTTGAACTTTTAGGCTTGATACATAAATAGCCATACTATAAATACAAATTTAATTTTAATTTTTTCAACATTTTATTTATGTATCTGCAAGAGATTGGGGGGGAGAGACCATGAGTGGGGTGAGGGGCAGAGGGAGAAGCAGACACCTCGCTGAGCAGGGAGCCCAGTGGAGAGCTCAGTCCCGGGATTCCAGGACCATGACCTGAGCCGAAGGCAGTCACTTAGCTAACCGAGCCACCCAAGTATCCCAAATTTAATCTAATTTTAAATACAAATAAATATATCTGTTCGTTCAACAAACATTTACTGAGGCACTAGTGTATGAGACCCCAAACGTGTATGGCGGGATAAGCACAATGTGATGCTGGGAAGGCAAAGATAACCTATCCTGGGTCCCCCCTCTTTATCCCTTTACAGCTAGTTGACCTGGGGAATGTAACCTAACCATGCAGGTGCTTCGGTCTCCATATTAGAAAAAAGAATCGGATATTCCTCAGCCATTAGAAACGACAAATACCCATCATTTGCTTCGACATGGATGGAACTGGGGGGGTATGATGCTGAGTGCAATAAGTCAATCGGAGAAGGACAAAGAAATGGTCTCATTCATTTGGGAAATATAAAAAATAGTGAAAGGGAATAAAGGGGAAAGGAGAAAAAATGAGTGGGAAATATCAGAAAGGGAGACAGAACATGAGAGACTCCTAACTCTGGGAAACGAACTAGGGGTGATAGAGAGGGAGGTGGGTGGGGGGTGGGGGTGACTGGGTGACGGGCATTGAGGTGGGCACTCGACGGGATGAGCACTGGGTAGTTATTCTGTATGTTGGCAAATTGAACACCAATAAAAAATAAATTCATTTAAAAAAAAAGAATCGGAAGGTTAAGCATGATAACGTAAATAAATCATGGCAAGCTAGAAAAATAATAGTAGTCTACTAAGGAGACAGAATGTTAACAACTTCAATATAACTTGATCCTTATTATTCTGAAATTACATATCCAGTGAAATCGGAATAAAGAGAAAGAATCCCTTTAAACCCGCAGGGATTCAATTACCTTCCGTGAAAGCGAAGCTTCCAGCAAATGCCAGGCCCTGATGACAGCGGGACTAGACTAGACAAATTTCCGAGTTCCTTTTCAAGTCTCCAGGCCTATGGACGTCCTGTGAAGATACATCTCAGCAGATGCGCAAACAACTAATTGCTTCAGACAATTCATTGATTTGGAAAGTTAACAATTCTATTTTAGCAATACTCTTTTCATCCTTTCTTTAAAAAAAAAAAAAAGTATTTATCCTAAAGTCACTTATGCATAAAAGACACAACCCATGCTAGACCCTCAAACGAATTTCAAGAAGACAAGACGTGGGGACTCTCCGGGGAGCTACACTGAGAACTAGAGAAGGTAAGTGCTCTCCGACTACATAGGAAAGGATTAGTGGGTCTGAGAGCAACCTCATGAACATTGAGAAAGGAACCTGGATTTTTGTAGATTGTAAACTACAAAGTGGGAAGAATGGTTGTAGGAATTACTGGTATCCTCACTGAAAATGAGCCTAAATAGGGCTAATTTCAAATCTCAGAAATAGCTGTCGCGCGGGAGATGGAATGAGCGTGCTCCGCGTGTGTCAGGGTGCCAAGCTGGGAGCAGAGGGGTCGGGGGGGGAGATATAGGGGAGAGGGCTGGGATCGTAATAAGAAGGAATGTGTGACCATGAAATTCACTGCCCCTGAAGAGAGGGGAGCCACCACGCGGAGGCGATCGGTGGGGCCCCGAGAACACTTCCCAAAACGCAGAGGGAATTCTCGCTCAGGAAGTGAGGTCCCGAACTAAGTGACCCCTGAGCCTGCTCTCTTCTCTAGGGCTCCGTTCGCATCGCAGGTCGCAGGCACAGGCTAAAGGTCGAAGAGCAAGAGAAGCCCACGGAGCCCGCTCAACCAGGCCCCGGCTGCGTCGGTGAGGCCGCGGGGGGCCGGCGGGACCGCGAGTGACCCGCACACACCTGCCGCACCCGGACATGTCCCTCTGCACCTGACGTGGCGGGACAGCGTGGTGCCCGTGAAGTCACAACGGAAGCAGGCTGTCTTCCTACCCTGGGGGGACACAAGCTGGGACAAGATGCGTCACCTAAAAATACTGGCCTGGAGCGCCGGCTACAGAGAGCGAGCTGTGGGAGGACGAGCCACCTGCTGAATTAACGACAACAGTGTCGCTGGGACCCGGAGGATGACTGGCTGCTTCCCTTCCCTCCAGCCGAGGCAGCTACCAGGACAGACCAGGCGAATTAGGATCCGCTTCATTCAGGATGCGCATTGAGCCCTGCGGCCAGGGAGGCCCCGGGACACTCTCAGCACTGAGCTGGTCCCCTGAGGGCGCGCCCTGTACTTGGGCTTCATCCGTCCTCGGACCCTGGGGTCCTCTCCCCCGCAGCTCCTGACCCCGGCTGGCCCCAGGCGGAGTACGCAAAGTGGGGACACCGAGTTAGAAACGACTTTTGAGCCCCCCAAACTATCATTGCATTCAGTCGGTGCGCTTGATGGGCCGGCGGGGAAGGGAAGCTCGGGCACAGACTCCCTCCCCTTGTGAAGGACGGTGTGCAAGCCCGGGTAAGGGGTCCTGCACCAATGGAAATCTTGTGAAATGATCCTTTTAAAAAAGGACTCTGGGGAGAGCGACTGACGGGTGAGTGGTAAGGCCAACACTAACAGAAAGGCGCGAGTGGGGATCGCCTTGCCCATAGGCAGAGGAGTCCTGGTAACAGTGAAACAGGGTCCCTGACGGGAGGGCCCTTGGGGGTGAAATCCGGCCGAGACAGCACACCACGGGGTTAACCACGCCGGCCTGATGCATCTGAGCTCACTCCCTAAGTCGCACCAGCGTCTCCCGCTTGCGGGGCCTTCATGGCAGCTCAGCATCATCACCGGCCCTGCCGCAGCCAGGGGCCCTCCGAGGGCCAAGCGGGGCAGCCCATCCTGCCGCTAAGCAAGCAGCCGCATATTTAAGTAGAAATAAAGTGGAAAAAAGAAATAAAAGAGAAGGAGGCCTGGGTGGCTCAGTGGTGGAGCGTCTCCCTTCGGCCCAGGGCCTGACCCCGGGGTCCTGGGATCAAGTCCCCCATCCCCTGCGTGGAGCCTGCTTCTCCCTCTGCCCGTGTCTCTGCCTCTCTCTGTGTCTCTCGTGAATAAATAAATAGAACCTAAAAAAAAAAATAAGTTATGGAAATAAAAGACAAAGTAAAAAATAGATCCTTGAGATACTAGATTTTTCGTAACATCCAGGAATCTAAAGTCATAGACAACGTCAACATTTTACAAGTTAAAGCTGCTTTCAATATTGTTCAGTCCTCCTTTTGTTTCAAGCTAATTTTTTTTTTTTACCCTGTGGAGAAACACAAACCCATCGTGGTAGATAGAAAAAAACAAAGGAAACAAATCCCTAATAATCATAGTGTAAACACGCATGCTAGTCCTTCAGAGATGCCAAGCAGTATTGGGTTCGCTGGCGCCGTGGGGTAAGCAAGACTTCGGCCAATCCTATGTTTCTGGGTTTACATCACAGGTTGAAGGCACACACGATCTGCAGAGAACCCGCAGACCCAATAGTTATCACAAAAGAAAGATGTTTTCATACGTGAGAGGGATCCTTTCCCTAAAACTAACGCTACAGCTTTTCCCAGGTATTTGCTTGTTTTGTGGTTTACTCTTGCATCGAAAGTACAACCCAAGGGAGAAAAGAAAAAAAGCAGTTCATGCTCATAGATGACATTTCCCTTATATTAACGTGCTCTTCCCACCAAGATCCCCGACTGCCTTCATAGCACTAGAGTCAACACAAAAATGAATTCAAATGTTTTTGAGGCTGAAGTCAAGATCTGGTCTAGTGACACCGACAACACAGTACGCTCTGATTCTACGCAAAGAGGAAAACGTGTGCTAATGAGAACAAGTGCCGTTTTATAATACGTTGTACGTGTAATTCACACCATTGCGTGCACCATCAAACCACTTTCACTCGTTCACGTACGTACTCACACTGTCCCTGGTTCGAAGTTATCCGTGGGTCCCGGAGAATAAAGATGAGATAAACCGCTCATTGCTCTGGCCTCCCAGTGGGGAGGGACGCTTGCATCCTCAGCCACGGAGCCAGCTCTGGAGACAGAAGCTTGGGTGCAGAGGACCTTGTCCCAGAGGCCGTGGAGGAAATTCTGTCATCCTTGTTCTCTGCCCAGCGCTGCAAAGGGCGTGTAGGGCACGGAGATGAGAGCTTTTGTTCAGTCCACCCAGGGAACCGCGAGCCTCGGAGGAAAGCTAGACTCCTGCAAGATCACAACAACGTGTCTTCAGCGAATGAGCTCGACACAGTCGTTGGCGTTGGAGACGATCGAGGGCCATGATCGTCCTCTACCCGGAGCTGCGGTTCACGCACGGCTGCAGTCGTGGTAGCAAGGGCGAGCTGAGCCGAGAGGCGCCCGGCCCCAGAGGCCACGCGGGGGAAACGGAAAGGAGCACAAGGAAACCATGGGCTGTTTGTCGCTGGCATGTCGGTAGTACCCCCCCCCAGAAGTGGAAACTTCCCTCCTGTCAGCCTCTCCCTGCTGATCCATCCCCCGCGATGCCTGCTGTCTGCCTTACTGTTCAGCCCTGCGGCGGGCCCGAGGCACCAAGTGACCCAGCAGTCGTCTGATCCGCCGGGTGGCTGCAGGCACACACCACTGTCTCCTGGCCCTACCCCGGCCCCCCCTCAGCTCCTACTCCTCCAGCCCATTGTCGATCAGCCCACACCCCGCTCTTCATTCTCCATCCTGGGTGCTGCATGCTCTCTGTGGACAATCTCGGTCGTATCTGTGCCATGTGACGGCGCCCGTGCGGAAATGCTGGAAACCTTGGCTCCACGCTCTGCTCCTCAGGAGTCTCTTCTGAGTTCCAGGCTATACATGCAACTGTCCACTACACATCTGTACCTGAGAAGGTGACCCAAGGGACCCCTGCCTGGCTCAGTTGGTTGAGCCTCTGGCTCGTAATGTTGATGCTTACTTTTGGTTTGGGTCACAATCTCAGGGTCGCGGGATCCAGCTCCGCATTGGGCTTCACACTTGGGGAGGAGTCTGCTTGGGACGCTCTCTCTCTCTCCCTCTGCCTCTCTCCCTTTCTCTCTCAAATAAATAAATAAATCTCTAAAAATGAAGGAAAGAAAAGAAAAAGCAACTCATACTCCCAAAAGCCCTATATATATATTTGTATATATATACACATATATATACAAATAAAAAAAATACATACAAATAAAAAAATCATACATTTTCCTCCCGAGCCAGCCCCTTCTTCTATGTTTTCTGTCTCAAATAGGGGTAGCAGATCCCCCAAAGCACCAGTGAGTGTCTGTCAGTCTCATCCAATCAGAAATAATAATACATCACAGTCACTTTTCTAAATGCTTTCCACATCAGTTTTCAATATAAGCGACATTTAACATTGCATTCATTTCCGATGTACAGCATAATAATTCAGTATTTGTGTGTATGGTGAAATGATCACTGTAACATTCCTCACCATACATAGTCATGAATGATTGTGTCGAGAACCTTTAAGATCCACTCTCTTAGCAGCTTCTAAATCTATAATACAGCGTGATCAACCCACCCTCGTGCCCATGCTGCGCATCACATCCTCGGGCTTATTTATTCTAATAGCTGGGAGTTGGTATCTTTTCGGCCATGTCCCCCTCCCTCCACCCCCTCGTCCCACCAATCTGTTCTCCGTATCCATGAGCCCGTTGTTTTCCATTTAGTGCTGTTGTGGTGGCTTCGATTCTCACTGTAAGTGACATCCGCCAGTATTTGCCTTTGGCTGATTCACTTCACTTCATATAATGCCATCAAGGCCCATCTTCGTAGCCTCAAAGGGCAAGATTTCCTTCTTTTTACAGCTGAATAATATTCTGTTGTAGACACACACACACACACACACACACACACTTTAATCCTCACAGCAACCCACTGAGGTAGGTTCTGCTATTACCCACATTTGACAGGTAAGAAACTGAATCTCAAAGTTCAGCAGCCGCCCAGGTCACATAACCAACGTGCATGATAACCACGTGTTGAGCCCAGCCCGTCTGACACTATAATATCAAACTGCCCCCTTGTAAAGCACATCAGTTCTACCCCTTAAATATCTTTCAATTCCTGCCTCCGTGCCCTCATCACCACTGTCCCTTCTTAATCAAATATGTGCCATTTAGACAATAGCAAGCATCTCCTAACTGGTTCCCTTGCCTCAAAGTTTACCTCAAACCCATCTTCTTCACTGCATTTTCCAAAATGAGCATGTGAAGGTATGGCTTCTGGGGGGCTGGGGGGGGCTCAATCAGCTAAGTGTCCAACTCTTTTTTTAATTTTTTATTTATTTATTATAGTCACACAGAGAGAGAGAGAGAGGCAGAGACATAGGCAGAGGGAGAAGCAGGCTCCATGCACCAGAGCCTGACGTGGGATTCGATCCTGGGTCTCCAGGATCGCGCCCTGGGCCAAAGGCAGGTGCTAAACCGCTGCGCCACCCAGGGATCCCAAGTGTCCAACTCTTGATCTCAAGTCCTGACTTCAGGGTTGTGAGTTCAAGCCTTGCATTGGGCTCATTGCTGGGCATGGTGTCTACCTAAAAATAAGAATAAGACAAAGGAGAAGGAGAAGAAGAAAGAAGAAGAAGAAGAAGAAGAAGAAGAAGAAGAAGAAGAAGAAGAAGAAGAAGAAGAAGAAGAAGAAGAAGAAGAAGAAGAAGAAGAAGAAGAAGAAGAAGAAGAAGAAGAAGAAGAAGAAGAGAGAAGAAGAAGAAGAAGAAGAAGAAGAAGAAGAAGAAGAGAAGAAGAAAAAGAAAGAAGAAAGAGAAAAAGAAGAAGAGCAAGAAGAAGAAGAAGAGAAAAGACAGAAGAAGAGAATAGAAGAAGAAGAAGAAAGAAAAAAAAGAAGAAGAAAAAGAAAAGAAGAAGAAAGAATGAATGAGAAGAAAAAAGAAGAAGAAGAAAGAAAAAGAAAAAAAGAGGAAGAGGAAGAGGAAGAAGGAGAAAGAGAAGAGGAAGAAGAAGGAGAAGGAGAAGGAGAAGAAGAAGAAGAAGAAGAAGAGGAGGAGGAGGACGGAGGAGGAGGAGAAGAAGAAGAAGAAGAAGAAGAAGAAAAGAAGAAGAAGAAGAAGAAGAGAAGAGAGAGAGAGAGGAGGAGGAGGAGGAGGAGGAGGAGGAGGAGGAGGAGGAGGAGGAGGAGGAGGAGGAGGAGGTCTTAAAAAAAATAAAAACATAACTTCCTGGTGCTTAAACCATTGCTGACTCCCCTTCACTGATAACGGTGTTTCTAATTGTTTTTGGTGGAAATCAGAGCCATTGCAAATTAGGTTCCTAATTTACTAAACCATTCCTGGTGCTCTACTGCAGACACTCCAGAAATGTTTTCATTTCAGTACCTTTCCTTAGGCTCTTTCATCTGCACCAAAGCCCTTCTCCCACCTTCACTAAGGTTCAGTCCCAATTATTCTAAGACGTCAATTCAGGGAACAACAGGAAAACCTTCCCTGACTCCTGACTGCATAGTCTCTGAGCGTGTGCCCTGCCCTGTGCTTCCACACGCTCCCTTCTAAATGTCCCAGTACCTGTTCTCCTCGACTATCACAGAGGCTAAGAGGATGGACGTCAGTGCCTGGCGCCCCGGGTTTGACTCCTGTCACCCACCCGCTTTGTGACCCTGGGCCTTCACCCACTTAGTCACGATCCTTACTGCCCTCGTCCCACTTATTCCTGACTTATCTCTTAGCTTTGTCTGTCTTTCCTGCCAGGCTGGGAACCAAAGTCCAGGGACATCTTCTACATGTTGCCATCTCCAGCTTCTGGCACAAGGCCTAGCCTGTATCAGATGCTCAAATAATATTCAACTAAACTGAAAATAAAACAGAGGCCTACGTTACACAGAGAATGATAAAAATACATGACTTTGTATAGGAAGTTTTCAAAGTAATTTCTAAAAGAGTTTGAATTGATCTAGGAATGTAAGACATAACCAACTACAGAAAGATGATGGGATTGGTCTCGCCTTTACCAGCGCCATCGGGGGGAGCGTATCAAACCCTCTTGCTCAGCTGATAACGGAATAGAATATACTTGACTTAGTGGAGCAGTTCTGGGCTCAGTGTTTGATGGTGCATGAATGTCCCAGAGAGAAGCAACCAGACTGAAGAATAAATTTAGAAATGGCATAGAGCAAGTTGGTGGTTCCTTTGCAAGGGAATGGGTTATCTGGACTTTTACTTTATATTTTGCATCCAACTATTTTTTTTCTACTATTTTCCTAACAAGCTCTGTTTGGGGCTGTTTTTCTCCATCTTTCCTTATAACGACCCTCCAAATGTGTTTGGTCGCATGTTAGTGTTAGCAAAGTGGGTAGACATTTAGCTTTCCTCTTAATCAGTTGGAAACCAGGGATCCAGAAATACATTGTAACAAATTATACTTTATCCCACTATCATCGCATTTTAAAGAAATTGGTTTAATTATGGCTCTGGGGCAAATGTTTAAAATTTTATTAATCTAAGACTTTCTCTCACAAGTGGTAATCATTATTTAATTTTTAATCAAATAAATATTGGTTTGAATTTAATACAAATGTTCTAAATCCAGCCCAGAAAAATAATAGCAGCCACTCATTCTGAGCCCCAACTCTTAAAAACAATTAGTCTTGAAAAAATTCTGTCAGTATATCTAATGAAATGTGGTGAGCTCTTTCCCTTGCTTTAAACACTAGATGGGCACCCAGGTGGCTCGGTCGGTTAAGTGTCCAACTCTTGATATCAGCTCAGGCCTTGATCTCTGTGTTGTGAGTTCAAGCCCTGAGTTCCACCCCCAGCATGGAGCCCACTTAAAAAACAACAACCTATAGTTGGGGCACCTGGGTGGCTCACTCGGTTAAGCATCTGCCTTGGGCTCTGATCATGATCCCAGGGTCCTGGGATGGAGCCCCACATCAAGGTCCCTGTTCAGCGGGAAGCCTGCTTCTCCTTCTCCCTCTGCCTGCCTCTCCCCCTGCTTCTGCTCTCTCTGTCAAATAATAAATAACATTTTTTCAAAAAAAAAAAAAAAAAACAAACCCTGTATTTAGATATTTTTCAAAATTTTTTGTTGTAGTGGAAGGCTGCTGGCTGTCTGAGTTTGAAAATGCTCTGTTTTCACTTAACCTAATTGTCCAGAGCACACCAGAAGGCTGCCACGAAGAGCCCTTCAGCTATTAAGAGGAATTGGAACCAAAGGGCCACCTCTGGGGTGCCATTGATGTGGGAAGCAAAGGCAGAAGGAAATGTAGATAAAATTAAATATCCTGACAACCTACAGCCCGTTGATAAGTACTTGAGGCAGGAAGAGTACAAAGTTCCGCCAGGAAGCGCCAAACTGTCTTGATGTTAATGCCTTGCTAGAGGGGAAAACAACCTTAGTTTGGTACTAAAGGTTTGAAGACCTTAAGTATCCCATAAGTCTTCTTTAGCATAAGAAAATCCTTTTGGAACCCCCCTTATTTTAGTGCCCCCACCCCCAAAGCATATAATCAGCCACCCCTCACAATCCTGGGGGAGGACAGCAGCTCTTCCTGCCCATGGAGCCTGTCTCTGTGCTTCAATAAAACCACCTCTTTGCATCAAAGAAGTCTCGAGAATTCTTTCTTGGCCATCAGCTCTGGACCCCAACAACACTTCTCCAGAAACACGGTACCGTTACCAGGACTGGATCATTCCAAATCTTTTCCTTCCTTTGTGCTGTGTGTCTCCACAAAATGATTTAGATTCCTAAAAGGAAAGGAACTGGTTGGCTGAGCTGAGTTGTGAGCCCTCTCTTTGACCAGCGGGCAATCTGGTGATTTGGGGTGTGTGCGCATCTGCGTGTGTGCGCGTTTATCTACCACCCAGGCCACAGATGTGTGACGCAGGCTAGACCAATGAGATGTGTGTCCAAAACTGTTATAGGAACTTGTGAGGAGGACATCTTTTCTTTCCACTGGAATCACTAGGTTGATACCATACAAACCTGGAACCACTACTGGCCATTTTGTCACTTTGGCATCTCTTGGGAAGAACCTCCTTTCCTGAAAATGGAGACAGAACCAAGAAGCCAAGGGAGGGAAAGCTTCTATTGTGAAAATCTGAGAGTTGGATCCATGTTTTCTACCAAGCAAAACACTGACCTTTTAGGGCTTGGCACTTGGCTTCCACCGGAAGAGTTGGGGCGGGGGGTGGGAGTTGTGGGGTGGGGCGGACTTTCAATGTGTCTGAAGCATCTGCACAAGTAGAATGTCACCCTAAGATTCCTCTCTGTACAAACTATTTTGAAAGGTTGTTACCACCTAATACTTCAATCAGAAGAGAATCTCAGTGAGACCTCTAAACATAAAATAGACCCTAAAATAAAGACCCTAAAATAGACCCTAAAATAACTAGCTTTCTGGTGAATCATTCAAATAGTAATGGCTCTAAAATGTATCCTGGCACCAAGTAAGTAATCATAGATATTTATTTGATTAATATTTATCACAAGGAAAGAAGATGCAGAAAGGATCTTAAACTACAATGACCAAAGTGCAAGAGGGATATTTTGGGGATTGAACTAAGGTGCAGGAGAGGGGAGGATTGAGCTTCTTTAAAAAAAAAAAAAAAAAAGACATTACACAGTGAAGGTCACCAGTGTCAGCTGTGCCTACTGGGAGGTGTGTATATGTCCAAAGAAATGGCCTGCTAGGTAATGCCCCAGAAAAACACATTCTAAAATTGTATATAGGAGCATCTGGGTGGCTCAGTGGTTGAGCGTTTGCCTTTGGCTTAAGTCGCGATCCCAGGGTCCTGGGATCGAGTCCCGAATTGGGCTCCCCACAGGGAGCCTGCTTCTCCTTCTGCCTGTCCTCTCTCTCTCTCTCTCTCTCTCATGAATAAATAAATAAAATCTTTTTTAAAAAATCTAAAAAAATGCTATGTAGTTCTAAATGATAAAGGTTTTAAGAGAAGAGAAAAGATAAGGAGGGAGTGATTAAGCCCTTGACAAATGAAATAACGTATAATGAGCTCTTTAAAAACATGAATAACTAAGGCAGAAAAGCAACAGGTGCAAAAGTGGTGCAAAAAAAGGCATGCATTTGGGGAAGCACAAATCGCTCTTTGCTGATGATGACACCTCATAATGTCAGCACGAGGCCAGCGTGTTGAGCTGTCCGCACCAGGACCCTGTGAACACACAGTTCAATCAAGGGAGATGACTGTGCTTAAGGCTCTGGGATGTGCTGATAATCGGCTGTGGGAGCTGAGGGCCAAGGGAGTTTGCCACTGACCAGGAAGCATCCCATCCCCGGGGGTGAGGGGGGAAGACTCTGGGTTGGGAGAGTTGGCTGTGGTGCTGGAATCCAGCTGGATCCCGTCACGGCCTTCCCACTCCCGCCTCGCCGGACGCCTTTGCCTCCTTCCTTCCTTCTCCAGCATTCCTGTCTTCTCCTGTCTTCTCCTGTCTTCCCCTGTCTTCTCCTGTCTTCTCCTGTCTTCTCCTGTCTTCTCCTGTCTTCTGTCTTCCCCTGTCTTCCCCTGTCTTCTCCTGTCTTCCCCTGTCTTCTTCTGTCTTCTTCTCCTGTCTTCTCCTGTTTTCTCCTGCACCCCAGAACTCTAGAAACGGTGCTCGCATACCCAAGGTTACACAAGTAGTCCACAAAAGGGCCAGAATTCAAAGCTGGGCTGCTCCCAAAGCCTCTTCTCTTTCCACAACATACGAACCCATGTTGTGAACTGAGAAAATGGTAGTGAAATAGTGTGCCACTGACATGGGACAGCCTGGTGCTGGTGTCACTGAGTCCGAGAATGAATCCGGCGGACGAAGGGGAGTGAGTAAAGGGATAGGAGTTTGTGAAGCGAGGATACAGAGAGAGTTCTCAGGGTGAGAAGGGCCCCAACAGGGTTGCCCCTGGGGCCTTGTAGGGTTGGTCTTTTCTGGAAAACTGCCTGGGAAGCTTGTGGCCTCGAGATTCTTGTGTCCTCTTGGTTTGAGCAAGGACTGGTGAGAACATCTTTAATGGCCACTTACTCTTTGGTGCCAGGTTATTCGTTGGTCACAGGTGCCTGTCATAACAAAGCTCCCTCCCCAACCACACCTCAGACAGGTGGTCTGGCCTGCCCCCTTATCTCTGGTTTCCTTACACCTCAGCATTTGGGGATCTCCATGAGCCTGACTCCGTGGCCCCTGACCTAGCCCTGCTGGCCCTGTTTGTGCCTCACTCACCACCATTACAACTGATCCTGCCCATATCACATTTAAAATGGGAAAAGTAAAAAAAGTAAAAAAATAAATAAATAAATAAATAAATAAATAAATAAATAAATAAATAAAATGGGAAAAGTCAGGTTATATAACTATATGTGTGTGTACATATACATAATAATTCATTTTTTATAATTATCTCTTTTTTATATTACACACGTAAGAAAACCTTGGAAAGAAATACGCTAAATGTCTAATGGTGATTTTCTCTGGGTAATTGAATTGTGAGTGATTTTTATTGTCTTTACTGTACAATTTACATACACCAATTATTTTTGCTGTGAATATTCCTTATAGTTAAAATTTTAAGATACTCTACCCATTTAATCCAACAAATTTTTATTTTATTGAATACCTAGTAGGCTCCCCCGGAGGCATAAGGGCTATGAGGGCTACTGAACTCGCATGTTAAAAAAAAAAAATGTCTCTGACATCTTGGGACTGTTTTTCACTTTACTTCTACTTAACTTGGGTGGGAAAGGAAAACACAAACAACAAATACACAAGATAAATATATAATATCCAGGTGGTGATAAAGTCTGTGGAGATACCAAAAAATCTGTGGCTCACATTAGCTCAAGTACACAGATAGTTTTCATAAAAGTGCTCTAGATTGCCAAAATTCTAAAAAGTAATTCAAATGCTTCAAATCATCCATTAAATTATTAAACAACTATTTTTTCCTATATACCTTGTACCCTTCATAATAGTCTTGAAAGTAAAAGTAAATAAAATAATTATTGGCCTGAAGGAGATAAAAGTCCAGGCAATAGCAAGTTGTATAAGAAGGAAAATTGATAGTCCTCAAAACATATTATTGTGGCACCATCTTTGGCAAAAAGATGCATTTAAACTATTCACAAAAGAGGTCATTGCTGGGTTATCCTTCTCCCCCGACCCTACCAAAAGCCCTGAGTAGTGATATGGTTGACAAAATATGAAGATGACAGCATGTGACCCACACTGTACTGCAGATACAGTACTGTATATACACCTGTCAATCAATTTTGTTTCTTAAATTTCTTAGATTTATAAAAGTATTTCTTTTATAATTGTAGAGCAGCATCTTTCAAGGCTCATAGAGGCGAAAATTTGGAACCGAAAGAAATATTTCTAAAAGCAACAAAACTACCCATAATTTTACCATCCAGAGGTAATCACTGCTAATACTTAACTTTCTGTCTTCTGGGTGGATGGACCCTACTTTGGACTGAACTCTACGACTTGATTGTATGAAGCAGCCATTAGATACACAAGACGGTAATTTTTATGAAAGGGAAGTTGGGGGTCACGTTTCCTCTATCCAGGTTGGTTTTAATCATCTTCGAGCTTAGCATTTTAATGGCAAAATGTTATTTCCAGTGATCTCCATTTTCCCTGTTTCCTAATCTCTTAATTCACTTTTTTTCTACCTGGTCCATAAAGTGACACTCTTACATGGTTTAAAGCAAAAGGGAAATGTTAACCAATTTCCAAAAGCGTCTATTAAGGAGGTGACAAGTGTAATGTTGATAGGTACAGGGGAGTGACGAGGCTGACAAGATGTGAATGCCCATGGCACTGCACATAAAGATGACGAGCAAGTGACAACGGCAACAGACTGTGTGTTGACCAGCACAGAGGGGGCCCGGCAGCCTCCAGCAACAAAGACGACAGGAAGCTCAAGATGAAATTGTCAAAAGCACATAAAAGGAGTGAGCATCCGAAGGCAGGAAGCAATGTGTCAAGGGCTCCCAGATTCTTTACCACACTATCTACAAGGAAGGGCACCTTGCTTTGGGGGTTTGCCTTCCCCCATATCTCTGTTCATCCCTATTTCTCTCCCTGATGTCTCCGCTCTTCAATATTTGCCCCCGTTTCTTCTTTGCGCTCTCTGGGTGCTCCTCACCCAGCTTCGGGGAAGTCCACAAGGCCTCCTCTCAACAGCACCCAGGAAAGCAGAGCAGAAATGGAGATCAACCGTCTCCCTCTTCCAGGGCACACAGACTAGCAGTTTCTGGAATCTAGTTTGGCAATCCCTTTGGCGGTCTTTGCCAAGTCCTGATTGTCTGTATCTCCTGGAAGGACCCAACTTACCACATGTTATCTGTCATGAAAACTTGCTTCTCTGTTCAAAAAAAAAAAAAAAAAAGAAAAAGAAAAAGAAAAAGGAAAAAACCCAGATGTCTATTGGCTTAAATTTTCATAACAAGTCCTAGATATAACAGAAGAGATTAATTAGGGATGTTTTGCATTATGCCAACCACAATAGATGAGAATGCAGTCTGGCTCACGCCGAACTAGGAAAAAAGTTCTGCTGCAATGGAGCTGCTAAATTTGGTGATTTGTATTATGTTTTTCACAACAGTGAGTGATAGAGAATTGTAAGAGCATTGTAGGGTGACAGGTGGTGGCCGCACTCATGGCGAGCACAGCATGACGCATAGACTTGTCGAATCCCTATGCTGTACCCTTGCAACTGCAGTAACATTGTGTGTCAACTATACGTCAATAAGAATAAACCAGTCAATACATTTAAAGAGTGACTAGAGAGATAAGCACGAGTGTTATACTATATGTTGGGAAATTGAATTTAAATCGAAAAAAATTGAAAAAAAAGATTAAAACAAATGCATTGGAAGTGGTGGTGGAGCAGTGATAGGGAAGAGACAAATGGAAGAAAATCCTAATTACTAAGAACGCATTTAAAGAATGAATGTTACTGTGTGCTCATTAAAACTATTGATAGTGAAAAAAATAAAATAAAATAAATAGATAAATAAGAAGTGACTAGAAGTTCTCCATTACTCTTGAGCAGAAATGGATGTGACTGAATGTTGGATTTACTCCCTGATGTTTAGGTCTCAGAGCTTTACCCTTAGAGCTCTTTAGAAGCCCCTCATTACTGAAATTTCTGAAAGAAAACAGTAACTTCATGACTGTGGGTCTAAAGCACGTGGCCCTCTCCCTCTTTTTTTTATTGAAAATGATATTTTTTTAGAATGCAATTTGCAATAATTTGTGTTCTCCTGGGAATACTACAATGGTTTTGTATGAGAAGACAGTGATGCCTGCAGGCTGGGTCACAGAACCCAAGGGAAGGTCCCACAGGACCAGCCAGGAGGGTCCTTGGCTTCATGCAGGATAGCAATCAAACATGAGCCAGGGAGGTGGAGGTGGTCTATTGAATAGGGTGAGTGACAGACAAAGATTAGCAGATGGAAGAAAAGGAGAATGAGTCTTGTCGTTGCTTGGGGTTAAGTGTTCTCTGGGAATTTAGGGTAGGGTCCGATCGAAGGTCGGTGTCAGGTCAATAGATGTTCTTTTACAAATTACCAAAGGTAGGGGTACTGATGCCAGTGCCAGACAAGGTTTGTAGGAAGCTAATGTCCTGGGACATGTTGGGGATCCGGCTCTTCTTGGGTGTTTTTCAGGCGTTCGGGGCCTAGGACGCAGTTCAGAGAGTGATTAGCTCTTTTGCTTTCCCCTTGAAGTGGGAACATGGCTCCTTTGGGTTAGTCAGAGGCAAAATATGGAACACGAGTGAATGGGGCCGAGCAGAGAAACAGCAGAGAAGGCGTTTTTCTAAACAGGAGTCTGCTTGGCTTCCCCACCTCGGCAGTATCTCCAGATATTGCTTGATAGGCGTTTTTGAAGAATTAGAATTTTTTTAAGCAATCTCTGCCCAGTTAACCAAAAAGATTTCATATGTTTATCAAATATTTTTGTGAGCTTCCAAGGGGAAAGGAGTATTATTTTTTAAATACTACCAAAGTGTGCACAGAATGAGGACACGGAGTAGGTTGTGCATGCTAACAGGTAGGAGAAGGGGCCGCTCCCTGCCCTCCACAATAGGATCCGATTGAGCGTGTCCCGTGCGCGTGCACGAGCAGGGGCCCATGTGCGGGGTGGGGTGTCTGTGTGTGCGTTGATTCAATCCTCTTACCTAAGCATTGTCTTCTTTTCGTTCCCCTTTAACAATCAAAATCATCTCAGTCTCATACTTCCTATCACTCCCTTTGGGATTAATGTCCTTGTCAGATTTCTTTCTGTGACATTTAGCGCCAAGATGGTGCAAAAGCAAAAGACATTCAATAGCAAAAGAAATCCAAGGTGAAAAGGTTTACTCTCTTGGCTTTGGCGGTCCCTAAAAAGCCGACCTCTCAGGACTCCTTACCTGTGTTATTAAATCTCAGCCTAGGACTTGATGGGATGAGCACTGGGTGTTACACTAACGTGTTGGCAAATCGAACTTTAATTAAAAAATGAATAAATAGGGCAGCCCCGGTGGCGCAGCGGTTTAGCGCCACCTTCAGCCCAGGGCGTGATCCTGGAGACCCTGGATTGAGTCCCACGTCGGGCTCCCTGCATGGGGCCTGCTTCTCCCTCTGCCTGGGTCTCTGCCCCTCTCTCTCTCTATCTGTGTGTGTGTGTGTGTGTGTGTGTGTGTGTGTGTCTATGAATAAATAAATAAAAATCTTTAAAAATAAATAAGTAAATAAATAAATAAGTAAAGTAAGTAAATAAATAAAATCAGATTCTGACATAAAAAAAATAAAACGTATTTGAGGCTCACTCTCAAAATAAGTAAACACATACACACGTACATAAATCTCAGCCTATAGGAAACACCACACTCGTTTTACTTGAAATACCGCGTTTTGCTGTGGAATTTGTTTAGAGCTTGGTGATTACTGCTTTATTCGAACAATGCATCAGACATTCCTGCAATAAAATAATTACTAGGCCTTTTAAAAATGTGTGATTTTAACATAGCGTCGGCCAGATTTTAAGCACATCTGTGTTACTTCGTTGCCGTTAGAGCACAAACCATTTCCTAGAAGCATCTACACCCAGTGTTCTAGGGGTGGCGGGGTGGGAAATGTGATCCAAAACCCGGATCCCACGTAGAAAGGCGGTCTCCCAAGGGCATCCCTGAAGCGCATGTTGCTGAACAGGAGAGCGTACAAGAAGGAAAACGCACAAAGATGAAAGAAGGAAGAGGCGATGTGTCTGTTTCTACCGCAGGCCGCGGCCCTCGGGCAAGGAGCGGGCCAGCTCCGGGGGCTTCAGCGGCACATGGGAAAAGGAGAAAGTTGGAAAGTGGCTGTTGTTTCCACATCAGGACAAAGCGTCATCTTTGCAATCCCAGCAGCGCAGGGCTCAGCAGCCCCTGTGCCTCCGTCAGCACCTCGCTGGCCCAGCAGCTCAGCCAGACGACGCCTGTCCTTCCGTGGCCCCTGCGCCCCCGCAGTGACCTGCACCCACTGACACCATAGCAGCTAATTCGCCTTCACGACCTGTCAGCCTCCACTCGGGTCACTTTACCTCTGCCCCCTTGGTGACATGGATCTGCTTTTAAAGCGGGGACAGTCCAGGACGCATCCCTCCCGGGGTTCAGCCGCGATCATACAAGCTGTCCCAGACCCCGAGGACTTCTAGACACAGGAGGACACCGGGAGCTCGCGGGCACGAGCCCTGGAAGCCCTGGAGTCGGACGGGCTCCTGGCCTCCCCTTCGAAGAAACCCTGGGGTCTCATTTGCGGACAAGGGCCCCGACGAGGGCGGCGCGAAGAGCTCAAGGACCGCAGCTCCTCGCCACTGGCCAAACAGCACTTCCCCCGTTGCCCTGAGACCTCGGGACGCGCCGGGTGAATGGTCACTGGAACACCAGGTGACCTGAACGGCCGTGATGGTGTCCTTGCCCGATGGAAGGACAGGGAATCCCTAGACGGGGATGGCTGTGCGTGCCTGTGACACATGCACACGCGGTCGTGCGGTACACGCAGAGGCACTCGCACTTACACAACCGCACCTGCTCTCCATCAATGATGAGCTCGGCACTTCCCGAACCCTCTACCTAGGGCCACTATCCTCATGGAATATTCGAAGCCGAAGAAATATCCCATGGACGAGGTTCCCCGGGCAGGTGCTAGGGAAGCCTGGGTAGCGTCCCTCCACCTCTTAGAATTCCTCGAGGCGCATCGACCAGTCTCCATTAAGGGAACACCCGTAAGTGAGTTTCATTCGCTATTTCCCCCGCGTGACTCGTTCTTTTCCTGAAACGCCGAGCGTGCGAGGACGGCGCTAAGTCACGGGCTTTACAGCATCACACGTGGTGCAGAATGAGCAAGTGGAGCTAACGCAAAAGAGAAGAAGGGAATATGCTCCCGGCTGTCAGTGGGATGCGAAGCACACACAGAACCCCAAGAGAACAAAGTCATTTATTGGGAAATGGCATTCAATGGTCTGATTCAAACCCCCTATTTAAATCAAACAACTTTAAATGCTATTTATTTTTAATAACCTGACCCTATACCAGGAGCTCTGTGTCAGCTCGTTTCTGAAAAGTCTGGGACTAAGATTTATTGCAAAAAATCTAAATTTCGGTGTACGTGAACTGCAGTGACAGTCGGCCACACGCACGCGCACACGCACGGAGTCTAGAGACCTTTCTTCAAGAAGAAGCAGGAGGAGGAGGAGGAGGGAGGAAAACTTGCAGTGACATTTTGAGACATTGAGCTCCATGGAAATGAAGTATCAGCTTGGTTTCTAGTTTCAAGGAGGGGGAGAATCCACAAAAAGTGGGTCTTAGAGTGAGTTTCGAGCAGAGGAGGAGCCCATCCTTCTCAGTCCCCTCGCTGACGGCCTCGTGCGGCGGGAGAGGCGGGGGGACAGGTGCAGCCGCGGGCGGGGGAGGGGAGGCCATGGAGGACACGGAGGACACTCAGGCCCCGGGCCACACGGACGCCCGCGGGCTCAGCAGGTGAGCAACCCAGAAAGGGAAGAGCCCAACGCGTGTCCCCTTGAAGCCCTGAGTGGAGAAGAAGGCGCTGCCACAGCACCTGCTCTCAGTGGCCGGCGGCAAGGCCTGCGTCATTTCTGAAGAGTCTGGCGATACTTCCGTTTGGGGGATATTTTAATAAAGGAGTCTGCTTTTTATCTACAAGGGCTACAAACAGGACACGACGGAAAACCAGTTGAAACCCGCCCCTTATCGGTGACGCGGCCCAGGGCACCGGAGGGCACCTGCAGCCCCACGGCCCGGCGGCGCCTTCGTGCCCTCGCAGCCCGCGGTCACGGGAAAGGGTCTCACGGTGGCCGCTGAGGTGTTCCTCCAGTTTCCGTGGGCAGCATCTTGATCAGGACCCGGGGCGCAGACCACGGGCCAGGGGCTGGCCCCCAGCACACGCGGCCACGAGGTCGGGCTGCCCGGCTGCAGCCTCGTGTCTCCCACGACCCGCGGGATCGCCCGGCAACGCGGTCTCGGGCCTTTCCCCAGGCCGGCAAGGAAGCATGAGGCCACCTCGGTATCTCCCCTTGGGCTTCAGCCCCAAAGTCCCTAATTCCAGGGGCAGCAGGAGACCCCCACCCCGTCAGTGACAGGGGGCGTAAAAGGAGGCGACAGGATCGCAGGGCACGCGGTATAAACGGGGATGGTTCTGGGCAAATGGAGACACAGGGCGACCCAAGAGAGGGGGCCCGGATCCCAGGTGCCGGCCAGCCCACCCCCTCCAAACCTCGAATACAGAGTCCAAGGCACTCGGAGAGACCCCCTCGGGTAGGCGGGCGGTGTCCCGAATGTTCCTAGGCTTCCTACGCGCGCCTCGGATCTCACAGGAAGACGCTATATGTCATCCAAGTGAATCTTACAGGGTTTCGTTAACTTTTAGGTAAACTATCCAGAGAGTCAATCCAACGTTCAAAAGGAACATCGTAAAAAAAAAATCCTGGTAACAAACATGTTTTCAAAAGATGTCATAAGGTCGAAGAACTGTTCTTTTTTTTTTTTTCAACTCAGGCTTTTTAAAAAACGGGAGGCCACCGCGGTCCGTGTTTAGATCTATTCTGATTCCTAGTCTAAAAATAAAGAGTAAAAGGCGTCACATTGAGAACATGTGAAGAATGAAAAGGAAAAAGTCAGGAGACTTACACCAAAGAAATGAAACGAAGGTTATGATCGTGACCCAAGGGACGACCCAAGGGACGCTCTGCAGAAGCATGAATAGAATCAGGACTGTGACTTAATGATTTTATTTATTGGCTCTTGTTCAGGGGTCAGGTACTTGAGTTCAAGGTCACGGACTTCAGATCATTTATTTTCAAAGTCCGGCCCTAAGTATAGGGCGATTGCCTTCGTTGTGTGATTTGACATCTTCCGAAAACGTCCCCTGCTGGAAGATACGTCCCTGTAGTTTTTGACGGAACCCGGTGACCTGGCACTGTGAGGCCTACCATCTTCTGTAACTGGTTATCACCTGTCGGAGCCACAGATCTCTTTTGAGAATCCGACAAAAGCAATGGATCCTCTCCTCCTCACACCTACTATAAAAAAAAAAAAAAGAAGAAGAAGAAAGAAGAAAGAAAGAAAGAAAGAAAGAAAGAAAGAAAGAAAGAAAGAAAGAAAGAAAGAAAGAAAAGGCCCAGACTAAATATGGTGACTAATTTCAGGATTCTTCAGGGACTCTGCCCACCCCTCCTCACGTCCACCCATAGGCAGGCCGAGGCTTCTGCTCCTGTAGGACTTCAGAAGAAATATGTTATTTAAAATGAACTAGGGATTTTGCCAACTTGAGGCCAATATGTCCACAGGTTAGTGCTTTTTTACAGTTTAGGTAATATATTTTCGAGTACTAAGGTGTAACTTCATCTGGGAATTAGTAGCATCTTCAAGAATTAAGACACTGGAAAAAAAATTTAAAAAAATAAAATAAAATAAAATAAAATAAAATAAATAAAGAATTAAGACACTAAAAATGTGAAAGGTGATACAACTAGGAAAGTCTACATTTGTAGACAATTCAGGTCGAACTTTTCTTCATTAAGCCAATAATTATTAATCATCAGCTATGCTTTAGAGGTCATGCTACACCCTGAGAGTAAAACAAAGACTAAGGTAAAGACTTAAGTAAAATCTTGAGGGCTTTGGAAGGAGAATCGATTTTTTTTTAAGTTGTTAAGAACTTGCTATATGGGGGTCCCGAGTGGCCCAATGGGTCCAGCATCTGCCTTAGGCTCAGGCCATGATCCCGGTGTCTTGGGATCCAGCCGAGCCCCACGACCGCTCCCTGCTCAGCGGGGAGCCTGTTCCTCCCTCCGCCTCTGCCCCTCCCCCGTTCATGCTCTTTCTCTCACTCTCTCTCAAATAAATAAAATCTTTTTTAAAAAGAGAACTTGCAAAAAAAAAAAAGAGAACTTGCTACATGCCGGGCTCGTGATCCAACTATCCTTACAGCCAAATGTAGTAGTTTTATGTAAAACATGTTTTACAAATGCCTTATTCTAACCCAGAGGGCCAAGGTCTTGTTTGCATTTTCTAGCTTTACTTTTGTTGAAGCTAAGTCTAGAGGCATGTGGAGGGGGGCAGGAGGGTCAGACCCGGAGTGGGGCTTACCAGCTACAGGCAGTTGTGTGAGTCTCTGAAGGCTCCATAGGGTTGGGCGGGAAGCGTATTTGAGAATTGGGCTCGGTGACTAATTAGCACAAAGAAGATAAAGGGAAATAAAGACCAAGGATGCTTCCTAGGTTTGGGGCGTAGGTGACTTGGAGGATGAAAGAGAAGCCGCTTGGAGGAAGGGGAGGGGATGTGGCCACCATCCGGTTAAGACTCTTGAGTTCACAGAGCCTACAGGATACCTAGTAGACCACTCAACATACGGGTCGAGGCCTCAAAAAAGGGTTTTGAATCCGTGCAAGCCTCCCCAAGGGGTGGTGCCCAGGCCCAGGGTGTTCTCTGAGACGCGTCCAGGAAACTCACAAGGTCTGTCTAAATAAGACCACGAAGGCGTGCCGCTGCCTGCCGCCTGCCTTTTCCACCGTATGGGCATCTGCACGACGATGCCGACGCAGCGGTGGGCAAAAATGACACCTTAGCCGAGGACAGCAGCTGACCTCACTTTACTTGAAAACCTGATGAAAGGAAGCGGAGTACGACGCGAAGGGCCGGGCGGGCGTCTACACAACCGCCCCGGCACCGAAGCACTGGAACGTCCAGCAGCCCCCGAGCATCAAGAGGAAAATAACCCACCGGCATCTTGACCGTGAGCCATTTCAGATGCTGATGCTGGTGACGGGCACCTCGGGGTCTCCCCGGACACTGCTGCTCGTCTGGACTGGAGCTGCCACGGTCAGAGCCGGTGAGGTGGGGCGACGGGAGCAGCACCGGGAGGCCCGGGCCAGCGCCGGGCTCCGTGGGTCTCCCCGGGAAAACGTGCACCAGGCCGCACGTGACCCAAAGCAGCTCTTGAGGTCGTTAAGCTCCAGGGGAAGCATTAGCTCTACCAAAACCAAGTATCTTTAGGTTTGGGTGACGTTTTGTCTTAGGGTGTGTGTCTCTGTGCATGTGCGTGTGCGTGTGTGTGTGTGTGTGCTTGTTGGTAAACAATGATTTATCTTCTGAGCTTGTGCATCAAATTTAAAATACATGCAAAACCTCTCCCTTCTTTCCCGTTTTGGACACTCAGAAGCTTAGAAATATCTATGAAGCATCACTGCTTCCGCCCTCGTAAACCCCACTATCCACGTCAGCCATTCCAGAGGCCAGAGGGCCAGGGAGCGGGTCCCCTCACGCATTACAGCTCAATGCCACCCTCTAGTGGGTGCTCTCCGGCCGTCATTTTGAGGAGGGGGGAGGGAATGTAGGTCTTGGTTTCTACTTCATCTTTAATTGTAATGCATGGCATTCTGGAAATTTTGAAATTTCTTAAGAACAACAAAGGTTCTTGAATGGCGAATACATTCTTAGTGGACGACCGAATAAAAAATAGAAATTGAGCGTCTAAAGGTGGACTTAGAATCCTATGAAATCTATTAAAAAGCAAACCGACTTCAGAATGGCAAAGGGAACTTCTTCCTCGGCCGTCATGACCCACTTAGAGCCCCTGGAGATTTTTTTTTTTTTCAGTACCGCCTGACTGCAATGACCAGAAACATCCTTCCTGCAGAGATGTATTCAAAGCAAAAGCAAGGAAAAGTCTATTATAAGCACAACTAAGCCAAAAAGACTATGTGAAAAAGAGAGAGAAGAAAGGAAGGTATTTTTGTATGTCAATACGTCTTTCCTAGGGCAAAAATCCCAGGTGAGCTTTCTTTGGTTAGGATATAAGAGAATACACAGGCTGAGAAGAGAAGAGGGTCTGCAAGCCATTCTGTCTTGGCTGAAGGGTTGAAGGACTTTTGTGAACCACACAATCCAGGGCATGATGGGGAACACGTGCACGTTGCCATCGTGCATGTCACCACTGGGGGAGGCCATTGATCAAGACCTAGTACTCAATGCTCTGGAGTCGGGTCCATTGCAAAGGCCAATACTGAAGCCTAGTCCAATGCCCTGGGGTAGTGCCAGCCACACTGCCAGGGGTGGGATGCCCTCGGGTTCACTGCGGAGGGCCCACAGGACCAGCGGCACGCAGATCTCGGCCGCGAGTCACAAATTATCAGCAACCCCTTTTTGAGCAAAATCTGAAGACTGAAACCAGAACCTACGGCATGTTTGTTCATTTTACACGTCTGTTGACTGTTCCCGTTTCTCCTTGGTGCGTCTAAGTCCGGACACTCACAAAGGACCCTTCTGTAAAGGACGTAAATGTCGGCGTCACATGTCGGAATTGATCCGACTCTGCAGAGTTAAACTTCTGGTCTCCAGGTAAGAAACCATTTCTACACTCTTTTCACCGAGTTCTCCTTCAGTCTGGATGTGTCGTGTAACGGGTTTTATATTCTAGATTAGTGGACGGAAGGTCATCTCGATGCAGCGTAGTGTGTGCGAGGCAACTGGTCAAAACACTTGGATTCTGATCCTGCAAATGACAAGCCGTGCGGCCTGAGTCAGGTCACTCAATGTCCCCAACGCTGTTTCCTTGACCAAAAAATTGAAGAAATTGTCCATGACCTTTATATCTAATGAGGTTTACTGAAGGATTAACAAGATCACGTATGCGGAAGCACCAAGTATAGGTGGTATTCTATTAGTGTTTGGTTTCCCAAATGATTTTTATGACTTTTTTCTTTTTAATAGTATCTAGAGTTTTGTTCATAGTTGTTTTTTATTTGCCAAAGAGATATTAAAGTGGGGCGTCTTTTTCCCGGTTATAAATGGAAAACTATGAGCAAAGCTGGTTAAGTGCAGGGACATAAAATCTTAGAAATAAGTCTGTCTCCTGCTAGTATGTGCCCACCACCTCTTTTCCCAACAAATTCCTGTCTTCGCAGAGGTAGGACCACACATCGGTTCATCATAGTAATACATTTACTGCATCTTACTCTGCAGAAGTTCAGGGATGCCCGAGAATCAACGTAAATGCTTTGATTCCTTTTATCTTGAAACAGGAAATAATCTTCCTTTGCCATTCCTAAATAAAAATATGACATAACAGCATGGCGACTATGGTTAATAATACTGTATTGCATATTTCAAATTTGCTGAAAAAGCCAATCTTGAAAGTTCTCATTACAAGAAAAAGAACTTGGGGAACTATATAAAAGAATGTATTTTAGATGGCCTCAGAACCACGAAGTTGGACACGCTCTCACACTTGGAAATGTTTTGACTTTAAAAAAAAAAATGTTTAAGACTACGTGTACCTCGTGCTTCCTTTCCAGCCAGGGCCGAGCAGAACGGCTCCCGCAAAAAAGGGTGGCAAGAAGAGACAAGCACATCCACTGGGACGTGGGTTTCGAGAAGCGTGCCCCTCGGGCACTCAGAGAGATCCCGAAATTTGCCGTGAAGGAAATGGGAACTCCAGACGTGTGCATTGACACCAGGGTCAGCAAAGCTGTCTGGGCCAAAGGAATAAGGAATGTTCCACACCGTGTCCGTGTGCGGTTGTCCAGAAAACGTAATGAGGATGAATATTCACCAAACAAGCTCTATACGTTGGTTACCCATGTACCTGTCACCACCTTCAAAGACCTACAGGCAGTAAATGTGGAGGGGAACTAATCACTGATTGTCGAAAAAAAATATATAAAACTGGAAAGCATAGCGAGAGAGAGATGTATTGCTTGGTTATTCTTAATTAGGAGTCTATCAATATCTATCGGGAAAAACTGTAAGCTAGAAAAAGAAAATAACTCCCAGTGGGGGAAGATGTACTTTTTTATTTAAAAAATAATAATAAATAAATAAATAAGCCAAATAAATAAGCCATAAATAAGCCAATCTTTCTTTTTTTAAGGATTTTACTTACATATTTGAGAGACAGACACAAAATGCACGAGAGAAAGACCAGGAGCAGGGGGAGGGGCCGAGGACGAGGGAGAAGCAGGTCCCTGCTGAGTGGGGAGCCCTACGAGGGGCTCGATCCCAGGACCCCGGGATTAGGACCTGAGCCTAAGGCAGACGCTCAACCCACTGAGCCACCCCGGCGTCCCAAGAAAGATGTACTTTACGTTGCTGTTGACTTCTAGATCTCTATTACTAAGGGCTTCCAGAACCAAGGACCACAACCTGGGTGGCATTAACATGACAGAAATTCACTCCCCCACAGTTCTGAGGCTGGAAGTCTGAAATCAGGGCGTCAGCAAGTCTGGTTTCTCCTGGAGGCTCTGAGGGAGAATCTGTGCAGTGCTTCTCTCCCAGATCCGGATAGTTACTGGCAATCCTTGATGTCTTCTGGCTGTAGACCCATCCGTCTCATCTCTGCCCCCCTCTTCACCTTGCCTTCTCCCCTGGGTCTCTTTATGTGTCTGTGCCCGAATTTTCCTTTTCTAATACGAATAATCATCTTGGATCAGGGTCTGTCATAATCCAGCATGACCCCATCTTAATTTGAGTCTATGTGCAATAATGTCACATTCACAAGCACTAGGAGTCAGGACACGAACATATATTCCGAGACGACACAATTCAGCCCACAACCATATCTGACACAAATACACTAGATAGACTCAAAAATCAAACTCTTCCGTAATCTTTCTGAGGAAGTAATTTTCCATAAATTTTTCAGAAGTCGTAGTAGATTGGAACAGCAGCTCATTTAAAAAGGATAATCTTGGGCAGCCCCGGTGGCCCAGCGGTTTAGCGCCGCCTGCAGCCCAGGGTGTGATCCTGGAGACCCGGGATCGAGTCCCACATCGGGCTCCCTGCATGGAGCCTGCTTCTCCCTCTGCCTGTGTCTCTGCCTCTCTCTCTCTCTCTGTGTCTCATGAATAAATAAATAAAATTAAAAAATAAAAAATAAAATAAAGAGGATAATCTCAACATAAGTTGAAGCCTTTCTCTTCAGTAGTAAAGATATGGAAGCAGCACCTGGTGGCTCAGTCAGTTAAGTATCTGCCTTCGGCTCAGGTCGTGACCCCAGGGCCTGGGATGGAGTCTCATGGGAGGGGATCCCTGCTTAGAGGAAAGCCTGTTTCTCCCTCTGTCTCTCTGCCTCTCCCCCTGCTCAAGTGTTCTCTCATTCTCATTCTCTCATAAGTAAATAAATTCTTTAAACAAAAAGATATGGAAGCAACCTGAGTGTTCATCGGTAGTTGAACGGATAAAGATGTAAGTATATGCACGTGCATGTGCATGTGTGAGATGAAATATTACTCAGCCATAAAAAAGAATAAAATCTTGCCAATCCTGACAACATGGATTGACCTAGAGGGTATTATACTAAGTAAAATAAGTCAGGCGGAAAGAAATACCATACGATTTCACTTACAAGTAAAATCTAAAATGCAAAACAAACAAAAAGACTCCTAAAGAGAGAGAACAAATGGGTGGTTTCCAGAGGAGAGGGGGCGCAGGAGATGGGCCAAATAGCTGAAGGGCATTGAGAGGTACGCTCGTCCAGCTATGAAATAAATAAGTCACAGGAATGAAAAGCAATAGAGTCAATTATATTTCAATGACTTTGTATAGTGACAAAGAGTAACTATACTCATTGTAGTGAGCATTTCATGATGTATATTCTCGCAGAATCACTGCTCTACGCCTGAAACTAATATGTCGATTATACTTCAATTAAAACTAAAGGGAAATATATAAATTTTAATTAATAAGTACCAAATTTAAAAAAAAAGAAAAAAATAAGTACCAAATTTTAAGTAATATCATTACAATTTAAAAAGTTAAAAAGCATTGTACCTTGAGCTAAGTGCTTTAAAATAATGTTTAAGACATCTCGTAATATCTGTAGCTGATAAAATAGTGTTGGTCACACTTCATGAGAGCACGAGAACTAATGGAAAACCTCCAGCCCCTCAAAATGTTGATTTCAAGTGCATAGGTTTTTTGTTTTTTTTTTAAGTGGCTCTTGCTTTTGAGTCACAATTTTGCAGATCAGAGGGGGAATTTTAAAAATTGAAATTACAGTTATTAACCACACTTCTAATTTCAGGCGTTTGTTTCAAATTCCTCATTGACAAAACTCTTCACAAAAGCCATACTAAGGGGGAAACGCTGATAAATTTTATACTCTGCTTCCTTTCATTTTCTCCCGATCAAGTAACTAATAAGAAGCTGCAAGGATAATATAAAAAATACGAGAAATTCAAGCTCTAGATAATCAAGCATAGTAAAAATCCAAGCAAAATTGAGTCATGGCAAGGGGGGCATCCACTCCGAGAGCTGAGTGCAAATCCCCACTCACACTTTCATTAACTACGGGGCCACAGGTTCACTTCATTTCCACCCCTACAACCACGGGGAGACTGCAGAGAGATTACAGAGCAAGCAATGGACACAAATCAAGTGGCCGGTTGGTGCCTTCTGCTGATTTTCTAGTGTTAATTATCTCAAGCCTGTTTGTGCTTGCCTCGGTTAATGAGAATTTTCATGTCTATCAGGGCTTTAAAAATGTTGCCCATGGAACAAATAATGCCGACGATGCAGTTTTGCTTCCAAAAAGCACCTTCTTTCATTTAACCAGCATAGTTCAGGGAATGGGTGTCATTGCAAAAAATGCAAGTATCCTATTCATTTTGTACAAAAACGGGGAACAAAGTGATCATGCACGGTGTAAGTGGGACCAAAAGAACCACAGGATCGGTCCTGGAGCTCCGTGGAGCAAAACGAACAAGACTTTCGTCAAAGAACATGCCAGCGACCCAGGATGTCCTCTCAGACTGCTTCCTTCCTTGCTTGCGTCGGAAGCAAGGGCCCGCAGGCCTCATCTGTGTTCTCAGGACTTGCCCTCGCCCTCCTTCAGATCTCTGCCCGGCCCAGCGCCCCGTAACTCGGTGCAGCCAACTCTGCTCCCAAGACCGCCACATGGGCCGTGATTTCTTCCTCGGAGTCACAAGGCTGATCCTAGCGGCCGAACTGCCCCGTCCTAAGCCCCCTCAGCATCCGTCTGAGCGGCCGCTCTTTGCGAAGCCATCCGTGCTCCCCGTCCGGGATGTTCGCATCCGTGTTCTGTGACCGTCCCCGGGCGAGGCCTGGGTTCTGCTACGGAGAGTGACAGGGTGACAGCGTGACAGCCACACTGTGCCAAGCTAGAGGGTCCGAGCGGCAACGCAGCCCCGTACGCAGCGGGGCAAGCCTCCCCCCAAACCCAACAAGCGAAATAGAAAATCCCATCTCCTGCTCCTCCCAGGCTCTCCTACAGCCCCCTTGCACGGAGTCTCCTGGACCCCCTCCTGCTGGCTCCTTCCCCGACTAGCGACCCCCGCCCCCCGGGCCCAGGCACTCGCCCCGGCTGCACCTGCAGCTGGCGGGCTGGGCGCACCCAGATGGCTGCGGGGGGCCGCTCCCGGGCTGCCCCGGTGGACGCGTCTGCACCCCCGGAACACAGGGCGGAAACGGGTTTAGGTTCTGCAGAGACCCATACCTCTCCGGCCTGAATCTAACACATAATAATGCAGATTCCAGAGACCCGGCACCTCTTAGGCCGGTTGCTAACGCGCCCGGGTGACTACTGGACGCCTGCCCTAGGACAAGGGGATCATCGAATGCGGCCAGATACGTTACGAACAATAGGCAGCTGTCAACCAAGTCATTACGTCTCAGTCATAAGGAGCGTGTTTCCTTGATCTGAAATAAATCTCTGGGAAGTAACCTCCAGCTGAAAGAAGAGAAGAACATAATATTTCCCCATTTCATAGTTTTGAAAGCTGTGCACCGTCCTTCTTTTTGACTCGCCGCCCCATCACATTTGAGAAGAGTTGGCTGTCTCGGTGCGTGACTCCATTCATTTCCCTGACATCCTTTGATTCTGGGCCGGCTCCCCGGCCGCCATCCTTCCTTGTCACCGAGGCCCTGCCAGTGCAGCTCATTCAGTGGCCATCATCACAGTGAACGATGTCCCAGCAGCTCCAGATGGAAGATGGGGGTAAACAGCTCCCCTAAGAGTGCTCTCCGAGGCGGTGCCATCAATCACCTCGCAGCTGGGACCAAACCGCTCAGTGACGGAGCCAGCGACTTCCTGCCAAAAACAGCACATTTCTCAGTGCCCAGCTTCCTTCAGGAGGGAGATGTCACAACGACGGGTTTTAGCATTTCAAGAAGCCCTCGATACCTAATATTCATGCCCCAGTGTGTGTGTGTGTGTGTGTGTGTAAAACCCTTAATATTCTTCATCTGGGCTTAGTTTTTAAAAATCATAACAGAGACCCGAATCGGTAACCATATCCCCTCTCCGTCGCTCTGGGAGGGCTAAGCCTCTTGTCTGCTCGCCTTTAATGAATCACAACATGGAAAATCAAGCAATAGGTTATTTTACGTGAGTTGAAACGGGAAATTACCGTCATGGATCGCGCCCAGGGAGGGACGGTGGGAGCGTCTGCAGGCTGGTGACGGCCGCAGGGGTAAGCGGCGCGTTTTCTCCTGCAAGGGGCGGCCAGCAGCGGGTGGTCCTCTTTAGGCCAAGGTCAGAATTGAGAGCGAGCAGTTGGAACTCTGCAGCACAGATTTGGCGTCCACGGCCCACAAGATCGACGTCCTCGAGGCGACTGCCGGGGACGCGTCCCTGGCCACCGCGGTGCGAGCGGGAGGGCGCTGCAAGGGAGGCCACGCCGATTGCATGAGGGAAAATAACCAGCAGCGAGATCTAATAAACCTGGTTATAATACACGTCCCATTAGGAAAGCGTGAGACTCCCGTATGGCGCTTGCATCTACTTAGTGACGCCACTCGGGTTAGGCCGATGCAAGCCGTGTGCTCGGGATGAAGAATGAGACCTGCAGCTTTTGTTTCTAAGCAGGACCCGCCCCGCCTGCCCCGAACTGTAGGGTTGACCTCGTCTCTGTAACTGTCCCCTCCGGGATACGGGTCCCCCACGGCTCAACGTCCCCATCTACAGACGGTAGGGGAGCTCTTGGGAACTCTGCAAGTCAGCCTCTGCTGGTTCGAACCCACGTCCTTTCCATCAGTCGGGCAAGATAAATCTGTCCACGTAACGTCTATTTTTACAAACATCTTTCCATTTCTGTACACACACACACACACACACTCCTGCTTCTGCCTAATTTCTACTTCAAAGGAGCAAGGAAATTCTAGGGAGATGAGATGCAATCCAAGGAGGACAGCATATTGAGTGAAATGAGTCAATCGGAGAAGGACAAACATCATATGGTCTCATCCATTCGGGGAATATAAAAAATAGTGAAAGGGAATAAAGGGGAAAGGGGGAAAAATGAGTGGGAAATATCAGAAAGGGAGACAGGACATAAAGACTCCTAACTCTGGGAAACGAACTAGGGGGGATGGAAGGGGAGGAGGGCGGAGGGTGGGGGTGACTGGTACTGAGGGGGGCACTTGACGGGATGAGCACTGGGTGTTATGCTATATGTTGGCAAATTGAACACCAATAAAAAATAAATTTATTAAAAAAATAAAAATAAATAAATAGAAAATAAATAAATAAATAAATAAATAAATAAATAAATAAATAAGGAGGACAGCATATGATCTCCCGTGTGCACGAGAGGGCCGAGGTAGGGGGGAGGCAAAGAAATCCCGGTGCGGGCGCTGAGCCGAGTGACGAGAGAGACCAAGGGCTCCACCGATGGTACCTTGGGACTCGTCCGTGTCAGCATCTTCCCTTTCTGGGTAGGAAGCGAACCCTGCAGATGTGAAATCCCCGGCCTCGCGAATTCCCACTGGGCAGCCCTGGAGTTGAGATGGCTCTAAGCCGTGCCGTCGTATCAGCGGAAAGCAAGATATCATGAAAATCATTCAGGAAAAATCATTCTGTCGAGACAGTACAAGGCACAGTTGCTCGTACAAGTATCTGTTGAGCAGCTCAGATGTTCAAGCAATTAGGAGGCTTATGAGAGCATGACTGGGTCTCTTGCATCAAAGGGGAGAGAAGCCCGGAAAGAGGCGAACACAGGGCAGACGGTGCACGCGAGACGCTCGGGGGTTAAACCCGGTGCTTCCCATCCGCACCCCAAGGCACTAGCCATTTGGTGAGGGAGGTGATAGCAGAGGGGACCTAACCCTGGGCACCCCCGGAGACGCTGCTACAGCCAGACCGTGGAGGTCCAGCTCAATTAAACACACCCCAAGATTCAAGGTGACGTGTCCGGGTTTATACAGCGCTTCCGTCACAGGGACTCGGCGCCTCCTACGCGAACGACCCTCAGGCAAAGCAAAACTCCAAATATACATCCTCCAAGTGGAAAATACGCCCCACTGGTGGATGCTAGATTTTTGTTTCATAAACTCCAAGGCTTTAAATTCTGCACAGAACTGAACCTGCCCTTGAAAACTGATCCCTAGAGAAAAGCATATGCCCCCGTTTTAGAAAGTCTTTACCAGAAGGCCTAAAAGTTTTTAGGATTGTTCGAAAGAACTCTGTGCCTTTCGCTGTCTCGGGATGAGAGTCTAGAAGGAGACGGCCGGGCCTTGGTGCGGGGTATCCCTCGGCCAGCAGGGTCGAATATACAGTAGGCAGCTAGGCTCACGGGGGCACTGAGGGCCGCCCAAGGGACTGTGTGAGCGTGAGCACCCTGCCTCGCGGCTGACGAGACAGCGATCCCTGACCCTGGCCCCGAGGAAGCCCAGGGACAAAGCTGGAAGCGGAGCCGAAGCCTCCTGGCTCCCAGCCTTGCTCCCCGCCGCGTCGTGTCTACACCAAAGGCAGAGTCTGCTCGCGGTGAGACTTTCGGGCGTTAAGAAGATGTCCGCGTCTCTATGGGCCAGACCTTATGTGACCATATCAACCCCCGCCCCCCGCGGCCCAGGAGGTGTGCGTCCTCTTGGGGGCTAAGACATTTCCATCAGGGTAAGAAACCAAGATATTTAGGAACGGAATCGTCAATGGTTTTGGGACGTTCCAGACGGTCTCAGATCCCTTAAACTACTCATGAGGAATCCACAATTATTTAACTTAGCGACTTCATGAGGAGTTATTCATATTTCACGTTTTCTCTTCTTTTCGAAACTGTAAATAACCAGTAAGAAACGAGTCCACATACAACCCGTTGCTTATTACGAAGTAGAGTCCGTAAGTCCAAGAGGCAGGAACAAGTGTGCAAGTCCAACCACAGGACAAACTGGAAGCACAGCCCTGCGTGGGGACAGACTGGTGGTCCCCGCCTTTCCTGGAGGACGGAAATGGCTTGACGGCTCCATTTAAGGGGGGAAATAGGGTTAGAAGCGGACAAAGCTCTAGAGACAGGCGCGCTGCCTGGAAGCCCGTCTGCGGCCTCGGTTTCCCCGCGGGGACCTTACAGACACCAGGGAGAGTGGAGCGGAAGCGCCACGTGAATTGAGGAAGGGGCCTCGCCACCCCCGGAGCAGCAGGTGGTCTGCCCTGAAACCCCAGCCTGACCCTCTGACTGCGACGGGTCGTTTGGGAGAGAAAGGGCGACGAGCACACAGTCCCTTGGGCCAGGATGGAGACGGTTGTTCGGATAAAAACACACCAGCTCGGTGGCTGCTCTGCGCACCAGCTTCCCCTGACAAACAGGAAGAAAACATGAAAATTTAAAGCCCAACATGAGATGGGAGATGGATTAAACTTGATTGGTTCGCCACAATATGAACCGGCGGGATTAGGAGCTTCTGAGGCTTTTCGTTCCCCCCTTTGCTCTTCTCAAGACAGAAAGATGCCCTGTCCTGCCGCCCGGACCACGCGCAGCCTTTCACTTACGCCCCGAGTAAATAATTGAGCTGCGTGTCCTCTGCACACAGTGAATTAATGTGTTTCTCTATCGTGACCAGAGGGAGATAAAGGATAAAAAAAGTACTCGTTTCCTCAGCTGGCAAAAGGATCATTCCTTTTTCTAGTAAAAAAGGGCTGAAACGGGGATCCCTGGGTGGCGCAGCGGTTTGGCGCCTGCCTTTGGCCCAGGGCGCGATCCTGGAGACCCATGATCGAATCCCACGTCGGGCTCCCGGTGCATGGAGCCTGCTTCTCCCTCTGCCTGTGTCTCTGCCTCTCTCTCTCTCTCTGTGACTATCATAAATAAATTAAAAAAAAAAAATTAAAAAAAAAAAAAAAAGGGCTGAAACGGGCACGGGTAGGGCCAACCTTGCCTGCATGAAGCCATCAGAAAGGCCATCTCTGCCCGAGATCGTGTCTGCCCTCCATCAAATAATCGCTCCTCGGAACCAGAAGGCGGGCACCCAGGTTCCCCAAAAATCCCCATCTTTAATGATAGCGTATTTATAACATCCCGCGAGGCTCTGAGTAGGAACTCATTGGTCCCGAGGCCCATTTCTGTATAAATACTCTATGCACGTATATACAAATCAATCGTGTTACGGTTTCGCAAAGGCAGGTTTCATTAATGCCAAAATGCCTTCCTTTAGAATTCGGCCCGTGAAAAATGCAAAGTCAGGGCATTTATAGAGATAAACTTTAGAACATGTGGTGAAATAACTTTTTTTTTAATTTAAATTTATTTTTTATTGGTGTTCAATTTGCCAACATATAGAAGAACACCCAGTGCTCATCCCGTCAAGTGTCTACCTCAGTGCCCGTCACCCAGTCACCCCCAATTTTGCAGATAACTGTTTTGCCACGTCGGCATTAAAATGGGCCATAAGCCAAGTGATTCTTCAAAGTCTTCCTGCACAAATTTATTTTTTTATTTTTTTTATAAATTTATGTTTTATTGGTGTTCAATTTGCCAACATACAGAATAACACCCAGTGCTCATCCCGTCAATTCTTGCACAAATTTAAAAAGTAAGTCAAAGGAGAAGCCAAATTACAAATGAGCAGGTTAGTGGTCGCTATGACACTAAATACTAACATTCTGTAGGGAAAAGTTTTATTTTCTTTCCTGTAGTTTCCTACAAGCTCACTTAATAACACCAATTGATAAACTCGATTAGATTCACGGTTTCTTCATTCCGGCGTGCTTTTCCGAGAGCGACACCGAAATAGATTCACAGGAGATGTGATTGCTCCACAGATATCAGCTCCAAAAATGGCTTTGGGACGTTCCAGACGGTCTCAGATCCCTTACATTACTCATTAGGAATCCACAAGTATTTAACTTAGCGACTTCATGAGGAGTTATTCATATTTCATGTTTTCTCTTCTTTTCGAAACTGTAAATAACCAGAAATGTTCACGAATTACGGATGCGGATGCAGGCGGGTAATTTTTCTTTCAGGATTATGCTTCCTCTGTCATCCCACGCAGTTGGCTTCCTGCGCCGGGGGCACTCCAGAAGCACATGGGGGCCGTGGGTACACGGGCACCCACACGTGCGGCCCTGCTCACGCCCCGGGAGGGTGAAAGCCCAGAGCAGGGACCACACGACCTGTGCACCGATATTCAGACCCTCAGCTAACCCCCTGCTCCTGGACAGTGCATTCTGGGCATTATGTACCCGGCCTGTGTCCCAGCTGCAGGGGGGGCCTCCTTGTGTCCTCTCCCTACCCGCCCCCCATTCTCCCCGGAGCTTCACCCCACCCCTGCATCCTTGTTCTTAACTCCAGGTCTTATCACGTTCCCCCCATCTCCTCTGCCACTAGCGCCCTGGAGCTGCATGCAGCTCGCCCAGCTGCAGTTTTACCCGGCACATCGTGTTGGACCTCACCCCCACCTCTGCCCTCTCCGACGGGAACCCTCGGGTGTCCACCTTCCAAGCGTCTTAGACTCAGCGCTGACACACGCGTGCTACTTAGGGCAGTGAGTTCTACACGGACGTCGCTGACATCTTTGTGTTGTACCCTTACATTCATTTGAAACTTCTCTCTATGAGGTCAGAATGGACAACCCCTTATACTTGAGATTGGAATCTAATGAACGATTCCTCTTCACGTCCTTTAGGTTTTTTGGACGTTAGCTAATTGTCCTTTCGGGTTGGCTGACCACACTCAACAATCCTAATTCTCTCCAAGTCCACCTTCACATGTAGCCACCCTTCTATAGTCCTTATCCAAGCTCCTTATGCTTCCTTGAGTTTATTAATTAATTAATTAATTGAGAGAGAAAGAGCAGTGGGAGGGCCAGGGGTGGGGGGGCAGTGAGGCACATTCCCTGCTAAGCAGAGAGCCCGATGCTGGGCTCCATCCCAGGAACCAGAGATCATGACCTGAGCCAAAGGCAGACAATTAACCAGCTGAGCCACCCAGGCGCCCCTTTCTTGAGTGTTAATGACCAACATGACACATAAATCCAAGGACAGACATCCCGTGGATACATGGAAGAGTTGTTCTCTGCTGCTTGCAGTGTATTCATAGGCGTTGTCAAGCATGTCAGTGACCTTTTCTGCAAGTGGCAG